>NC_073692.1:18569559-18594559 GCF_029784155.1 Uranotaenia lowii
TATATCAAATATAATTTATAATCATTATATTGAAAAACTTCAGAGCAATGGGTGTTAGAAAATGTCTACTACGGCAGAAGTTAGGTGAAACCGGACACCCATGGTCAACACTTGTAGTCATTCAACATAATTTTCTGTTAAGATTTATAATGTGCTTGAGTTTTATGATAATTATTTGAAATATTTAATTTATGACATACACGCAATCGTCAAGTTTGTGAAAATGCGGTGATTGTGTGCACCCATGTTTTTATTTTATAACGATATTAAAAGAAAAAAGAAAAAATATTGTGTTATTAAAATTTTTTCCCTTTATCATTCATTTTTACTGGTCACGGTCCGAATATTCAATTTGCCTGTCCTTCTGGTGTTAACGATCGCAAAAAGAATTTTTTTGGGTAACCTTATCATAAAGATGACAAAACAACAAGAAAGGCAAAAATTACAAATATTACAAAAATGACAAAAAAAAACGCCAAAAATCGCAAAAATGATAGAATTTACTAGAAATGATTCATTTTTTTACTTCTTTTTTATGAGAACAAATGATTAGAAATGACATTTTACAAAAATGAAAAGCAAAACAAAAACTGATTCATTAAGTCACAAAAAGACTAAATAACGCAAATGACGAAAAAGTCTGAAACAACAGAAAAAAACAAAAATAATGAAAGAACAGCCAAAATCTAAAAAAAAATAAAAATTTCAATTAGCTACAAAATCTATGCAACAATAACAATAATTTAAAAAAATGATAAAAAATGAAAAAAATGATAAAAAATAAAAATAAATTAAAAAAAATGATAAAAAATTAAAAAAATTATAAAAAATTAAAAAAAAAATTATAAAAAATAAAAAAATTATAAAAAATTTAAAAAATAATTTCCAATCAAAAAATTATAAAACCTACATAAGTATCAAAAATTGAAAAAAAAATTCCAATAAAAAAAGACAAAAAATAAATATCAAAAACAACAAAACCATGACAAGATGACAAAATGTCAATAAAGGCATATATGAGAGTTTCGAGTATAGAATTGACACGTAAGAATTCTTTAACTCTTCAACTCCTTACTCTCAACGATCAGCACTCAACGATCGAGTTAATCAGTCGTTAGCAATCTAAGTAAAGTAGCAATTACTAAAGACTGATTCATTAGATACTTGAGAGTAACGAGTTGAGAGATGAGAATAAGCAGTTAAGAGTCGGCAGTTGAGAGTTGCTGATTATGTCTTAAGTGAGAATTGAGAGGGTGGAATTGGTGTGGAGGTAGTTGAGAGTGAGAGTCGAGAGATGCTCGATGAGAGTTTTGAGTAAAGTGTAGACAATTGATAATCGAGAGTTAAGAGATGAGATTTTAGCAAGGTTTTGGTAGGTGGAATTCGCGATTTGATTGTTGAAAATTGCGAGTTGTGAGTTGAATTGAAAATTGAAAGTTGAAAGTTTGAAGTTGAGGATTGAGAACAGAGAGTCTTAAACGATTTTCCGAAAAATCGACGGTTTTCCCAAAAAAAAAAAAACGACTACCAGAAAGTCGAATTTGAGTAAATAATTGTTTTTCGATATAACACCAGATCTTGACGTTCCTTGCATTTTTTAAGATAACACAAGATTTTTACGTTTTATGCATTTTTATGTCATTTGGCATTAAAATTGAAATTTCGATTTTTCCTTTGGTGGTTTTTGAGGGTAAAAAATCCGGAACTGTGAGGTCTTTGGAGATCCCGAAAATAACGCCAGATAGAGCTGAAATTTGGCAGAGGTCAGGTAAAAACTCAATCATGATTTTTCTCCCGTACATCCATTGCCACCGCAGTAGAAATTTCAGAGTATTAATTTTGAAGTTGCGTATCGAGAGTGGAAAGTTGAAAGTTGATCGTTGAGAATTGAAAATTGAGACTGGATGAGTTGAATCTAAACGTATAAATAGGGATGAGAGTTTAAGCTTGAGTCTTAAGTGTAAGAAGTTGAGATTTGACAAAGAAATGAGTAGATAATTAAGATTTGGGAACTGGAAATGTTAAAAGTAGAGAGTTGAAAGTTGAAAAATGGGAGTTGAGAAATGCAATATGAATGAAATAAGGGATGCCGATTTGAAAGTTGAAAGTTGATAGGTGAGAATTGAGATCTGAGAGTGCAGAGTTGAGAATCGAGATTTAAGAGATGAGAGTTGAGAGTTGAAAGCTGATCATTGAGAATTAAAAATTGAGACTGGAAGAGTTGAATCTCAACTCATAACGAGAGATTTAAAATTTTAAGCTTGAATCTTGAGAATAAGTTGTGGAGATTTGACTATGATATGAGTTGAGAATTAAGACTTGGGAGCTGAAAATGTTAAGAGTGAAGAGTTGAAAATTGAAAAAAAAAGTTGAGAATTGCCCTATCCCATAGGGGATGCCGATTTGAAAATTGATAGTTTTAAGGTGAAAATTGATATATAAGAGTTAAAAGTTGAGAGTTGAGACTTAATAGATGAGAGTTGCGAGTTGAAATTTGGAACTTGAGAGTTGATGGTTTAGCGCTGAGAGTTATATGTTCAAATTTGAAAGTTGAAAGTTAAGAATTCGGAGTGCAGAGTTGAAAGTTGTTCGGACTGGAGAGTTGAGGACTCCAAGTGGACCCAGCAAACTTCGTTATACTATTCATATACATACATCGCAGAATCATCGCATAAAACTCGAAAATACAGCATTTACCTACCAAAGTGGATGCCATATATGTACATACACTGAGGTTTTTTTTTACGCGGTATTTTTTTACACGGTTTTTTTTACGCGGCTTTTTTACGCGGATTTTCGAATTAACGCGGTTTTTTTTTACGCGGATTTTCGAATTAACGCGGTTTTTTTTTTACGCGGATTTTCGAATTAACGCGGTTTTTCAGAGAAAATATTCTAAGACTTTTTCAAAGGAAAACACTTAGAATCTTTTTGTAGTTGGGAAAATCTTAGCTCTGAGACTAAGAACGTGATACATGAGACCTGAGACCTGAAACCTGAGACATGAGACATGAGACCTGAGACATGAGACATGAGCCATGAGCCATGAGACATGAGACCTGAGACCTAAGACATGAGACATGAGACCTGAGACCTGAAACCTGAGACATGAGATATGTGACCTGAGACATGAGACATGAGACCTGAGACATGATACATGAGCCATGAGACATGAGACATGAGACCTGAGACCTGAGACATGAAACATGAGACATGTGACCTGAGACATGAGACCTGAGACCTGAGACATGAGACATGAGACATGAGACATGAGACCTGAGACATGAGACATGAGTCATGAAACATGAGACATGAGACATGAGACCTGATACCTGAGACCTGAGACATGAGACATGAGACATGAGACCTGAGACATGAGACCTGAGACCTGAAACCTGAGACATGAGACATGTGACCTGAGACATGAGACCTGAGACCTGAGACATGAGACATGAGACATGAGACCTGAGACCTGAGATATGAAACCTAAGACCTGAGACATGGAACATGAGACCTGAGACCCTACTATTCTATTAATCTAATTGATTTTGTTTTTTATCTTAAAAATAAACTATCATTGTAAGCAAATTTTTAAATAATCATGGTTCTTACGCGTTTTTTTAGTAACGTGCTGTTTTGTTTGAACTTTTTAATTAAAATGGATTTTTTTACGTGGATTTTCGAATTAACGAGGTTTTTTTTACGCGGATTTTCGAATTAACGCGGTTTTTTTTTACGCGGATTTTCGAATTAACGCGGTTTTTTTTTACGCGGATTTTCGAATTAACGCGGTTTTTTTTTACGCGGTTTTTTTTTTACGCGGGACCAAATACCGCGTAAAAAAAAACCTCAGCACTGAGGTTTTTTTTACGCGGTTTTTTTTTACACGGTTTTTTTACGCGGCTTTTTTTACGCGGATTTTCGAATTAACGCGGTTTTTTTTTACGCGGATTTTCGAATTAACGCGGTTTTTTTTTTACGCGGATTTTCGAATTAACGCGGTTTTTCCGAGAAAATATTCTAAGACTTTTTCAAAGGAAAACACTTAGAATCTTTTTGTAGTTGGGAAAATCTTAGCTCTGAGACTAAGAACGTGATACATGAGACCTGAGACCTGAAACCTGAGACATGAGACATGAGACCTGAGACATGAGACATGAGACATGAGCCATGAGCCATGAGACATGAGACCTGAGACCTGAGACATGAGACATGAGACCTGAGACCTGAAACCTGAGACATGAGATATGTGACCTGAGACATGAGACATGAGACCTGAGACATGATACATGAGCCATGAGACATGAGACATGAGACCTGAGACCTGAGACATGAGACATGAGACATGAGACATGTGACCTGAGACATGAGACCTGAGACCTGAGACATGAGACATGAGACATGAGACATGAGACCTGAGACATGAGACATGAGTCATGAAACATGAGACATGAGACATGAGACCTGATACCTGAGACCTGAGACATGAGACATGAGACATGAGACCTGAGACATGAGACCTGAGACCTGAAACCTGAGACATGAGACATGTGACCTGAGACATGAGACCTGAGACCTGAGACATGAGACATGAGACATGAGACCTGAGACCTGAGATATGAAACCTAAGACCTGAGACATGGAACATGAGACCTGAGACCCTACTATTCTATTAATCTAATTGATTTTGTTTTTTATCTTAAAAATAAACTATCATTGTACGCAAATTTTTAAATAATCATGGTTCTTACGCGTTTTTTTAGTAACGTGCTGTTTTGTTTGAACTTTTTAATTAAAATGGATTTTTTTACGTGGATTTTCGAATTAACGAGGTTTTTTTTTACGCGGATTTTCGAATTAACGCGGTTTTTTTTACGCGGATTTTCGAATTAACGCGGTTTTTTTTTACGCGGATTTTCGAATTAACGCGGTTTTTTTTTACGCGGTTTTTTTTTACGCGGGACCAAATACCGCGTAAAAAAAAACCTCAGTGTACATATTTTTAACTTCTGGCTTAAGCGATAAGAATTATACAAATTGAACGATATTCAAGACTTTATTCGTATATCCTGAAAGTATGCGAGAAAGCGCAAGTTTTCTCAATGCATGCGAACCGTTGCCAGCGACAGTATTTGTTGTTTGTCTCGTTGGATTTTTTTTTCCAAATGAACTATCTGATTTTTTGCAATTTGGTTGCACTGTTTGTCGCAGAAAGTAGAACAAGGTTGTTTTCTCACTGAAATCCCGCGCGGGAGAACAAATTTGCAAAGATGGCAGACTTTTTATCCGACTTTAAATAACTATTTTTACGATCGTTTACTTATTTGGTGGGAATTGCGATTCGCATTAAGATTGTTAACGATTTGAGCTAGCATTTATAATGCGATTTCATGTTATCTGGGGAATGTTAGAAGATTTAGATTTAAGAGTTGACTTTTGAGATTTGATAGTTCAGAGTTCAAAGTTAACTATGCAATAAGCAAAATGCTATGCTCTGTAGCATATGTAACTTTTTGTAATCTAACAAACTTATTCATTTTTGCGAAATAATAAAAGAGTTACCCATTTTTCCAATTCACGGATTTCATTCGTCATAGATCATCGTTTTCGCAATTTTTTTTTTTATTCATCAGTTCAAAACAGTACAAAATTTGATTTTTTTTTAAATCTGAAAAATCTGTAAGACGATGAGATCGGCTTGACCTACGTTTCTGATCATCTGCTGGGAAACTTGATATGCGCCGCCTCTAAACAAATTTTCAGCAACAATATCGCTGCTCGTCGTTTCGGTTATGAATCCGTGCTTGATAAAATCGACAGATTCGCTCGGTTACTCAGGAACACTTGTAGTCAACAACATATGCCAGCGGCGCACACCATTGTGTGTGATGAGATGTCTTTGAGATACTGAGACGCTCCGTCTGGTGCGACACATTTTTTTCTGGTTTTTTTTTTTTTGGGAAACAGGCGTAACCGCATATGACACAAAGACGATGACTACGGCGACGATATTTATATGAAATGCATCTCTCAACCGTTTCATATTTTTTCCCTTTTGCCCTAGAATAAAGCCAGTTTTATTTATATTTATGGGTCGTTTGTTGGTTAGCGCAAAAAATACTATCCAATTTCACGAAATAACCACCAAAGCCGCACTTAGAGAGAAGGCGATTCGCCCCGAACACGTCAATCATGATCAACGGATCGCCTCGACTGTGAATCTACGAGCTACGGTCGGTTTGAGGTGCGATTCGGAGAAACAAACCGCACATTATCGCGCTCAACATGACTGCCGCTAAGTGTTGCTGTTCGCGTAGCTCGTTGGCAAGTGTTGATCGATGTCCCTTTATGCCTATGTACCCACGAAATGTCAGTTTTGATTGAAGTTTTTTTATTTTTATCATTATGTTTCAAGTGCAACCAAACTGCACTTGCTTGTACATAAAAAAAACATGGGCGATCACAGTTTCCAAAGTCAGGATCAGACCGTTAAACCGAAAGACCTCCGAACAACATATCCTATACATACACGTATATCGCTTTCATGTGGTTTTGTGCGAAGGGTCGTATCTGTTTCTCCACCTGGTGGGGCCTCTTCGGTGGTACCTGTTTGTAAATGACACCTTCCGAACAAACATCGCTGCGCTGGCTGGCTGGTGGTTGATCTTTATGGGAGATCTTGTTGAGGGAAGGCTTTGGCACACAGTTCGCGCAAAGCCGTAAGTCACCTTGGCGAGTCCGATGATGGGGCGAAAATTTGATTAACCTATCCCTAAACTGAGATCTCATCGTTCCCAGATTTAAATGGATGTGATGTTTGTTTTCGTCATGTGTCATCGGAATTAATTATGAGGTGTCACAGAAGATCATATTCGAGACAGAGTTGCTTTTCTTACATTTTTGTCAGTTTTGTTTTTTGAAAGATAGACAACATGAACCTAACCTATACACCCATAGAAGAGGTGGCAATAATTCAATGTCTGTTTAGCACATCTACATATGTGCCGAAAATGCCCTGAAAAGCGTACTGTACCAAAGTTGATATGCTTGGAAAAGCACTACTGGCATGAAGATTCGAGCTCCAAAGCAAAATGATGCATGACCAGTACAGTACATTCAAGCGAAACAAGAAAAACATTTTATGGGATTTTATTTTATTGGATAATTCTTCAAAAAAAAAAAATAGAGTGAGAATCGAACTCACTGTAACATCTCATCTCTCGGCTTGTCAGTCCGATATTTTACCTAGTGCACCATCTGAGTCGGCTAGCAAACGAAAGTTTATTGTCATAGTCCTTTTTATTTCGGCCTTTTACTTGCCTAGCGAGATGCATTGGCCGTTCCTCCACACTCTTATGATTCGCACTCGAGACAATTCGTATGACTTACGGCTAAGAATCCGTCTTCATCCTACATCACTCAGCCAAATTTACCGGCACCTGAAGTCGAGGTATGCTTTTCCCTACCTCGCTTGTCAACTCGCAGAAAACAGCATTACTCGGATGCGTTCCGGATTCTCCTGGGAGCAGATAACTATCAACAACAACAACCACTACGCAGTTGACAAAGCCTAAACTTTTTAGCTTCACTATTGAAATGCTCCCCGATGATGAAGTCATCCTACATCGTGTACTACACGCTGGAATATGTTAAACCATTAATGGTTGAATAATAACCATATTCAAAGTTTTCCCGGGTTAACTCTTTTTATGAGTTTTCAGCATAAACTCATAAAGTGAGACTTGCATAAAGGTTATTTTTCAGCCGTTTTCGAAAAGGTAGATAATGTATGAAAAACAATCGTTTTCAGAAAAAGGAAACGCGAATCTTTTTATGAATAAGAAGGGAGATTTCCACAATCAATTTGATATTTTTCTAAAATAATAAGCTTAAAATATCTGATATTTATTATTTACTATTTCAAAATTTTTGAGCAAAGTATGTCCTTTTTTCGATGATTTCCTTTGGGCCTTTCAATAGTTTCCACTGATAGGGCCATTTCGTGATGCGGATGGAATGCAGGGCACACGGCTTTTCATCCGGCTCGCATTAGACTTCGTACTTTCAGTGCAGTTAGATGACAGCCACATCAATGTCTTATTGGTGCATTCCAGATTAATGTCCAGTGCGCTACCTAATCCAAACTGGGAATTTTGAAGCCTTCCACCAGGTCCGACAACAGATTGCGTCATCTTAAACTCTTGTCCTGTAACTTTCTTTTTGGGCTTTTAGTTCGGCCCCGTCTTTCAAGACTTGGTTCAATAGGACGGGTAATCAAAATTTTTTACTGTCTGAAAAAGGAATTAGAAAATTGGTGTCGTGAATGAAATTCAATGAAATCTCAATTTCTACTGTTTCCTTTTTAGTGAGACCCGGCTTATACTTCCGAATTTAATAATTTAGTCAATTGCAGGAAGTTCTAAACCCAACTTAACAGAATCAAAAGCAGAGTCGAAAAAATAGGCACTTGAGCTGCGATTTCAAACATGGCGACTTTATTTTTCAGTCATTTTATTATTGAACTTTAACCATTATCATCATTCTCATCAACAATTTATTATGATTGAAAAATTACAACTTCAAGAGTTTTTTTTTAGAAAAAAACCATAAAATGGTTCAATAAAAGGCATAAATGGTTAGATAAAATGAGCGTGTATCTGCTGCAAACTTCAAATCTTTTGATGAGCATTGAAAATATCCTATCGCAAACCACGTACCAAGTAGGGTCAAGTAGGGTAAAAATGAAAAAAAGTATACAAAAATGAAAGACTGGTCGCCTTCTTCATTTTAAAATTCTCTTCTTATTTTTAAGTTGCAGCATATTCCTAGAATGTAATCGCTCCTAAACACTGCATTTTAGTGATATTAGTTACATTTCGAGGTACTAACTTACAATCAAAAAGCGCTGCAACACTCAGAAAATCGAAAGAGCGCGTTTTTCAGTGTCAAGCATTCCTTGAGGTTCGAACTGGAAGAAACATCTTCAGATAATTTGCGTATATCAAAACAAACACGTCACGCAGAACTCTGGGAAACTCGTTCACAACAGTGATGAAAAGAAAGGGTCCCAGGTGACTTCCTTGTGGTACACCATTATAAACCAAGAATATGTTGGATCTCGCACTCCCTAGGTTCACGAACTGGACTCATTGTCTGATATAAACGAGTCCACTGAAGACACGTACCGGTGATCACATTTTTAGATAGAACTGACAGGATAGTAGGATGTTAATCACGTCAAAAGCCGTTGACGTGTTAGTGTTTATATATTGGCATCGACTTGTAATTCCTGCATCATCCATTTAATCGTTCGAGAAACGAATTCCACCAAATTCTTCACTGTTCATCGCTTTTTCAAAAAGCTGTGCTGAAAGTCTGACAACTTTCTTTCTAACTACATATGGGTTCCAGTCATGGTACTTCATGAAGCAACCTAGACCAGTTAGGAGCTGAGTGATGTAAAAGATCATTTCATAGTATTCTTCCTACATTCAATTCCCCAAGTTCAGGATCACACAATGGATACACCTTCTCAGCCAGTTGTCTATCAAGACCACACTAGCGTATTTCTGCACGTTGGGCATCTCCTTATTACCGTAGAAATAGACATCCAACGAGAGGGCGCCGTAGTCGTTGATAATCTCTTGCTCGTATACCTACTTGACGTGGCTTTTAAGCTTATCCGGAGACCCAAGTATTGCGCGTTTGAAGTCGATTTCACACGGTCCAACTGAAGTGGTATCTTCGTACGCTGACTAAAAATTGGTATTCATGTCCTCTGTAGATGAGCTTGTCACTAGAACCACGACATCATTCGTGAATCCCAACAGTTTCACTCTCATTGGAAGGCTTATCCTCAGCAACTCATCGTACGTGATATTTATCAGGATAGGACCCTTGCAGAACATCTTCTAGCGATTGTCGAAGTATCTGCCAACTGGCGCTGTTGAAGGCGTTTTTCAAGTTCAGCCTGACTCTGTGCGCTGTTTCGATGACAGTGCGAATGGCAGCGAACTTTCCAGAAAACGACCTTTTTTTGTAGAGTCCGACTCTACCCTCGGTATATCTCTGGATCCTTATGATTTTTTTTAAATTTTACCCTTGATTCTCAGAGGGATCTAAAGCTTCAACAATATTTTTATTTCAAAAATCAATAATATAACTCATATTAACTTAAAATTTTCGTTTAATTACTCAAAAAATGGGGAGAACTCTAAAATAGAATTGAGTCTTACTTTTTTTGCTTGTACCCTTTTACGTTGTGCACAAATTTACTTGAGTTCATCAGAATTTCACCTCTCTAAGATCTCACACGCCAGACAATAATCGTATCTGACTTCCAAGGGAAAAATCAAAATTAGTGTCAAAGATCAGTACCGACACTTTGAAACTCCCCTTCGGGTTCTCCGGAACGACGATGCCGAGACCTGCCACCCAAACCTCCATGTACCTACTGACGAAACTCGAAACCATCTGTTGCATCCAGGGCACAGTTTGTTTTCGTTGGCATATTTTTTTTGCGTCTTCTGGGTGTCTGAAGATGCGATCACAAAAACATTTCACTCTGCATGTTCGCATGCAAATGGGAGCGCTATCTGGTCAACATATGGCCTAATAGCTAGTACCAGAAAGTCTCTCGGCTGATATTTGGGGTACGTCGAGCGAAATTGTTCTGACACGCAGCTCGAAAACAAAACGTCTTCCAGAAAGGGATTCAACAAGATTCATTCGGTCTGTCTGTCATGATCCATTACTCTCATTAGAAGAATTAAACATAGGCCCCCGTCGTCAGTAAGTCTAAGATGGAGTAAAAAAAACTAGGTGCAGTTACTCATAGTTGGGGGACCTAAAACTAAACTAGAGCACATTACCGGGGTTGATTCGTGTCAAGCCAAAACCACTAGCGCGCCGTTTGCGCGCGGAAGCTTATCTGAATCTTAAACACTATTATTGTTGGTAGCTGGGGTATAGTTTTCATTGGAGAGCAGTAGCTGAACGTGTGGTTCCGAACATTCGAAGTAAATTTCCGGGACCGCACCGAGAAGAGAGGACCGTTTTACTTTACTCTACAATCAAGACGATCTGCACCTTCCACCGCTCGTTTTCTGTCTTTAATTCAGAAGTGTAGCAAAACTTTGTTCGGAATCGATTGGTCCAGAAAGATAGACACCGGGGAGAAGGTTAATTACTGTCATGATCGTCGTTTGGTGTAGGTTGATTACAGTTGTGCTCTGTTAAGTAAGGAATCGAGCAACAAGAGATTGGCGATGACTTTCGTGCAAATACCTACAGGTTGTTGAAACGTGATTAATACTATAAGGGGTTTTTTGCTTTCTATTTAATATCAACATTTTTTCTCAATAATAATTTCTGTTTTCTTTTTTTTCTTGCAGGTTCGTTCATCTTCATCCACTCACTTTGAAAGGTAAATTTATACTCGTACACTAGGGTGGTAACGGATGGGGGGGGGGGAAAAAATTTTTGAACAAATTTTGAAAACCGACTATATACATTTTTTAGAATGGCCCAAAAAACTCTGACCTGTGTAAAATTACAGGTCAATCGGACTAGATTTAGGGGTGCCTCAAAGCGCTCAAAGTATCCTTTTTTCAACCTTCAAAAATCGCCAAAGAGAAAACCGAAGGAAATAGTAAAAATCGAAATTTAAACATTTATGCCATGAGATGCATCACCGTCAAAATCTAGGGTTATATCGAAAAAAAAATTTGGTCAAAAATCGACTTTAGAATTTCCAAAATCATCTACGGGGAACCAAAAGGAATCAGAAAAATCATTTTAATTTCGATTTAAAAATTACTTTGAGGTTAGGTTTATGTTTTCGACCGGGAATGATATATAGTAATTTAATTTTGGCTTTTTCGGTCTTGGATGTAGATCAAACAACGATGGTTTTTGAAATACCCGACGTTTCGACCAGTTTTGTTGGTCTTTTTCAAGGGAACTGGAAATTTTATTGCAAATTATTGTTTTGAGCGTTGTTAATGATTTGTGAAATGTAAATGAAGCAAACTCAATCAGAAAGCTCAAATATCAACAATACCCACAGTTTCCACATTTCATACTAACATGAACCCAACATCATCCACACTCCATCTTAATTCAAACCGAACGTTAACAGTGTGATCATAGTGACACGGATGAAAACTTTTTCGTTTCATCCGTTGAAATATGTAAGATATTTTAATCAATGTATGTATGAACATGAAACAGATAACAATTGTACATTTATAACAGACGAGCAGCAATTAATGGACTCCTAGCCGTTGGACTAAAATGAAATCGACAAAAACAACAGACAGCAAAGTGAGTTACAACACTACATTTCACAAATCATTAACAACGCTCAAAACAATAATTTGCAATAAAATTTCCAGTTCCCTTGAAAAAGACCAACAAAACTGGTCGAAACGTCGGGTATTTCAAAAACCATCGTTGTTTGATCTACATCCAAGACCGAAAAAGCCAAAATTAAATTACTATTTAAAAATTACTTTAAAGTGCAAGAAACGTCGAGATTGGTCAAATATTGACTTTTTGAGACTTTTTTGAGTTGTTTTTTAATCAAATTTTTTTTCGAAGTTACACCAGATCTCGACGTTTTTAACATTTGAATGTGATTTGGCATCAAAATTTAAATTTAGATTTTACGATTTCCTATGCCGCTCCCCCTCCCTCCCTTTGGTCATTTTTAAGAGTTAAAAACCAAAACTTTGTGCGTTTTGAAGAATCTCTAAATCAAGTCCATTAGAGCTGAAATATTGCACAGGTTATTATTCATTACCGCCACTATTATTTTCTAAAAAACTGAAAAAAAATTCACTTTATATGGGTAAAAGGTTTGAACAATTTGAAAAAAATTAAGCATCATAAATAATTCAATTTAGTCCTGGTTTCGTTTTAGTCGTTCGAAAAAAAATCAATTTAAAACGTTTTTTGGCAATTTTGTCATATTTGTCGATTGGTCAAATATTCCATTAATATATTATAATATATTAGTATATTATTTTCTAGAAAATTTTTTTTATTAATTTTTTATTAATTTCTAGAAAATTTTCAAGGTTTTCCTATATTTTCAAATATTTTAGAATAACCTGAATTTCTAAATTATCAAATTTAATATTTACGAACATTCATTTACAAAATTGGTTTAATTATTGCCAAAATTATCAAGATTGCCAGTGTTGACACGGTTGATAAATGCACCAATCAGACAAGAAACTTAGCCAATTTTATGCTAGTGAAAAAAATAAATAAAAATGTTCGAGCCAACAATGAAATTGCCAAATATACAGCTTCATTTAAGTTGGCACAGTTGCCAAACCAAAAAAATCGCCGAAAAACACATTTTGAAAAGATTACGAAAAAGTTACTAATTTAGCTGACAAATTCAATTCATTTTGTTACACAAAACATTTTAAAATGTTTAAAATGTGATCAAAAACACATTTTAAACATTTTAAAAATGACGAGTTTGTCTATCGAATTGATTAACAGAAAAAATGGAAGAAATGACAAATTTTACAAGAAGAACCAACTGGACCAAAGTGACGATCGGACAAAATGTAAAAACGACAAAATATGGAAGAAGATAAAACTAGCTCAAATGGACCAAATAAACCAATGGAAAAAAAAACTTCAAAAAAAAAATGGAAAAAAAACTTCAAAATAAACAAAAAATTTAACAAAATCGAAAAACTTTCACACTATAAAATAACGATTCATCTGAAAACTGAAAAATGACAAAGTTGACCCAATTTACGTTATTGGAAAACCGCAAAATTGAATTATTGATAAAAAGGAGTTCAAAAAACACATATTATCTAAATCAGATACAAACATAAGAGTTATACAAGTATTTAAAATTGATAATATTGAAAATACAGTAAGGTTTTTTTTACACTGATATACGTACCGCTTAAAAAAACCGTGCTAATTGCGGAAACCGTGTAAACCGTGTAAGACCATCCAAGTTCTGCAGCTCTGAAACTTTAAACAATAAGACATGGTAACACTTAAGACCTTAGACCTAAGACCTGAGACTTGAGACCTCTCTTGTCTCAGCTCTCAGGTCTAAACTTTCATGTCTCAGGTCTCATGTCTCATGTCTCAGGTCTCAAGTCTGAGGTCTTAAGTCTCATGTCTCAGATCTCAAATCTCAGGTGTCAGGTCTCAGGTCCCAGGTCCCAGGTATCAGGTGTCAGGTCTCACGTTATTAGTCTTAGAGCTAAGATTTTCCCAACTTTAAAATTTATAAGTGTTTCCCGTTCAAAAAGACTATTTTCTATCAAAAACCGTTTTAATTCGCGAAATTCGTGTAAAAAACCGCTTAAAAAAACTTTAGTACATAACTGCCAAAGGAGGTAATTAGTATTTTTGGGCTTATTTTGAAAGGTTCCTACTATCGACAACCTTATGAAAGACTATATCAAATATTTTCAAATCATTCAAAAATTTTTATTTTGCGGAGAGAATTTTAAATTAGAATTTAAATTTAGTCCTTTTATATTATTTTAACCCTCATCCGTCCCAGAAATTTTAACCCGTTAGAGTTAGAGTTACCCGTTGGATTGTCGATTTGACACGCCTGATTGAAACCGTTATATCTCTCTTGTTTCGTTTCTCAACCGATTTTTACAAAATTTCAAGTTTTAGAAACTTCGTAATGTAACTCAAATATGGTTTTCAGACAATATTCAGCTAAAACACTTCAGTTTTCCGTTATTCATAGTGTAAGTAAAAAGGCCGAAAAAACACGCTTCGAAAAAAAGTCTGTACATCAGTTATGGAATCCTCGAAAATGTTTTCACTTATTGTCCAAGAAAGCTGAAGTTTGAAGCTATACTTTGTACACAAGTATATTTTTTTTTGAAATTTTTAAAGATTATGACCACGCAAAATGTAAAAAAGTGTGATGTATGTTTATTTCTATTTTACATTAAAAGACGTTTCTGAGCTTTTGGTATTAAAGAGTAGCCCCCATATTGATCAGCTCTTAAATTCTTGGCACCTCGGAAAAAGGTGTGTCCTCTTTTTGCTTCATAGTATGCAGAGAAAGAGATTATTTTCCGGACATTTTTATTAACACTTTGTCTTGATTTTCTTAAAAAAAAATTTCCTGGTACTTCTTTTTTATTGTTTCTTGAAGTTGAGAGTTCTTGAGAGTTGAAGGTAGGTCTTACGGACATATATCGTCTTACGGACTTGACTCCATATAAACAAAAACTAAAGCCAACAAAGTGGTTTGGGATTTTTGATTGAAATTTTTAGGATTTTATAAAATTAATCCTTATTGAGCAACTCCCTAGAGTTCATTCTTCGGAACCATCTATTAACAAATTGTGCCCCACAAGTTTTGATTCCAAAACACATCGTTTTTTATTTGACGTATGAACTCACTAAGATGTTAATAGTAAACCATCTTAAAGTGATTTCGAATAACAGTCCTCTCCGAGTAATTTTAATGTTCAAAACTTTTCAGAGCTTTTGAACCTTCAACGTAAAATTCACATTCTCATATATGAGCTTCTAGAAACTTTTAAAACACGAAATATAGCTAAGTAGTCAAAATCACCTATCCAAACGTTTCCTGTCGTTTGCCAGGGACCAAATCGAGTGATTCCAAACTGTAGTTGTAGCAGTCGATATCCCCCCCTAGCTTCCAAGCGCAGCACGCAGCATTCTTACGAAACGTCGGAAATTGCAATAAATTAAGATAATCAACCTGAATTAAAATTAATTAATTCCACCGTAATCAGCTGAAGCGCTGCTGGTGCAGTTTGCTGCCTACTGATGCGGGCCCAAAGGGGGGATCCCTTAGCACTTTTACGATCACGTTTACGCGACGACGACGCGGTGTACCACGAACTGAGCTATCATCGTCGCGTTCATTCGCATTCGTTTGGATTGAGTCTTGTTGTTGTTGACCGGTACCCGTTGATGGATCTTTTCCTGAGACGGGTTTGAGATCCAACCGCACATACGCACACGTGATCTAAAGAAAACCATTGAACCTACCTATAATGATGCGATTATGGAGTTCCTCAGGTTGCACTTCTGCAAGGGACTACTAGCTTCAAAAGGTAGAGTCCAAGGGGGAGCCAGAAATGGTCTTCTCCTTGGTAAGGTTCGTCGACCCGTTTGTTGGGCTAGTTGTTTAACGATCGACAAGGTACTACCGCCGATGTGTTCAAAAACAAACTGGACTCTTAGGATTTTTTTCTCAACTCCAGCACGCACATAACTCGCATTTTGCCACGGATATCGTGTCCAGCATTTGCAATGTTATGATGGTTTGTTGCTAGTAGATCGAGGTGGATATAACCAGGATCAGTGCTCTTTACTTATTAGCATTAGTGCGAGAGAATCTTAAGTTCAAAGCACCCATATAATACCCAAAAGCTACTTCTGTTTTTATTTGTAGCTGTGATTGATTGGAGAGGTCATCGAGTTAACTGACGACGACGGACGACACGCCAAAATTAAAACTAAACCCGTCCGATCTAAAAAAAAAAGCAGAAAAAACACCGCTATTGCGTGGGACACGATCATTCGTCAGCAAAATAGCGGCAAATGAGCCATAAATAAACCAGTTTGGAGGATTTAATTATGAGCTAGAAGCTGTTGAAAAGTGTTTAGTGTTGCGTGTTGGAATAACACCTGGGAGATCGTAGGGATGGAAAAATGTATAATTTAAAAAAAAAAATGACCTTGGTTGATGTCATCAACTGTTTCCGTTGATTTTCTGGTCAAATCTTGGGGACGAAAATACCTATACGGATTTTTTTGTTAACCGTGTGAGTTTAACATAGACGATGTGAAAATTGATAAATTTCTAAACCTATGTAAACAAAAAACTTTGAAAAGAGTATTTTTTTAAAGCACACAAAGATTACACACAAAAGCTTTTTTAAAACAATTTGTAAAAGCATCTTTACAACATGCCCTTTTGTGGAATATTTTTTAAATAGAAAATCGAACAGGTATTGTTATACATTGAACGTCTCTATCTTTTTTTTAAGCCACAAAATTCTCTTAATCAATTAATTTTCTTGCAGACACGAATGCCTCAAGGATGGTTAAGTATCGTAAATAAAAAAAAATTGATCCTTCATGCATTCTTGCTATTTATCATGCGGAAAAAAATCATCTACTATCTCTGCTTTTATGGACATTTCCATGTTCGAATTTTTTTTCCGATTTATAATACTGACAAAAATTGTGAAAATTTTGAAATTTTCTAAAATTTGGGTATTTTCTCTACAAATTAAGAAATTATCTTTTCATAATTTTTTTTTTCTTTCGATTTTTCCCAAATTGACAATTTTTTTAATTGTCTTGACGAAATGTTGAAAAACTGTATGGTTAATTCAATTATTATTAATTTTTTTTCTAGTATTTCATCCTTGGGAGTTTTATTTTTATTTCAAATTATTCAACATTGATGTTAAACATAATATTACCATTTTTTTTATTTGGCTTAATTATATTAGTTTTAAGCAGTAAACATGGAAAAAAATCATGTTTTTACTGTTTAAAACCAATGTTCCGAAAATCACTCAATTCTCATGAGAGACACTGAAATGTTTTCAACAGCGAAAACAAAACCTAAATTTTCGGTTGGTTTATCTCCTAGCGGGGCAAAGATTGTGTTCGACAGGGCTGCTCCGAGAATCAGAGAAATAAGATTTGACAGAGAGACGTTTCTTCTCCAGTTGGAATTCTCAACTGAGTTACCTGACTTTCTGTTTCTTTTTTCATTCAATAACTTTCCTTGCTCACTCACTCACTCACTCACTCGTTTACTGATCGATGATCGTATGCTGTCTGCCTGATACATCTTGCCTTGTTGTTGCTGTTGTTGGGGAGGACAAAAATAGCCATTCAAACACGCAGGCAGTATGTATGCACGTTATGGCAGAAAGTACGCAGGCAGTATGAACCGATGCAAGGCCGCATTGATTGAGTTTGAGTGAGTGAGTGAGTGGATTTTCGAATTGGATATTGTATCAGTAAGTGTCTCAATCACTTCTGATACACCATGGTAGTGAGCTTGAGAGATCGATTTTGATGGGAATCAGCTCTCGCTTTTGAATCTTATTTACATTGACCTCGCATTGTCGCTCTGCCGACTCTCTATGGAACTACAGGCAGCAGCATTCGGCTTTGAAATTTTCCAACTAGAAACCTATCATGAGCGTTTATCCCGAGTGATTTTCGGAACATTGTTTAAAACTAATATAATTAGGCCAAATTAGAAAAAAATCATGCATTCATTATGTTTTTCATTAATTTTGATTAATTTGAAATGAAAATAAAAAATAAAAAAGTGATCAAAAAAAAAATAGTCTTTTTTGGATGTTGCCAAAAACGATCGGTTTTGCTCGGATGTTGCCAAAATAGAATGTTTCCAAAATCGACTGGGTCTACTGACTGTCCACTGACCAGTGAAAGGTCTTGATTTCACAGGACTTATTTAAGGGGTGCCCCAAAACGCTCTAAGTTTCGGTTTTTTTACTCTCAAAAATCACCAAAGGAAATCGGAAAAAGCGAAATTTTAATTGTGATGACAAATGACTTAGAAATGCACACAACGTCAAAATCTGGTGCTATCTCGAAAAAAAAAATTTTTTTTTTCAAAAGTTCACTTCAAAATTTTAAAAAATTCGTAAAGGGGGACCAAAGGAAATCGGGAAAATCTAAATTATAATTTTGATGCCAAATGCATGAAACGTCTAAATCTGGTGTTATCTTGTGGAAAAAATGTTGACTAAAAAATAAATTTTCGGGTTTTTCGAAACACCGATTAAAACCCAGGAAGACGATTTTTGCTAAAAAAATTTGCTTGGTCATCCAGCATCAAAATTAAAATTTCGATTTTCCAGATCTTTTCTAGTGTCCGAGTGTCCCTCCTTACGTGATTTTTTAATTTTTTTTAAAGTCATTTATCAACAAAATTAAAATTTCTATTTTTTCGACGAATGCAATGATAACAAACTGAGAAGGCTACACATCAATAGATCCGTTTCTGAACCGTGTTTATCATCATCAGCTGTCATCATCAATCATTACCGCTATTGTTTCAATTGCGAATTGACTCAAAGCATGTGCAATGGACTGAGTCGATTTGGGGTAATTTTTGAATTTATCAAACCCTGGGGTCTTAAAAGCTTCGTTTTGGTTCAAAACCCATCCATGATTTTATGCAGAATTTTTAAGTAACGTTTATCTACATGAGTAAATTTGAACTTAAAGGTTTGTATGGGAAAATTGAATATTTTGTACTAAAAAATCAACATCATGTTTGTTTCTTCTGTGGAACCGAGCCAGCTGATGGTTTTTGTGCCAATTTATAAATTCCTTCAAGGAAATTCTCCGCTGAACAACTTTGTCGAATATCATAACTTCGTATCTTTTTAGACAAAAAAGTTATTAGCTGTTTAACAGGTGTATGTCTTTTTGGATTGATAAACCATGAATTCAATTGACACCACTGCTTGTGCCCCACGAAGTACGGTATGAAAAGTGGTCTTGCAATACATCGCTAGGCACCCAGCAGCAGTGGTGTCAATTGAATTTCCTGTTTATCAATGCCAAAAGATATACACCTGTTAAACAGCTAATAGCTTTTTTGTCTAAAAAGATACGAAGTTATGATATTCGACAAAGTTGTTCAGCAGAAAATTTTCTGTAAGAAATCTATAAATTGGCACAAAAACCATTAGCAGGCTCGGTTCCACAGAAGAAACAAAAATTATGTTGATTTTTCAGTAAAAAATATTCAATTTTTCCATACAAACCTAAAAGTTCTAATTTACATATGTAAACGTTACTTAAAAATTCTGCATAAAATCATGGATGAGTTTTGGACCAAAACGAAGCTTTTAAGACCCCAGAGTTTGAGAAATTCAAAAATTACCCCAAATCGACTCAGTCTAATGTGCAACCAAAACAAACTGTTTTGGTTTCACCGACGGGTCAGCAAATTTCCTCTGCTGATTGGAATCCGGATAAAGTTCCGAAAACCATAAATCTCAACACCTCCCTTCAATTCGCAAATTGAGAATATTGAACAGCTGCGCGGTCTTGGTAACGCCTTCTTGAACGCATCAGCTGACTGATCCTCAGTAGATATGTGTCTCACAGAAAACTGACCGCTCCTTACGATCTCCATAATGAATGCTTACTTCACGTTCAGATGCTTCATTCGCTAATGAGTCCGCGCCTTTTCCAGATACTGGATGCAAAGATGTTTTCCTCCATTAACGTGAAAGGAGTGCTTACCACACCCAATTCACAAAGGAAGTTTGTTAACCACAAGCCTTCGTTGACTACATGGCAAAGGGCTTCTATCTCAGCTTCGGTCGCCATCCATTTGTCGATAGCACCACTGGCACCGGAACCGATGATTCGTTGATTCCGGTGGCTGATAACCTCAGCACGCGAACGAACAGCATATTGGTTTCTCAAACGTTGTTTTCTGGTAACCCCAGATGAACAATCTCTTGCCGCTTCCTTCGCGTTCCCTCTCAAAGCCTTTATCTCGCGATGACTTTGAGAATCTGCACTCTCGGCAGGAATCCGCAGCAAAAATTGGTTGACTGCGCCAGCGACTGACCGTCGCCGAAACCACTTCCTCCGAAGCACCCGAAACAAAAACGCAGCTACTAAGCATGAAAATAATCCTCTCGACTTACAGCTTCATGGCTTTTCGCTCCGTAGCTTCAACGCTTCAAGCGCTCCATAGAACCGGAGGGCTACGTTCGGCTGCATGCGACCCATCTGGATCCAATGCAATGCTTAAGTATCTGGCAACATACCTTCGCCCAAAACATCTCCTCCAAAGCCACAGGAAAATCGTTCTGTAAGCTTCGATGAGCTTACGCGTACTAATCACAGCGTAGCTCCACATCACGAGAGTAACCCTCTCGCCAAGCAGCTTTTTCCAACCTTCGACCCGGGCTAATCCTCCATCTGGAGCATTCGGCCCTGACCAATAATGGCTGAAGATCCCGAGAGTCCTCCTCCCGGCCGTCGGAAATAAAACCAAGCTGCTAAGTGCAGCACGGCTCGTGTCGGCATCGAGAGTAACCCTCTCGGAACTAGACTTCCAGTCCTTGAACTGCAGTGGCACCTCCTGGCTTACCTGGAGCATCTCCTGGCTTCTGTGCTGGCGATCCTCTGCACTCGTGGTCGTCTGTGCTTGGATCAGCTCCTGAATGCTGACCGCAGCGCACAGCCAAAGCACGAGAGTAACCCTCTCGACTATCAGCTCCACCCAATTGTTCCGGGGTGGACCTAACGACCTTCGTTCTGAACCATCTCGGTTACGGATAATGGGACTCCTCCCGGCCGTCGGTCGTGAGCACACGCTTGCTAACCGAGCATGGCTCCTGACGGCATCGAGAGTAACCCTCTCGGTCCACGAACCTCCCCGAACTCGACCTTTGGCGGAACCTCCTGGCTGGCCTGGGACATCTCGCTGGCTGGTATCTGCGCTGGCGATCCTTTGGCTGCTGGCTGGCTCTCTCCGGTTGTCCTCTGGCTCGTCACTAGGCTGGTTTGTCCCTCTGCGCTGGCTGCTGCAGAACTTACTAATCGCAACTCTAATACACTTGAAGAGTACCCCTCTCACTAACTCATAATTTTCCAATCCAGACGTATCTGGGCCTGTTGAAACCTGTTGAAAACGCAGGTTTCAGTGTTGGAATAGAGTTAATCTTTATTCGTTTTGTTCGTCAAGTCCTTAAATAACTACTTATAACATAAGCGATAGTTATTTACTACTTATAACATAAGCGATAGTTATCACTGAAGTGATATCCTCACTTATTAGTTTTCTCATTTTCATGTGATATTCTGAGCTAACCACTCAGAATATTTGGGAACACTGGTAAGTTTCCACGAACCTAAATTGAGTTGTTTGACTTCATAGTGTAGTGTGATGATGTAAACATTTGTACCGTGTTTACCATCATCAGCTTCGTCATCAATCATCACCGCTATTGTTTCAATCGCGAATTGACTCAAAGCATGCGGAACCAAAACAAACTGTTTTGGTTTCACCGACGGGTCAGCAGATTTCCTCTGCTGATTGGAATCCGGATTGCGTTTCGAAAACCGTTAGTCTCAACAGAATAAAATTCTTATATGGAATCATGGTTTTGAACCAATTTGTATGAAAATAATTTGTGAATTTTGGATTTCAAGTTATTCTGATTACCCATTTAGAGGATATGGTGTCATAAGAAAAGTCACCTCAATTTTTATACATTACATTCATGCATTGTTGGAGCAAAAACAGATAAAATAGGTCTCCAAAACAAACCAATCTTATACTATATCTTTTATAAATAGCCTTTTTTATATTCTTCATTTTATAATTCGTATAAGGCTGGCTATCTTCATTTCAATTGCAAGCCTCTCTTCCCTTCATAAACCTCCAGATCACGTTGGAAAACAAAGATGCACAAAAACCGAAAGAAAGATACATTCTCCGGTAATTGACCAGTTGATTGCCAGAATTTTTTTTTTTTTTTTTTTTTTTTTTTTTTTTTTTTTTTTATTTATTTATTTAAAGCTAAAAATCGTGTTTTTACATTACATGGTCAACTAACTAGCCTAACTCATATCTAACTGCCATACTCAAAACTTGGGTCAACAAATATTCAAAAACACACCAAACTCCGCTTTGAATTGCTTTCTGTTATTCCACCTCACTTCCCTCAATTCTCTTTTAAAAACATACAAACTAGGATCGGCCACCCTCAAATTGTATGAAATCGCTTTCGTTACCAACCATAATGCTGCCTTAAGTTTTTTACAGTTATTTGGAATAATTTTTTGTAAGATATTTTCAATGTCATTGATTTTTAATTTTAAACGATTTTTTATTATACTTTCGCACCATTTCCAAACTGCATTAGCATTTTTACATGATTTTAAACGATGCATATTATCATCTATGGAGCCACATTTTTCACAAATCACTGATTTCAAATTACCAACATTGTACATTTCTAATTTTCTTTTATTTGGTATCAAGTCATTTACAAAAGAATAAACCAATGAGCGATCTTGGAAAGAAATGAGTTTATAATTCAAATTTGCCCACACATTTTTCCATTCAACTGACAATTTATTTTCTATATCGGGTTTTATTTGCATTTTATCTAAAAAATAATTATATAGAGCTTTAGTTGTCGGTAAGTCAAAATTTGTCGTTACATCTACACCTTCGTTTATCCACTCTCTTGCATTTCGCGATAGAAATGATTTAGATCTTGATTCAATGAGATAGTTTTCCAAAGCAAAACCACCGTCCACATCCTGATTGTAAAATATGTTTTTCAAAAATAATGCTTTAGCTTTAGCCTCTGGATCTGTTAGTTTCAATCCTCCTTTATCAAAATCTAAGTAAAGTTGATTTCTGTTTAGTTTAAAAATGTAACCGTAAGTTTATTTTTCCTGAAGCGGATTTTAATTCCGCTAAATGACTGTTCAGAGGAGGAAAGATTTGCGAAACATACCATAGCTTTGACAAAATGTAAACGTTTAAAACAAAACATCTCTCGTAGAGATTTAGAGCCCGAACATTGTGCTTTATCAAAGTGCCTTTTATTGAACTTATGAGTTTATTATAATTACTTGTGATCGAAGAATTCCACGTTTTTTCGAATATTACACCCAGAATTTTCACTCTATCAACCTCTCGAATTTTTTGAGGACCAAAAAACGCTTTATTCAATCTAATAAATTCGGATTTGTCTTTGTTTAGCTGAATGTGCGCGTAAAGGCCATATGAATCTATAATTTCAAATAAAATATCAAAATCTTTATCATTCCTTACGAAAACTACCAGGTCATCAGCGTATGCAATTACATTAATAAACTTATCGTAAACAAGAACACCATTGATTTCATTCGCGAGATGCCTAATAAGAGGTTCAATATACAGAATGAACAGAATCATACTCATCGGACACCCTTGTCGAACTGAAGAGTTAATTTTGATTTCTCTTGTAAGAAAACCATTTACGAGTACTTTGGAACAAGCGTTAACGTATAAATTTTTCAGGCAGTTGATAAAAGAAGGCGGGAACCTAAACTTTTCCAAAATTTTCCATAGATAGTCATGATTTACACGGTCAAAAGCTTTATGCAGATCTAAACTGACTAATGCTCCTTTGAATTTAGCACTTTCTACTGATTTTGTGAGAATTCTTCTAACATCTTTTAAGTTTTCAACGCAAGAATTTGGATTAACAAAAGCTGCTTGTCCGGGTCCTATTATTTTGGAAAGTATATTCGTTAAACGTTCAGCTAAAATTTTCATAAACAACTTGTAGTCGCAGTTTAATAAACTTATTGGTCGAAAATCATTCAAGGAACTTGACTTATTACCTTTCTTAGGAATTAATGTGATAATACCATCTGTGAAGGATTTTGGCGGGCGAATAGATCCAGATAAATAACCGTTAAAAATAAATAGTAAATCATCTTTGAAGTGATCATAATGATTAATATATACCTCATAGGTCAAACCATCCGGACCGGGACTTTTTTTCTTGGAGCAACGTTTCAATACGGATTTAAGTTCATCATCTGTTATTTCTTTCATTAAAGATGATCTATCTTCGTCGTTCAAATTTTTACTTAAGTTGTTAATCGGATCGTTCTCTTCATTTTGTGCAGAATTAACTTTGCATGAAAATAAATCTGTGTAAAAATCAAAAACTTTGTTCAGTAACACATTACTTTCAGTGATTAAAATACCATCATCAATAAGTTTGAAATTTGCAGAAGTTTCAATACGTTTAACATGTGCCGCAACTTGAAATATATTTGTTAACTCATTTTGTAGAACGCTATTTTCATTTAAGTTATTCGAAAAGTGTTTAATCCTATTTGTTTCAATTTCGAGTAGCCTTGATTTTATTACACCTATGTCCAAAAGTGTTGGAATATTTAGGCTCTTTTTCTG
>NC_073692.1:18595059-18670059 GCF_029784155.1 Uranotaenia lowii
ATAAATCTTTACTACAATAAGCGAAACAAGAATAATACCACTATGTGTTTTGCTTGTTAAAGTAAGAATGATTGAAAATCGTAAAAATCGCTCACTGTATTTCAACTTTAAGTTTCTATGCAAAATTTCTATCATGTTTCTATCTTCTGTGGAAGCCTTTTCGTGCCAATTATCAAATCATTCAAAGAAAATTTTCAGTTGAACAACTGAACGAAGACCGTACTTTCGTATCTTTTAGGGCAAAACATTTAAAAGTAAGTGAATAGAGGTGTGCATTTGATTTTTTTTGCCATGCCAAGATAAAAGATAAAAAAGATGCATTTTAAGACCAAGTTGTACAGGGAAAAAAATTCTTTAATGAAATTTTGTTACAAAAAACGATAAAAGGGATTCAACAGGCTTCTTAATAAAGAAAGAAAAATGTACTGTAAAAGTTGAGATTTATGGATTTAAAATCCAAAAAAAAAGATTTATGGTAACGTTATTTTAATTTTTTTCATGGAAAAATTATGGATAAGTTCTGAATCAAATAAAGTTTTTTCGACCTGAAAAATCAAAAAATGACCATAAATCGACTCTATGGCATAATGCCCAGACTTCTATAAAAAATTCTGTTGTGAAAACCAGCTATAGCTGATAGCTGAGTGTATTTGAAACATTAGTCTCTAAATTTCTAAGAAGTGGATCCAAATTTTTTTTTCTTTAACAATCGGTAGGACTTTTACGGTAATCAAAGCTCCAAAACAAGCTCCAATTTTCCAACAAAATAAAAATAAAGTACAACCAAATCGGCGCAGCTCATAAATCTTCACTTACATTACTCGCTAATTCGTTAACAGTTCGTTGTGCACCGCACGAAGAGAAAAACCTTCCCGCTAGCCAGCCAGAGAGCCGCAGAGGCTGCTGCTGCTGTTAGAAGAAATTAGCACACCGCGTTTTCGGAGGACCCCTCGGTGTGCCCTTCTCGTGATTTGAAGCGCGCTGCCGCTGCTTACCTGAAACGAGAAAAGGTGAAAAATGGAAAATTTAACGATTAGTCTTCGTGTAAAAGAATAACAAATAAACGGCATCACGGCTCTTGAAAACTAAACAAACAACAATAGATAATCGGCCTGTAATTGGCAATTAACTCATCAACGCAAAGCAATTTTTCCCACACCGGCACCTGATGATTGAGTCGGAAAAGAAAAAAAAAGAAGCCTAAGACATGCTTTGGCTATATGGCATTCCTCAAGATGGGTTTAAAGAGTCTTTTTAACTTTTTCAACTTAAATAATCTGCGCACTTCTTCAGAGACAGAAACTTTTTTTTCGCTTGCGTGAGTCAAAGACGGGTATAAAAATGGGCCATTCGTTCGCAACAAACGATTTGAAAGAAAATTATCAGTCTCTTTGGACGTTAGTTATGAGTAACCATTTCTCCAGCGAATTAAGAAAACGAAGACGAAAAAAAGCCAAACATTAAACCATTGTGTGCCATATGGCCGTGCGCAATGCTATGGTAATAGCCGGCTGAGAGTTGATTAATGAATTGAAATTTAGGTTTTGACCGACCAGGAAAGAAAAATCACACACTTGGGCCGAGGCAAGAGAAAAAAATCATAATTGTGGGACCCCCCGTTTCCATTTGATCCGGTCGTCGGTCCTAATACAAGCTTCCGTTATGAGTTTTCTCTGATGTTGAGTTATGATTATGATGGTGCCGAGCCGAAAATTAAACGTGGCTGCTTGCCCTAGCTTTGCCGTTGGTTTACGCCTTGTTTAGCTCTGGTAGATGGTCTCGCGTGCGCTTTGGAAAGGTTGCCGGCGTCCCAGAAAAAAACAAATCTGATCGGTAAAACACCTGGCTACTGGCTGAGAGGGCAATAGAGAAGGTAAACACAATTTACTGGTTGCTCCACGCTGGAAAGGTGATTCCAAATATTTAGGATAAACAGCACAAAATCAGAAACCGAATAGCAAAAGAAAGCATAATTACTATCTCGGTAACTGTAATCTGTTTTGAACTTTGGGTGGTTTTTTTTCTCTCTAAGGGTTATGATTTTCGCCTTTTTTAATTCATTGTTTACATTTCAGCGGAAAGCTCAGGCATTTAACAAAAAATGAAAGTGGAAAGGGGATTGAAGATGTGTTATATAAGGTTTTTTTTATCGATGACTTTTTCGCAGTAATTTGTAATTTTTCAAGTCGGCACTAGCGGAAAAAACAGAGAAATCAGAGCAAAACTCCACGGAAGTAAACATAACAAAGTTATTGGGAATCAAAGGAATATGAGTGCAAAACACCAACTTAATAATTGACTATAGAGAACGGTTCTTTATATAGTCATTGACATCTGGTGTAAAATTCAGAAAATTAAACACATTTTTACCCTTCCGGACTCCGGACTAAGCCCCTAAATAGTCATGAAATTGTATTTGGTCGAAATAAAGTTATTCCAGAACAAATTCCAGTTTTTTTCTATCTGAAAAATCCTAAAAATCAGAATCAAAATAATTAGTTTTTTTTTATTTGGATTGTCCTCCGGATTTTGCGGAAAGCAGTTATCATCGAAGACTAATTTCCACTGAACATTATTAAGCTGGTGCCAGCGGATTCAAATGATGCCCACCGGATCAGAACGACCGTTCTTGAAACTTGGCAGGTGAGCGTTTTTGAGGCCGGGGAAGGTTCCTTTTACAGTTTTACTGGAAGGGAGGAGGAGGCCTCCTAAGCAAAAACTATATGTTTGCATAATTTGAGAACCATTCAAGCAAATGGTACCAAATTCGGCATGGGAGGGGATTTGGCTACGAGAAATATTGCTATGAATGTTTGATATCCCTCCTTTTTCCCAGAGGAGAAATAAGAAGGGGAGAAGGGGCTCTCTTACAATTTTAAACCTAACTCGAGCATAAGTCAAGCAAATGGAACCAGATTTGGCATGTGAGGGTATTTGGATACGAAAAATGTTTCAATGATTTTTTGAGACCCCTCCCTTCTTCCAATGAAGAGATTAAAAAGGGGAGACAGGCTCCCATACAATTTTTATTGCAACATTCGATAACTATTCGAGCGGATGGAGCCAAATTGGCTTGGGAGGAAATTTAGATATGGGAAAAGGTCCTGTGGTTGTTTGAAACTGCTCCCGATTTGCATTGAGGAAGAGGGAGGGAGCGCATAAAAATTTTTGCAATACTCGATAACTGATCAAACGAGGGGAATCGAATTTGGAATGCGTGGGTTTTTAGGTATAAAAAATGTTCCCAAGATGATCTGAAGCTCTTCCCATAAAAGGGAAGAGGGCTGTCATACAATTTTTAGCATGACTGATGAAATAATCGATCAAATGAAACCAAATTTGGCATGGCCTCTCCCGATCCCAGTAACCAAATAGGAAAAGAATAGGAGGCCACCACAGTTTTTTAAAGGTGTCGAAAGATAATCTGTCGAAAGGCACATAATTTGGTATGGGATTGTATTTTGATACGAGTAATGTTTGTATAATTATTTCAGACCCTTCCCTTGAGTGAGATTGTTCATCATATTTATTCGATTTTTTAGACGGATTTTTCAAAATTGTTTCCCGTACATTTGAAATATTCTCTTTACATTTCTGCTTATTTTTAGTTTTGATTCAGCATAGCGAGGCTCTGATGTAGTTTCGAACATATAAATTCTAGGCCAGTTGTAAGAAAGGTGTAAAGCATCACTCTCAAGTTTCAATATAAGAATTCAGGGAAAAAAAATTATCAATATATGAATGCAATGTTATCAGAATTTTCGATTTTTTTATACTATTTTCTTCATCCAGAGTTTCAGGTTTATTTTTTTATAAAGATTCGTAAGGGAAGTGCACCAAGGTATGAAATATATATTCTTTACATTTATTAACGTTAATAAAGCTAATTTAAAAGAAAATCTACGTTTCAAATTTATTTAAGGTTTTTTGATTTAAATCACATTTTTTGCTATTCACACACAATATCCGTAATTAAAGAAATGTAGTTTATTCACGAGAAATGCTACATTTAGTTTTTTTTTAAATACATATAACATAATTGGGGGACTGAAACATATTCCGATTTTTGAAAAAAAAAATTAACCTCGATTTTTCTTCATATTTTTCTAACGGAAGGAAAAGAGTATTCCGAAATGTACAGCTCTTGGGATGAAAATATTCGTGTTAAAATAAATGATCTTTGAATTTGAATAGGTTCATATATGAAAGAAACGATTCATACAGAATTTTCTCGGTTTTGATTCCAGATTTTTCCCCGTTTTCCCGGTTTCATTTTGAATTCCCGGGTTTTCGCGGGTTTTCGCGGGTTTCCCGATTCACTGGCCACCCTGCATCATTCATCGACGAATTTAACCATTTTTGAGAATATAATATTTAAAATATTTATGGTAAGGACATTAGCTAAGGACCCGTCTAAAAATGGTTATGGGATCGCGTACAGGACCCTCGATCTATTCAAGATACCCAGAGCAGAAACAACGTTAACCATTAAACTTCTGCGGTAATTCGATGTTATTTATGACAACCGATGATCTTCGCAAGGAATTTCACAATCACGATGTTAACTGTTTGTTGGAAACATGTTGAATATAGAGGATAGTTAAAGTGCATTTCATCAAAAACAGAAAGAAAAATATCCGAAACATCGTGTTCAATCACTGAAAAAATTAACCCAAAAGTTGATCGATTTGACTCACATGACTGGGTTCCAGAGTTAAAAGAAAACGATGTTAATTTTTCGAAACAAAATATTAAAATTTACTCATGTAAACGCAACTTCAAAGTTATGTAGACTGAGTCTTATGTAATATGTCCTATGTCCTGTGTCTTATATCTTACGTATTCTGTCTTATGTCTCATGTCTAATGTCTCATGTCTAATGTCTCTTGTTTAGTTGCTCTTGTCCTATGTCCTATGTTCTATGTCCTATGTCCTATGTCCTATGTCATATGTCCTATGTCATAAGTGCTATGTCATATATCCTAAGTCCTATGTTCTATGTCCTATGTCCTTCGTCCTACGTCCTACGTCCTACGTCCTACGTCCTACGTCCTACGTCCTATTACCTATGTCCTACGTCCTACGTCCTATATCCTATGTTCTATTTCCTATGTCCTATGTCATATGTCATATGTCCTATGAAATATGTGCTATGTCATATGACCTAAGTCCTATGTCATATGTCCTACGTCCTACGTCCTATTACTTATGTCCTATGTCCTACGTCCTATGTTCTATTTCCTATGTCCTATGTCCTATGTCATATGCCATATGTCATATGTCATATGTGCTATGTCATATGACCTAAGTCCTATGTTCTATGTCCTATGTCATATGTACTACGTCCTATGTCCTATGTCCTATATCCTATGTCCTATGTCATATGTCATAAGTGCTATGTCTTATGTCCTATGTCAAATGTCCTATGACCTATGCCTTATGTCTTATATCTTATAATTTATGTCATATGTGCTATGTCATATGTCTTATGTTCTATGTCCTATGTTCTATGTCCTATGTCCTACGTGCTATGTCCTACGTGCTATGTCCTACGTGCTATGTCCTATGTCCTATGTTCTATGTCCTATGTCCTATGTCCTTTGTCATATGTCATATGTCCTATGTCATATGTGCTATGTCTTATATCTTATGTCCTATTTCCAATGTCCTATGTCCTATGTCTTATGTCCTATGTCCTATGTCCTATGTCCCATGTCTTATGTCTTATGTCTTATATCTTATGTCTTATATCTTATGTCTTATCTCTTATGTCTTTTGTCTTTTGTCTTATCTCTTATGTCTTATGTCTTATGTCTTATGTATTATGTCTTATGTCTTATGTCTTATGTCCTATGTCTTATGTTTTATGTCTTACGTCTTATGTCTTATGTCTTATGTCTTATGTCTTATGTCTTATGTCTTATGTCTTATGTCTTATGTCTTATGTCTTATGTCTTATGTCTTATGTCTCATTTTTTTTGTTTGTTTTTTTTAACACTTTATTTCTTGAGGGATTAACCTGAAGTTTTCACCCTCAGCTCATATCTTATGGCTCAAGCCTTAATGCCTTAATCTCAAATTTCAGATCCAAACGGAATATTATTTCGAAATACATCTGAAATTTTAATTTATTTAACAATACACTTCAATGGACAATTATTCTTAGTCCTAAATCAAAAGGTCCTCATAAAATGAAACATTTCCAAAGTATCAAAATCCTGTTTAATCTTCAACCCCCAGTAGCTACGCAATAAAGCTGGAAACTTACTGTTGAACGTATCAGCTCGTCCGTTCTCGATTAGCTCACTCAACTAGACATCCCGCCGCCGGCCAGCCTTCCCGATAGTCAATTAATAGAGAAGCCAGAGCCATTTTCAGCATCTCTTGGCAGCCCGACTGACTGCTCCAGACTCAAGCAAAGACTGGCTCCGAGGAGTGCCTTGAGACGGGTAATCTTCTGCGGTCGGTCGATAAGTGCGTCGGATTACACACAATCACGCCTCCCTCTAGCTAGAGTGGTATGGTAAAGTAAAGAGTAGAGATACAATCCGGACAGCCAGCAACCGAGAGTTCCACTCCCGTTTCTCAAAGTATCGATCCAGCAAACGACGGCCGACGAAGCAATCTCCGTTTTATCGATCAATTTTCATTTCCATAGAGGATGTTTTTCACTTTTTCGTTCGAGATCCGAATGACTCAGTCGCTAGTAGTAACACAACCGTCTATGTTTGAGCAAGGATTTTGAATTTATGCTGACGATGTCAGCATGTTTCTGTTTGCCGACGGTCTCTTAAAATACCGGAAAGAATCCGTTTCCAAATGGAAACAATTGAAAAAGGTTAATCTCGGTAGCTCCACGGAGCGCTCTGCAAATCCCGACATCAGCAATGATTGTGAATAGGAATGAATGGCTTTTCCCATTGTAAAGATGACAACACATCGTAATTTCCCAATTTTTCGAAGCTAGAACGGTTGGCGCCAAACCGACAAACGTAGGGTATATTAATTGGAATGAGTTAGGTCATCAACCCGACCTTTTTGCTGGACACGAATCGAACAATGACCAACAAAAAAGGGTGATATTTCCATATGAATACGGGCGCGTACTGTTTGTTTTTTTTTTATTTGAACCAAAGGAAGTCAATATATTTTGTTAAGCGTTCGATTGCACTTCTATTATAACATACTTTTGAACTTGTGGCCGATGGATATTTTTAGGAGGAATCATTTGTCATTGCATTTGTACTATCTGTTTAGTTGAGTATTTTGTCACCAAATACATCCCTTTCAGATATTTATTGATAAAAATCCTAGAACAAATTTTAACGACCTTCTGAAAAATTAGATCACGACTAGAAGCAAAGCCACCAATGATTACAACCGGTTATGACCAATAGTTATGATTTTCAACTTTTATCCAATCATACGGTTGCGTAGTGGTAAAAAGTAATAGTCTTGAAACGGATTTAAATTCCCTTTTTCTTGGAAAGGGACGACGAACGGACTCTGCTGGTGTAATTATTATCGCAGGTGTGCAAATGCAACCAGTTCAGTAGGTAGTGATTTGTTACGGTACCTTTCTCTCCTAGTTTGTTTGTTTGTTTGTCAGCATATTTCTAGGTGTATCGAAGTCAAGTGGGGTTCATTCGGCGCGTGGTAGAATAAATTGCGTCTCAGGTGTACTTTGAACAAATGTTATACATACATATTTGATCGATTTTGGATAACTCAACAGGAAAAATTATGTCAAACAGACTAACGACATTTCATCCATTATCGTCTGCACGAATATGGTATACATATATCACCGATATTTGTATTTTGAAAGGTAGACAAAATTACGAAAAAAAAATTTCAGTTCATATGATAGTCATATTTATTAAGGGGTCATTGACTCGAAAATTCGTTTGACCAAAGGGCGTTAGAGCGAATGGACAACAGGCCTAATGCCGACTACGCTGAATGAAGGTAGAATGATTGGTAAGCCGAATAGACAAAGGCCGAATTGGTAGATTCTAGGCCGAACGTTGCTTTTTAATTAACATATTCAAGATATGATAAACTCAATCAGATTTCAACTTAATTCAGGGTGGCCTGCGAGTTTCCATGTTAAAATTCCCGGTTTTTCGATACACATTTTATGATCTTCCAAGTTTTAAAATACACAAATGAATATGTTTATCAAGGTTTTTATTTAACCAAAATAAGACATTTTTGTTTTAAATCTTAAACGTAGAAGTGTGAGAGGACTTTATATTTTTAGTTATTCAAACTTCAAATTCAAACGTTATTCAGATGTTGATGTTGTTTGTTGGGATTTCTACAAAAGATGCTTTCAGCAGGTTTAAATGCAAAGGAGTAGGAAAATAATTGAGACACTTGGAGTCAGAAGGATGAGGTGCCAAAGTTATCAATTTTGAGTTATACCAATCGCTTCTTCACACCTAAATTCATATCTGGTGCAAAACTCTAATTTTTTAAAAATTTTGTTAACACTTTTTGATTGAATTAAAACGATGATGTTTCAATTGATAAATTAGTTTATCGCATACTGAATTTGACCATCTAGCTCTGGTTTCTGAATTCTGAAATTTGAAATATAACCATCAACGATGAATTTCGGGTGAATTACGGATCTATACTTAAATCAAACCTTAACTTTAAGTTTAAGTTTAAAATGTTACCATCGAGTCTGAAACTGTTTATAAAATTAAACATAATTATCCCTAACAAAGATTTTTTTTTATCATTTTTTCTATCATAAATTCCTAATATCTAATATCAACTAATATCAACCATACTGTTGATATTAGTTAAGCAAAAATGAAGTTCAGATGATCGATAGCAAATTTTACCTTCAATTGGAAAAATGAGATTTCACGTAGCCTAAGTAAAAATACTATTTTTTTATTCTTCCAAAAGTTGATATTTGGAGCATGACTCAAAAACTGTTCTACTGAGATTCCACATTCAAGATGATTCTTAATAAGTCAAAAAATGCTGTAAACTAGTGTTATTATTCTTCATCAGCTGTTAGATCAGCGGCGAACTTTATCTCACTTCAAAACTATCCGAATGCGATGACGAGGCGTTATTTATAATTGCATTCACAGTCTGTCAGCTCTACATTCCAAATTCCTGGAATCTAGTTAATCCGGCTTTTTATTGCGGTTTGTTCGGCGTCTTAATCTGACACGCACCAGTAGGCATCAGTAACTAGGTGGTAGGTGCTCGGATGGCAGTTATTCAAGCAAGTATTTAAAATCACTCTAGTTGATTGCACGAAATAGTTCTCTCATTTTTGTTACCAGGAGATACATATATTCTAGAAGTTTTTTTTGAATAATTTAGAAGAGGAATTAATAATTACAAATATTGAACGCATGTCAAAACTGGTTCTCACAAAAAATTATCACGTAGACAATGTTTGACGCATTTGATATGTTGTCAACTCGATATGCATTAAGATTTAAACTTCCTTTTCAAAACTGATCAGTCCCAAAAAAAGTCTGACTGAGTTCAAAACTCCGAACCTGTCATAGCGCCACTCTCTCATCAAGGTTAAATTGGTGGTTTGAGAAATTAGCATCTCAATGTCGACAGTCTCGGCCAGGAACTGGAAATGGTAATCACCAGCAGTAGCGCGCTCGATATCCCATACGTGTCCGTCCCTGCCTCGGCCCGGAAGCCTCTTCCACCCCTTCGAATCTCTTCGATTATCGCTGCTGATGATGGACGAATGTGCTTGTGACGTTTTCGGTTGGATTGTGGGAAGTCGAGAGTGGGGCTGCCGTTCGAATGACACGCCATTTCCAGCCGCTGCTGCTACCACCTTCGTCTTTATGTCGCCAGCGCTCTTGCAATATCTGCATGGAACCTGCCTACGTGACGTGACACCGGAGCACTCTGACTGAACAGAGAATGCAACGTGGACGAGTGTGGATATCAACTATCTATCTTTCTTTCTGGTGGTGTCGACACGAAGCGACGATCCGTTGCGGAAGAGCTAACAGGTTGGTTGGAATAAACACTGTTGTTGGGTATTTTCATCTTTCCCATCATGGCCCTGCTTCTTCCCTTTATGCATATCAACGTCACCGGACTGGTTCTTTCACCTATCGCATGCATTAGTTTGTTTAATGGTTATTATTCTCGGATGAAGGATGTTTAATGTTGCGCAATAAAAATTAATTAGGAGGGATAACTTTTTTTCCGAATCTAATTTTACTCGAATTTTAAATCACTAGATCAATTTCAGTTGATTTCGATTTTCGGAAGAACTCAGAAGAGGTGGAAGCCACTTATTTTGACTCGATGGACAACTGATGACCGGATGATGGCTAAAAATACTCGCCACCACCCAAATCGTTCACTCATCTATGGACCGTAAATTTGTGTCATCGAATTGGTGTGGTAGCAGTTTTTTTTCCACTTCTCTCCATATTGGTGAGATGAGATGAGTGACAACGGATACAGAATGATATCTGTACCCAAAAGAGTTTGTGCTGGATGTAGGTGGAGGAGTGGAATCACTAGCAGCGCTACTTTGGGACGAACTCCGAGTGTCATGTCAGCAGCGGATGCTTCAAATTTCATCACGATTGAAGAATGTGTTGTTCCCTTCTCAAGTGGCGATAATTACAGTGCTAAGTGAAAAATAAACTCTTGGAAACAGTTTTGGGCGTTGATGTTGAAGCATAAAAATAAGAAGTTTCAAGAGCTTTATAACATTCAATATCTTACTAGCCTTGATCAAAATTGAGAAATCTTTCAAGAATGTGTGCAAAATAAGAGGCGCATTCTTTGAAAAGAGGATATCGATATGGACTCTAAATTCTATGCAAGGATCTAATAAGAAAATGTTCATGTGCCAACTTTCTTCCGAGATTGGGCACAGTTTTTCGCTTTTCTAGGTTTTTCATTAGATCAGGTGTACGATTTATGAGTCCGAAAAAAGGAGAGATAAAGCATATTATATCTATGGGGGAGCTCGGTACATTCGAGGGTATAATCAGTTCAACATTACCGCAGATCGAGATGTGACCAGGTATTCATCAAAGGGTTATTATTTGGCAAAAGAGTGTTGATCCAGTTTTGAGACAGCTTCGGGGACACTAGAAGGGTCCGAGAAGATGTTAGACCCGAAAGAGGTGTAAAAGTTTTTGGCAGTAGATCGATTAAGTAGTAGGACAATTATCGAGGTTTCTGCGTTTCTAAACCTGAATTCTAGTTCATTTAACAAAATATATACCAACCCATCATTTCACCAACGGTTGATTATTGAAATAGCATTCGGATTTGTTACAGGATGTGGGTATGTTTTAGCAAACCTGCAGCAACGTAGCCTGTTTTTGCTATTAAAAAGTGAAAAAAAACTTAAAGGATGGCAACAATGGGTGCGACTATCAGTGAGTTGGTAAAAAAACTCAACCGATCATAACATCTAACATGCTGACGGAAAAAGCGATGCTGGGTGGGGTTTTTCTAAAAAGAAAAAAAAAAAAATTGACGGATGTCCAAACGATTGTTGGATACCAGCACAGAGCCCATTCAACATTTCACCATACGCTCCAGAATAATCCGAGCTAACTTTCCAACTACTAGGTTTTGTTGAGTTTGAGTAATGGAAAATACAAGTTTTAGCTTTATTATGGTCAGTACACACCAAAAATTTTCTAAAATTACACGAGCTAGAAACGCTTAAACACCTAATGGTTTTCTTTATCTAATCCAGATCAGATCTAATTTTACATCATTCTTTATCTAAACGACACACACCACAAGAATTTACACTTTTAAACGAATGTTAAGCTTGAAAAGATTTAAATTTATGTCATTAAGGATGTATTTTTATGTCATGAATTTAAAAACGATAGCGAAAACGTAAAACAGGATTTGAAATCAAACAGTCATTGACAACCTTTCAAGTAGCTTGCCGCGGTTTAGAATTAAAGGACAAATAAAAACATTTCCCTCTTCCGTTTAGAATGAGTGTTACCATAAAATGAACATGGTCCCCGCAGAATCATTTATTATTTATTTCCCGTTTAGCGAAGGAGTGACGAAACAGTCAATTGTTTCGGGAAATCGAGTGGATAGGATGTTTTGCTGCGGCAGTCCGAAAAGGTAATACTCACGTTACTTTAGTTTTCTAAAGAAATAATACCTATTAGTTTAATTGAACTGATCGTCATCAATTCAAAGCTAGCAGGCAGCGGGATCCCTGAAACGAGGCCTGCCTTTGAAGATTCCCAGAAGCTGCTAGATAAGTGGAACCAACAGCAGAACACTGACTGACGCTAGCAGTAGTGGCATCGTTCATCAACAACAACCGAGGATCCGATTCCAGCAGCACCATGATGGATCTAATTGGGATCTTACAATATCGACACCGAATCTATCGAGCGGGCTATATAAAACCGTAAGTAATCTGTATTATTGATTCTTAAAAACGATACTTGAAAATTTCGTAGTGAACATATCACTACTAGTCATTTTAAAGTTATACCTAATAGTTTTTGTTAGATTAATGTTTCGTAAAAAATATGTTAATTTTGAACCTTTGAATAAATGAGCAAATACAGTACTCGCTCGCGGAGAATATTTTTATAATTTTTAAAATTGTTAAATTTTCTGACTTAAACTTCCAACAAACATTAGGTATAAGTTTAGAAAAAAGCGAATCTCCTATGCGTCTGCATCTGAATGCATAAAAAAGCCGGCAAGCTAAACGTTTAAGTTAACACATTCTTACATTGGGTCGTACAATTTAAAATATTTTTTTAAAAGCGTGATGCTTGATTGAAAATGGTTTTACTACGCACAAGAATTAGATTACTGAGACAAAAATAAATTGAAAACAAAATAAAGCAACATTTTAAATTATGCCTCATTTTCAGTTTTAAAATCCAAATTTGGACTCAGTCGCTGAATAGGAATAGATTTTTAAATTTAGCCTGTTATAAATATTCAAATACACTATTAAGATCCGACTTACCAAATCACTCCTACGAACGGTGAAACTTACTTTGAATACCTTCTTCCCGTTTCCTTCAAAGCATTTCATTCCAGGCAGTTGATTTTGATTTGACGGTATATACCTATACGACTCCCGGACGGTTATACAAGAGTGCCAGTTAGTCCGGCGGCCGGATTTCCTTCTTACACACATTCATCATCCGAATCAATCGATGAAGACATCTAGGGTATTTTTTTCTAGAACTAATGGAGGCGCTTGGGATCAGAGGGGTGCAAGTGCCTAAATGATAGAGTTATGATGGTGCTGAAGGTGAGAAAGTGCTCGATATTTCATGTATTTTTCGAACTCGAGCAGTTTCAACTCAATCAAAAAAGTGTTCAAAAAAATTATAAAAACCTTTATTTCGCACCACATGTACATTGAAACATGAAGAATCGTTAGGTACATATACTTAACTCAAAATTGATTATTTTGGCACTTGCACCGCACCCCTCTGATCCTGAGGGCCTCGATTATAGTATTCCTGTAGCATGGACCCGAACTTTTAGCTTGAACACGAACCGCGATGGGTGTTTCGTTTTGACAGAAATTTTATTTTTGTTTTCTTTTCGGGCGGTCGCAATTTCGGAATGTTTTGATTACGGGTCGCTCGCGTTGTTGGAACATTTGAATTCTGTTTTCACCTGGTGGTACCAATCAGACAGAACGGACCGCTGTACACGATCGTTGGTTCTTCCCAAGCTGGATGGCGGTTTCGAATGTTCTAGAGGAATCCTGTCGGGGGATCACCCGCTCGGGATGACGATCTAGGTGTGTACTGTTTGACCTTGTGCTGCTGTTTATCGTAGACGCCCCGTTCGCGTTCCACCACTCATTAAGACATTGCCATAGTTAGCACAGCTTCCGACGTGTGATCCGGAGGGATGAGAATGCTGCTGTTCGTTCTTTCTACTGCTGCAACCGCTGTTTCTCTACGTCGTCAAAGTCATCTTTGAAGATTCCAATACTAGCAGCAAGCGGCGGAGGAGGAGGACACAGAATGGCCAACACGTTGAGTGACCACAACGAAGGCCAACACTCTTCTCTTCCCCTTCTGGTGCGTAGAAATCTATTCGGAAGGGCTGCATTGAAACCATCAAAACAGAATCCTGATTTCGGAACATTTCTATACCAACACGTGAAAAGGATCTATCTCCAAAAGTAAACAAAAACCATTTTCAGTACCTCGCGATAGGCCAACACTTGCACTACTTAACGGTAAAACCCTTTTGAGAAAATAATATTCCGTTACATTAAAAACTCAATTTAAGTAAAGGATCTATAAACATTCTTAAACCAGAACTGCCATTACATGGATATACACCCTTTACTCCGAAACCATTTTTCGCTACTACTCCGCCAACAAACTCAAAATAATCAATTTAAATCTTTATTCAACATAAAAACATAGTTACAAATGAATGCGAGCTTGTAACTTAAGCTAAAAATAAGAAAATAGCAAAGGGTGTATAAACAGGTTAGACAAAATGTTACGTGAAGTAGGTTCTATCTACGATAGCGCGTTATTTTTTCATGAAAATTTATATTCCTCTATTCCAACATATAGAGGATGCTTCTAAAAATCGTTTGTCTTTCATAAAAATCAAAAATTCCAAGTTATTTTGAATTAGCGATTTGAAATAGGTTGTATTTTTTTCAAACGCGTTTTTCTCAATACGCCATGGATATAGATCTTTTTTGTGTTTTGGTAAATATTTGACACTTTATTCAAAATAAAAACATAGTTGCAAATGAACGCGAGCTTAAAACTAAAGCTAGAAATGAGAAAATAGCAAAGGGTGTATAAACAAGGGAGATAAAATATTACGTGAGCTAGGTTCTATCTACGATAGCGCGTTGGTTTTTCATGAAAATTGATATTCCTCTATTCCAACATATAGGGGATGCTCCTAAAAATCGTTAAGCTATTGTAAAAATCAAAAATTTCAAGTAATTTTTAATTAGCGATTTAAAATAGGTTGTATTTTTTTCAAACGCGTTTTTCTCGATTCGCCATATATGGAGATAGATCCTTTTCACGTGTTTGTACAGATTTGGATTCTGAAAAAATTCATCGAATTCATTCGAGTGAAAAATACTCTGCAGGTAAGTTTTTTTTAAAAATTTGGATGAAAATGAAATCAAGTTCAAACTTAATGTATTATTTTCCAGCTATAGGTGTTGCGCGTAAAAATGTCTCCTGTCGAAAGCTCAATTGAAATTTGGACAGAAATTCCGTATCAGAAATTGTAGTTAGGATCAGGATTGTGCCTAGTATTGATACCTAACTGATTGACACGAAAATGTGAACTTTTTCCTGCAAGTGCAACAGCAACAGTAGCTAACATCAAGGGAAAGTGGCATTCCTTCTCTAGAGACACCGGCTTTACTTCAGACGAAATATTTGCTCGGATTTCCGAATGTGATACTGTGATCAGTGGTGATACTACAGGGGCATGGACTACGTAGAAATCTATCTATTCGTCTAGGAAAACCGTTGGAACCAGCGGACAACCCAAATTAAGACCCGAAGTACTAAGATGACACTTTAATCGACCATCAACGGCAGCGCTGATGACAAATAAAACCGGTGCGGCAATTAAAAGTTGGTATGAAAAAAAAAACTTATTTTTTTATTTTTTTTCCAGGTTTCTCCCAATAGCAGTTCTATTTCCAGTAAGCTGCTCTGGTGTTGGCTCTGAAAGATGTCTAATTGTTATCCATACAGCCTAGCCAACGTAAGGAGTAAGCGGAAAATTGATAATATGTGCGAGAAAAGAAACCAGCTGGTCTCGGAGCGGGGGTCGAATGTACTTTGCCTCCTTGACGCAGTACAAGAAAAGCCAAACGCTTGTGTCTGGAATGCCGATATACGAAAGTGCATTGCGGAATCAATTTAATTTGTGTTGTTTTATAAAAATAGAATACATGATTTAAGCCAATCAATTCTAATTTTTAATATATATCGGGAAAAGAAATCCCTTTTAAAAACACTGAAATATTAATTTTTCTTAAATTAGCAATTATTCGAAAAAAAAACTGCTTAAGTTTTAACAAAAAATGATTTTAATAAATGAGAAATTAGTAAAAATCTTGTCCGGACATTGAACATTTTACTGGAATTTAGTTAGTTAAGTAGTTAGTTTTTTGCTGATCAAATTTGAAATTGTGTGTATAACTAGTTTTTATAGTTGAAAGCAATAAAGAACTTTATCAAAACTGATTTTTATGCCTTGTTGAGTATTAACTGGACACTGACTATATTTGTTTTGGTTCTCTTTCAGTTTGTTCATTAACAGTTCGCTCACGACGTCTATGTAGTTTTGGAAAGCGTACCCGAAACTTGATGCATATCACATGTTAGCAGCATTCGATTGTTGAATTAATGAAATGTTAAATATAATGAAATAGTCACAAAAATCATATCATCATGTTTTTGCTAGGTGAATATTAGTTACAGATTTTATTAATATAGAATAAACTGGGATCACAGTACCAGTTTGTATGACTGAAGAAAATGTTGTTATTATTTCCTGGAAAAATCCCTGAATTTATGTACTGGTCTCATTTTATGTCAAAAACAATGTAATTTTATGTGAAATGCGATGTTTTATTTATGTGCATCCAATTTGACATAAAATTACATCCTTTTCTTTGCAATTTTATGTCCCCGAGAATTTATGTCTTCAAGCGTTTCTGTCTATTTTAGTGTAAATTTATGTCAAAAATGATGCTTCAATTTTGTGCATCCAATTTGACATAAATTTACACCAAAAAATTAATAGTGTGTACAACTACGTTAGAGCTATAGCATTCATCTTCATGAAAAGCTAAAGCGCATTTTATACACCACTAAAACTCTAATAAAGCTAAAATAAGGCTTTTTGACCCTGTTCTAGAAACGTTATCATGGCTAATCTTCGGTAAAATCATTATGTTGTAAAATTTCGGTCACCAAAGCTTTTATAAAACATGTTAGCAACTTTTTTTTTCGATTCCATGAGCTGGCAAACATAATAAAATTGATTGAAAATAGGCTTGGAAAAACAAAACATCACGTTAGTCAATTCAATGCTTGATAGCTGCACACTATTAAATTTTTGGTGTAAATTTATGTCACATTGGATGCACAAAACTGAAGCATCACATTTGACTTAAAATTACAATCAGAAAGACAGAAACGCTTGAAGCCTTAATTCACGGAAGACATAAATTTATGTCAAATTGGATGCACAAAATCAAAATATTGCTATTCGCATAAAATTACATTATCTGTGACATAAATCTAAAGAGCCGCAAATTTCAAGACATAATTTTTGATGATGTAATTTGTCGGGACATAAATTTCAGTTCTTTTCAACCCCATTTCGGTAATATGGAAATGTTCAAGGCCAAGTAAGAACATGTCTTTTTTTTTCAATAAATACAGTTATATTGTTTAGCAATCACTCGAAGTTTAGTTTTCACACCGGGGAAAAACTGCAACCAACACATATTTTCGCGCCAGCACGAAATTGAGCTTCGTCAGACTTCCGACTTTCGAACTAACTTCCGAAAAAGAAAAGTGAGTGCTAGGTTGACGGAAGTCTGTGTTTCGCTGCCAGTTCATCAGTGCACATATATCGCAGAACCCGATTTAGCTTCCGGTGGGAGATAATGTTCTGCCGCGTCAGTTTTCTTATAACAATCACCGGACGATCTGCTGGTGTAAAAAAGACTATTTTTCTTCAACTGCTGAACACTGAAAATAAAAAAATAAAGGGTTTTTTTTAAATGGTTTATAGTATCGATGGGAATTCGGATATTGTTTTATAGGGAAGAATGCCATCTAGTGGTAAATTCCTGGCAAAAAAAAAGGATATTGTTTGACTTCCTTATGGGATAAAAAACGCAATCAGCCGGTTAGGTTCATATAGACCTCGATTACTTTTTTGTTGATATCGTCAAAACTACTGAACCGATATTCAAAAACTATACCATTTAGGAATCATCTGCATCCAAAAGTTCTTTCTAATTTGGTGATGCCTTAAAATGGAATGAAAAGAAAAAAAAAATGGCCAAAAAGATTGCGTTTTAGAAAAAAGATCGTGACCATTCCGGATCGAATACTGAAATTTTACTATGACAGCTAGATTAAAGCTGTTAAAAAAATTGGTCAAAAGAAATAAAAGTTAATAGTTTACATGAAAATAATATGAGAAAAACTAAAATAGGATTAAATTTTCTCTTGAAAACCATTGTTTCTTATAGAAAAACAGATAATATTTACGGAATATTCTGGTAAACGTCGTTTCTAATTTCGACAAAAAAATCTTATTTCGCCCTCAGTGTAGATTTGATATTTCTGAGTAAATCTAAGTATCGTATCTGATTTCTCATATCTTTTTATTTTAAGAGACTTTCAGCCTTTTGCTGGTTCGTCTCTGTTCTCATATCACTATTTAATAACTAAACTTATAACTTTTGAGTAGTTCTACTCAGCGTAGCTAAAAACGATATATCTCTCATTTGGTCCTCAATATGCTGATATTCTTAGATTTTATACTATTATTGGCTACCCTATAAGTCTTTTCGTGTTTAATTTTTCACTTTGAATTGTGAACGGTTGTTATTGAACTTGAGCGTTGTTTTCATATAAACCAAAATTTTTTCCAATGTCTCTTCAGAAAAAATAGTTATCTTTGGTGCGAAACACGCATTTTTTAAGGACACTGATTTAATGTCGGTAATCTGATAGCAGACATTAGGTCGATTTGAAAATAATATTGTTTATTTAAATCAGCTCAGAAGTTTTGATTTAATATCCTATATGACCTAAACCGGTTAACCATATCATATTTAGAAAAATCTTAAAATTTCATGCATCTAGCTTCAACCATTTCTGAGACACGGCTACGAGAAAGTACTGTTTGGGTCATATAGACCTTAACAGAACAAGAAGATTAAACATATTCAGATGTTTTTTTTGCAACTGTTAAAAGAAACTTACATTTTTCCGTGAATCTTTTTTCGCGTCCTCGATAGAATTGCATATCGCAACGTTGATGTTGATTGTCGACACCTTCCTCTTATATCCCAGCGTCGTCACAGTTCTTCGTATACGATTGTCTCTTTTCGAAGTAAGAATTCTACAGCTTGAAGTGGAGCCTTAATTTTTAACTGAAAGTTTTCCTTCTCGTTCTCTTCGAGAGCTTGTTGGAAGCATTCTGTACTTTGAATATGATCTTCACATCCATTTACCGTTACGAAGTGTTTGTAATCATGAGGATTCTTCAGCAAGCAGTAAACACCAGGTGGTCATTTTTATTTACCCGGAGCAGCCAACCATCACATGACCATGATTTTCGATATTTGGTGCAGTGATAAAACCTAAAATGTAAGAATCAGTTATTCTTAGAAGCTCACGATCTCTCACTTCGATCAGACAGGGAATAAAAACATGGCACAAATAAAATGCTGCCACAGTCATTTATCGGTGATATTCGCCTTAAATTTTTTCGCGAACCGTAATGTTTTCAGATTTGTTGAGCTGATTATATGTAGAAAAATAACATACCTTTTCCATCCAATGCTCAGGAAGATTTGCCTTTTTCCTTTCATTCATCCAGATGCTCGTTCTTGTTCGTCAATAACAAGAATCGAATTATTCGTTCCAAAACATGAAGAGTTGTTCCAAAATAATAACTTCTGCAGCCGTACGGGAAATTCGACTAAACAGCATCTCTTCAGCGATCAATTGGCAATCCGGAGGAGTCATGGCATTCAGATGGGAACGACCTAAAAAAGCGATACTCTGAGTGTCTTGTTGTGATTTACAGCTTCCTGAACGGTATGAGTTTGCTTTGATACAACCGTAAGCATACGTACCTTCAAACGATTGAACTTGTCGTAGCAACCCCACGTACTAACAGACGGAAACCGAAATTTCCGTCGAAGTTGAGCACCAGCACGAAATGGCCCAGTGTTACCGCGAGCCTTTGCAGGTTCCGTTTACTATTACCTGCTGAAACAAAAAGTGATCCTTCAACGCGTGATTAAAGCGCCTGTGTCGTTGTCGTCAGTACTCTTCAGGCAGCTGCGATTGATAAGCGGTATTTATACGCGGCTATTCTGTAATCCAGGTTTCGAATTCGTAGAAAATATTTTGCTGCAATTCCGAACCCGACTGCGTGTTTTGTTTACTTTCTTCTAGTACGTCAATCTCCACACACTCAGGTCTTTTACTCTAAAATTGCGTTCAAACGCACATAATTTTACATCATTCAAGATCGAAATTTGAGTTTGAGATTTTGTATTCTTCATCTTGGTATGATTTATTGATATGCGAATGAATTATAGATGTGAAAAGATGTAAAATTATATTATTTTTAAAAATGTATCAAATAAAATTAAGTCTTCAAGCGTTTCTGTCTCGTGTAATTTTGAAAAATTTTTGGTGTGTGTATTAAGGTCAGATAAAAGGCTAATTAGCTTTATAACGGTTTAATGAGCGCCATATAAATAGCAAAAATTTGACGTTTCTCTCGCAAGCCAACCAATTACACGCGTAGGATGGGTTCTTCATTTTTGAGTTGTTAATGATTATTACAGTAAAAGAGGACAGACTTTTTAAATGAAATAGATAGGGAATTGGTTGTGAATGTCTGGTGGAGTGATACCATGAGTTGAAGTCGAATTTAGTTGGCTGGCGCCATCTTGAAATTCAAGATGGCGGCTTTTGCTGCTCTTTAAAATGCTGTAAATGACTAAAAATCACAAGAAACTCTTACAATATTGGCAGTTGGTGGAAGAACTTAACTAGAAGAAGTTGAATTTCGCTATCTGATGCCATCTTGAAATTCAAGATGACGACTTTCGCTTAAGTTCAAAACGCTGTTTATCACTGAATATCGCATTAAACTTCCTTATAAGTATTGGGCAGTGTTCGGCATTAAAGCGCTAATCGCTAATTTGTCTGCTCCGTTTTTGTTAGATAATTATTGTTTTCATTTATTTTTATCACCAAACTTTTGTACTGCCAGATAGACAAACGTCACCACAAGTAATCAGTCAAGGAAGAATGCTGATACATGCTTTTTTCTAGTGTCTGGAGTTAAATCGCTAATCGCTAATTAGTCCGCTACTTTTTTGTCGACAAATTTATTTTCTTACGGGATTTCTGTTAAGAAAAAAGGATAAACAAACTCTAATATGTGCAATTATCAGTGTTCGGCATCGCTAACTGAAAAATTAGCGCCGCTAAACAAATCGCTAACTCATACAAAGTTAGCGATCGCTAATTAAATACGTTTAATGTGCCAAAAAAGTTATCGCTTTAAGCTTAAAGCGCTAATCGCTAATCGCTAACTGTTTATTTACCAACATTAAGGCCGGAACAAATATAAAATTTTTCTGTAGTAACGCACTTCCCTCTTTCGATTTACCCAACTCCCCAAGGGGGAATTAATGAAGTTTCAAGTATTTAATTTAAAATAAGTTTGATCATATTTTCATAAAATAATATGAAGAAAACCAAAACTGTCAAAGCTAAGAGTTTTAACGAGTCTCTGTGTTCTATAAATTAAAACAAACGATTTCGAACAATTAAAGAAAGAGCAAAAGAACAGAATGTGAAAAATGGGAGCTATATCTCTCTTTTTTTTAATTTAAATTTTGGTTAAAAATTTACTCGATTTATCGGTTTTGTGCAAAGTAGATAGTATGCAATTTTGTTGCAAATAAATTTTTGTGCCATTCATTTTTTTTTGTTTTGGCATTATTTTACATAATCCTCATTTTAAATCTTTAACCTGCTTTCCCCTTTTTAAAATTTGCAGGAGCATTGTCAAACGTGAACATTTATACTATTTGAACTTAAAACGAAGGCTACAATAATGATTTTATCTTATTTCTATATGAACTGATCTGTAAAATCTTACAAAAAACTGTATTGTGGAAGTAAATAGCTCAGCAACTTGAAAAGAAATGCTGATGAAGAGATGTTGAAAATAGTTTTATATTGTTTAACTATAGTTATCTTCTTCCGTAAAATTTGCTAAAAAAAAGTGCTTAAAGAGAGAAATGACACTAAATACATTTTTTCTCTAACTCTAGTACGCATTCCTCCAATGAATCCAATTAAACAATCAGAGTGATGCACAATGTCACTTTGGCTTGATTAATGAAAAAAAGTTTATTCTATCACTAAGAATTTGAGAGATTGATACAAATATATGGCAGTTAGCGATCTTCAATTAGCGGAACCAAAAAATAGCGAAACTTTTCAATTCGCTAAATCAATCCAAACTTAGCGGCAAAATTAAACCGCTAACAAAAAGTTAGCGGACTAACTAGCGAATAGCGGATTAGCGCTTTTGTGCCGAACACTGGCAATTATTCAAGCAAGAATGCTGATAAATGTTATTCTCTATAAAGTGATGGAGTTTTTTCAGCCGTAAGTTCTCCAGAAATAAAGTTAAAATATAAATATTAAAACAAAAATGTAGCGGACTAACTAGCGAATAGCGTTTTAATGCCGACCTCTGGTATTGGGTAAGGCTGCAAAAATTTTTTCAGCACGTATCCGGGCAATTTTATATAAAAACCTGGCAAAATCCGGGCATTTTATTTCAAAACTGACGACAAAAAATCCGGGTAATATCCGGGCAAATTTTGTCAAAACCCAGAAATTACTCAACAAACATTAAAACAAATTTGAAAAAAATATTTATTTTCATCAAAATTCATCGAAGAATTGAAAATTGTATTTAAGGCTTCCAAAAAAACTTTCATGATAACTTTTATAAAACTTGCCTGAAAATTTCGTTTCGGAGGCGTGAATATTTGACAACACAATTTGATTTTTATTCGTTTGATTTGCCAAATAAAATGAATAAAACCGGGAAAAATTAAGGCATTTTCCGATAAAATCCGGGCAACCGGGCCGGGCCATATCCGGGCAATTTGCAACCTTAGTATTGGCTAAACGGCTAAACATGAAGAAGCCAAATTTCGCTTTCTGACGCTACCTTGAAATCCATGATGGCAGCTTCGCTCAACTTTAAAATGCTGTTTATCATTGAAACTCGCATGAAATCCCCACAATATTGATATTGGATTTAAGGGCTAAACTACAAGAAGTCGAATTTCGCTTTCTGACACCATCATGAAATAGAAGATGGGGCATCCCGATTAACCCTAAAATGCTGTGATCGAATAAAATCACATGAAATCTCCACAATATGGGTATTGTGTGAAAGAAATAAACGAGTAGAACTCAAATTTCGCTATCTGGTGCCACCTAAGATGGTGACTCCCGCTGATCTTTAAAGTGCTGTAAATGGTCGAAAATCTCATTAAAATTTCTTGCGATTTTCAGTGATTTACAGCCTCCACCTTTGATTTCAAGATGACGTCAGAAAGCGAAATTCGACTTCCACTCATTAAGCCCTTGCACCCAATACCCATAATATGGAATTTCAGTTATTCACAGCATTTTGAACTGCAACGGAAGCCGTTATCTTGGATTTCAAGTTGGCGTGAGATAGCCAAATTGGACTTCTTCTAGTTTACCATTTTACCCAATACCCATATTGTGGGGGTTTCATGCGATTTTCAGCCATTTACAGCATTTTCAAGTTGAGCGGATGAAACCATCTTGGATTTGAAGATGGCGTCAAACCCTTTCACCCAATACCCATATTGTGGATGTTCCATGAGATTGTCAGTCATTTAAAGCTTTGAAAAGAATAGCTGAAGCCGCCAGCTTGGATTAATAATTGCGTCAAGCAACAAATTTTTTCACCTACTAGTTGGGTCCTTTCACTCAATACTCCTATTGTAGAAATATTCATACCACTTCCAGTGATTTGAAGTATTTCAAAGATTTTTATATATATTTTTTATATTTAACTCAAAAATAACACACATGACTTATCAAAAATGTGTAAAAATGGGAGTTCCAATTCAAACATGTGCATTCTACCCTGAGCGTGTCCTGTTTTGACATCTTCATCGAGAATCGTCGTCTAATTTCATAGCGGTTTGAAAATCAAGCACTGCGTGCCTTTATAGAACATGCTTATTAAACTTAAAAAAAACTTCTTGGTTTATGTTTCATTGAAGTTTCAATAGAGCATTCTGAACTTTTTCTAAACAACTTCAACAGTATATTTAGTAAAAGCTTTATAAGCGTTTTCAGAACTACATGAAAACAAATGGTTTCGACCCTTTCTGAATGGAACGCGCGAATCTAAGTTTAACATGTGAATTGAGTGTACTTAAGTTCCGTTGTGGTAATTCGGCTCATATTTGAAATACTATCATCAAAGGAGAGAGTTAAAAGGAAACCATTAAATCACGCACGAAAGGAAAGGTTTTAATAAATATAATTGATCGTTATCAGTTTAACCATCTGTCTACTACGTACGCATCGAGCATCCACCCAATCATAACGCGCAACCGATCGGCCCACCATTAGATACTTAAGCCTCGAGGGTATTACTTTAATTGATTTGCCTTCATCGCGATAGATAACAACACACATTTGCGGGATCCGCGCTTTGAATAGTGAATTTGCAATTCTCCGATGGCGCGTTAATGTGAATGTACCAAATACCCTCTCCCTGCGCAATGCTTATTCTCAATCATCATCGCGCGATCGAGCAACGAACGAACGGTTCTTTGCTCCTAATGGTGTGTTAGCCCTTTCGAGAGGAGAAAGAGGACGACGAGGGAAAGCTTAAAACACAGTTGGTCCTACGCGGAACAGACCGACGGAGACGATGATGATGTGTTGCACAATTTCTGCATACGTAAGCAGCAACCAACCAAGCAGATTTGCTGCAGCGCAGCGCGGAGACAATTTCTTCGTAGACACACCGGGGACCTAGGACAGGGCCGATGATCGAGAGCCCCCCTATTCGCAGATAGGTAATAGGAAATGAAAATCCGTTTCGATGTGGACGGGCTGACTGGAACGATTTGTGAGCTGAGCCCATTTAACGCGTTCGCGCACCAATCTTTTGCATGCATCGTTGGTCGCGACTTGCGACTTGCGCCAGTTGCGCGATTCTACTTATGAAGCGCGGAAAACGGCACCGCGGGGCAACACGCTAAGAGACTGGCTGCAGAGAAATGTCACCATAATAAATGCATTTTGTCATGCGGAAATGGATTTGCTGCGATGGAAAATCGATGAAGAACTTCAGAGTGTTTCAGGCCCAGCCATGGAGTCATTTCTTTAGTTACGAATGGAGCGCACCGAAGGTGGCATGATTTAATTACCTGGTCGCACGCAGCAAATAACAGAACTTATCGCTTCGCGCTGTGGACCTTCTTGTTAGCTGGTTCAGTTCAAGTTCTCCCGAGGATTTTTTCGAATCGCCTTCAACCGCCCGGTGTGCAAAAATTAAACAGCGCGAACTAACTTGGGACTGGGCTGGAGGTACGCACGCGCATGAAGTCATCTCGAGGGGTTGGGCTGCGGCCATTAGCTTAATGACCGATTGAAATAAACCGGCGGCCGTACAAAATTGTTGCTGCTAGGTGGACTTAAGTCGCAAATTTCTTCCACCAAGCTGGCATGTCGATTTCCTGTTTGTTTTCGCAAAGCACAGCCACCAGCGCCATTCGGTTAAAGCTGTCTCGGAAGTCGTTATGGATGATTTTTTTTCCTCCACGAGCGATTGTGATAACTAAAGCAAACAGACGAGTTTTCTCCCGGAGCTCTTTTGGGATGGTAATCCAATCAAGCGTGAATTCCGATTTGGATGAAATATTGCAAATTGCTCTATTATGTTAGTTTGCGATAAAGCTCTTAGCGGAAGCCTGAATTTCAATATTTTAGATACACATAGATTTAGTGTTTTAGTTTAGATCTGCTTTCATATTGAACTTACGTCATTCACCTTGACGAGATTAGTCTCAAGAAATCAATAGATTTCATCTGGAACATTTGATTTGATTGTTTTGAAAATGTTGGCATTTTAAAGTGAACGATGGGATTTTCGTGAGAAAATGGATTCTCTTTCTTCGGTCATAAATTTTTAGCTGCTTGTTAACGAATATATATTTTGCAATAAAAGGAGCATTTCCCAATTATGGTTCTGAAAAGAGCCCATTTTGGAGAAGTACACATTTGTGGTAACATTTCCTTTGGGTGCAGTTATCGTTTTTTGGAAAATAAAAGCTGCGAACCATAGAACAAATTTTCTGCTGACCATTTTAGGTGAATTTAATTTCTTGGGGGTAAAGCATAAAAAATGTCCGCAAACGTTATGTAAAGCATTCTTTGTAATACTACTTTATAAAAGCTTGGTTTACCAACGGAAAAGGTCGATGTTGGAAATAGGTTAAGAACAGATAAATTCCAATCCCACATTCACACATTCTGACAGCAAGCTCAGAATCGTGAGAAAACGCTTTAAAAGACCAGAAAATGCATTTTAAAGTTGTGATTCCAAATTAAGCTCAGAATAGCGAAAAACGCTTCTAAAGGCCAGAAAACGCATTTTCTAGTTGTGATCCCAAATTAAGCCCAGAATCGCGAGAAAACGCTTCTAAAGGCTAGAAAACGCATTTTAAAGTTGGGATCCGAAACAAATTTACAATACCTACAACATAAATATTAGAGTGCCAATGGAAGTATGGGTAAAAATCTTTCATCGAATTTCAAAAACCAACCAAATACATTTGGTTGACTGCCCCAAAAAACTGACCTGTGCACATTTCAACTCAATCGAATTTGATTGAGGAATGCTTCAAAGCGCTCAAAGTTTCGATTTTTCGGAACCTCAGAAATCACCTTAAGGTGGATAAAAGAAAATCGAGGAAATCCAAAATTTTGTTTTGATGCCAAATGACTTCATATTTATAAAATGTTGAGATTTGTGATGTTGACTTTTTGGGATTTTTTTTTGCGAAAAATGAGTTTAAGAATTGGAATTTAAAAAAAATTGCAACTCGCTCCAAACCTCATGAAGACTCTGAGGTGGTACATTTATTATGGAAATGAGATTTTTTTCATCTTTCGTGTTTTTTTCTGCGTGTTTGATGTAAAATAACTCGAATTTTCGATTCTATTCAAATCAGATTTCATGCAATTTTGTTGCATACAAGGTTTTGATCAATTTATTCTAATTTATTGTTTTTTTGCATTTTTTTTTCATATCCCTCTCTTGTGCTATAATTCAAGAGACCTAGATCAGGCAAAAAGATAATCGCTGCAGCATTTTTGTAGCATTTTTTTCCTAATTTTGACAGAAAACTGAGCACTTTTTGAAAAAAATTCTAATTGTTTAAGATAAAAACACTTGCCTTAACGAAACAGAATCAACTAAACTACTGTTTTATAGATAAGGCATGCTCAGTTTGGTGAAATTTGTAAACCTGTTGAATACAAAACTCTCTCAAAGACTCAAAAAAGTTTTAATAATGATCATTCTAATGAACCAAAATTTTCTAGCTACTCACTGGTCGGTGATTTAATCAGACCAATTTGACATTCGAGCGTTTTTTTCTGTTTTCCAGCCCTGGCAGAAGACAGAAGAAGAATTTCAAATTTGTTCCGGCCGAACTAAGTAAATTTTACCTTTTTTATTTTCCGTGAGAGTATTGTCATGAACAAAATAAATGAAAAAAATTGTTTTAGATTTTTATAGACAAATAAAATATGCTGCTATAACTTTAAATAAGTTTACCTATAATTTGCAGAAAACAAAAGTATTTTTAAAGCAATGGTTTTTGAGATATATGTAGGCTATTGATTTCATTTATTCAGTTTCAATTAAGTCGTATGAACCAATATAGACAAAATTTAGTTATTGCCTGCAAACGATTGATAATTTTAAGAAAATGATTTGAATACAAGACGTAAAATGTCTAAAATGTAATGGGAAAGGTCGTAAGAGCAAGTTTACAAGTACATATAACTGTATGCATGCCTGAAATGAATACCTATCTTTTTTTCATCTATTTTTGTATCGCCTATAAAATTTTCAGGTAATTTTGAGCGGTATCTCAATTACTGGAATTAAAAATCTCTGACAAAACTTGATGTCACAGATAATCAAGCAAACGTATTTGACAGTTTTAACTGGAGAGGATTCAGAAAACTAAAAAAAAATTTAAGAAAGTAAATAAGTTGAGCGGTTGAGGGTTTACCATTACGTTCGAATATCTCCGTGTTGGAAGTTGTTTTTATGCTCAAACTCAGAGCAAGATATCGCAGCTTCAACTACATACCTGAAAAAAGAAAAAAAAATGTAAAAAGGTTATAACACTTCTGAGAAAAAAAATAAATATTGTACATGAATCATAAAAAATAACGCTTTACGAAAGCTTTCGTGAAAATTGAACATTCAGATATCACTTTGAAGCCGTCTAGTTAAATTCACGGATTAGTTTATTGAAGCTAAATTTAAAAAATGAGATAGTAAAAACGATTGACTTTTTGAAAAAGCTTCAGTTATCAATTTCTGAAGCCATTATTTATTTCCAAGGACCCGTTAAATAAGGCGAGTGAGTAGTTGATTTATAACTTGTTTGCCAGAAAACTAGTATTATGGGTTCAGTAACTGTAAAGATAAACTAGGCTCAATTTATGCATTCAAGCTCTTCAAATATTTACATTGGATTGGCTGACCGACCAGTTTGGCGCCCACCAGGCAGGCACCTGCCGAGCAGGAATAAAAAAAAAGCTGATCCGCGAAAATCTAGTTCACCTTACATCCATTTTATAACCTGTCCCAAATCAAATTTATCCCACCAACCCAGGAGAGAGGGTTTGATAGCCGAAGAAATATTTTCTCCTATTTGATTTCCCATTATAGTATTTCCAACAGGAAGGCTCTGTCTGCCGCGAGGGACCAGAAGCGGTCAGAGCCACAGCTTCCAGTTTTTTTTAATCCACCTTCTCCCTCATCTTCGGTGAATGGGTTGGAAGGTTGGTAGTTACAAAAGCGCCGTAATTGAGGACGCTTCTATCACCAAAAGCGAAGGGAATGTAAAAAAAACGACATGCAAATCAAGTTCTTTCATTTATGTTCGTTTTTTTCAACTTTTTGAGGGGGGAAAGAAATCCATGCAAGCATATCTGCTTTCCTCCCTTTTTGAGCGAGAAACACCAGACACATCTTATCGGTATTTTCACTCTGTTCAGCTGGTCTTTGAATTCTGCCACGAAGGCATCCCATCAAGAAAACTCGGTATCAGATTTTCGCAAGCGTTCTTCATTCTCTCTCTGCTGCCAGCCAGCGGGAGCTTCACGGTTTTTAACAAACTTGTTCGACGCTGCTTTAGGCATCAGATTAGATTTCTCTGGGGAAATAAGAGCGTCGTCGCTCCGATGGTTGCTCTTTCAAGTGTAAATTTTACTGATCCCAGCGAGACGACGACCTGGCCCTTCTTATACTCCAATGGCTAATGTCCGGCCAGACATGGCTCCGCTCGATAGCATCTGTTGATTGTTGTTGAATCCGATGGTTCTTTTTTGCGGCATCAAAAACCTTCAGGACATTCCCTTCCCACCATCCCCACGCTCCCTTTTTCTTTGATCCGATCGTCTTCTCACTGGAGCGGGTTATATCTCGTTCCGAACGACCTGGATGCAACTCCGTGGATGACCGACCGGATTTCAACCATTTTAGGTCACATACGACGAAAAAGCGATAGCACTTCCCCAAAGAATCATAGAAAATGGGTCAAAGCTATCTAGCAACGGGTGCCCTGCTGCACGTGATGGTTTTAAGATGACTCACGAAATGAAAAAAGAAAAAACAGTGAACCAGCATCTCTCGAATTGTTAACAGTAGGAAACGGTACTCTAGCGGAGCTATTTAGTCAGAAATAAAGACACTCCCACACGAATTCCGGATGCCACCAAACGAAAATGATGAGGTGGGTCATTGGCTATTCGAAAGGGAACTGAATGTGTCAAATTTTCTTTTCAACATTCAGATGAGCTTGGATGTTATGGAAACCAGCTTCAAAAATAATTTTGAAAAAATAAACACTTACACCCGAACTCACTATAGTCCTTTTTTAAATGGTCTGTAAAACATTTTGTATTGTCAGTGCATTATAAACATTTAAGTTTGAAGTAAATTTGGAGCTCATCGCTCAATTTTTTTTTGCAATCTAAAATTTTGAGAACTGCTTTTATTTTATCTGTAGTTATCAGTTCCGTACTGCAGACTATACAGTAAATAAAGTGGTAACATTCCATTTTGTATAAAAACAACTGTTGTAACTGACAACCATGTATAAGGTTGCCAGAATTTTTTCCACTCCCATCCAGGCCTAGCAATTCCGGTCATTTTTTCAAAAAAACCTGGCAAAATCCGGGCATGGATTTCAATTTTGCAAATCCAAAAACCGGGCAAAAACCGGGCAAAATTTAGGTGTTATTATATATAAAAGCAAAGAAAAAATGCAAAAAAATCGAAATTGATATTTTATTAATTAATTGCGGACTTCCAACAACTTTTTGGAACACTTAAATATTTAAAGGTTTATAAAAGTAAATCAGCGAAATTATTTGAAACAACCGTTGAAAATTTCCATACCGATAATCGATTTTGCTGAAACTTACTCAAAAACTTTGATTTTTTTTTTGGTTTCTTTGTGAAAATTGTGGGAAAATCCGGGCAATATCCGGACTTTTTTCACGATAACCGGGCAACCGGGCCGGACCGGACTTTCTCGAAATTTTGCATCAAATATCCGGGCAAACCCGGATAAAACCGGGCAATCTGGCAAGCTTAACCATGTAGCATATTAAAGACGATCCCACGTTTTTGGTCACATCCCGAACGGAGGCAGTCTTCCTAATGGCGTAAAAACGCATGACTTTCCGGTCCAAAGATTTGTCCACCGGACCCAGTCTCCGCCCAGATTTGTTTTTGTCCCCGAAGATGCCTTCCTCTCCATACTTTCGAATAGCATTTCGAACTGCTTCAATGCTTACTTCTTTCATTTTCGCAAACTGACTCGTGCTCATACATAATGGGACACCTTATAGGAGCATATCGGTTGCATCGTATCCACGCAGAGTTTTGTATTATCTGCAGCCGCTTTGTTTGCGTATCTGGTGCATGAAGCAAAGTTGTAGAGCGACAGTCAAAGTACGGCATAATTTTACGTAGATTATTTTCACCAGAAAGTCACGTATCTACACCCAAAATTCAGCCTCTATGCCAATCGTGAGTAATCAATATCATAGCATCATTGCCATAAGAACAGAACGCGACCGGGAATGATTCAATTTGCGACCGCCGGCATTTTCAGTTTCCTTCAGAAGACAAAGGACTACCTTGAAAGGAGGCCAAATGCTAGGAAGCTATCGTTGTGCGTTTTTTGCGATCAATCAGGTGGCAGAAAGACTATGAAAAATATATTTCTTCCTGCATGAAGGTAAGTAGTACACTGGGTTTTATTTTCTTGTTCCTGGTATAAATTATCCAATAGGATGAAAATCTCATAAAATGTTTTTCTAGGTTCGCTTGAATGTAGTGGTCATGAATTCTTTTGCTTGAGAGCTCGAGTCCTTATGCCAGTAGTGCTTTTTCAAACATATCATCCTTGGCATAGTACACTTTTCAGCGCATTTTCGGCACAGAGATTTGCTAAATTGACATGGAATTTTGCAATTCTATGGGTGTATTTATTCGGCAAAGTGTCTGATTTACCATGATAATCTTCCCAAAAGTATATTAGACACAATAGCCACATGTAACCGTTATTTAAATGAGTATGCCAGTATTTTTTTTGTATGTCTAAGCAATCATTTACTAAAAGGTTAAGGCATCTCTTAAAACAATAAGTCTGTACGAAACAATACTTTTCGTTTATTTATTTTTATTTACATAGTATTCCGTCTCACGACATAACTTGACGAACAAAATTCCTAAAATTCACTCGGTCCATGGCAACCGTTCTCCAATTCCTCGGGCATCCCACGTTCGCCAGATCCCGCTCCACTTGGTCTAACCACCTCGCTCGTTGTGCCCCCGCTCGTCTTGTTCTTACCGGATTCGTAGTGTTACGCCGCAAAGTAGTATGCGCTTATTGATAGGTGTTGACAACGAGCATCCCCTCGCTGCTAGGCGATGACATCTTCAAAAGGAAACCGTCGATAATTGTCATCGAAACAGGAGTACGAAAACAGATGCTAAAGTATTACGAGGAATGAAACACTTCTAGATAGACTGATTTTGGTCAGCTTCAAAGCTAAATTTGAAGAAGGTTAGGAGAGCACTAAAATGTAAGCACTAAATGAACTTACTATCCAACTACAATTTGCTAATTTTTATAATAAATTTTAGCTTTGAAGCTGACCAAAATCAGTCTATCTAGAAGTGTTTCATTCCTCGTAATACTTCAAAGATTTTATTTCTGATTACTAAGAATCAACTGAATATGGATGCAAATTCAATAGACACGATCTCGGTGGCAACGACCACAAATAATAGAAACTGCGGAAAATGTACCAAAACTGATTCCATTGCAAATATGGTCGGATGTGACATGTGCGACGTGTGGATGCACTTCCCTTGCGCCGGAGTAGACAGTTCCATCGGTAACCCGGACCGTAGTTGGAGATGCGATAATTGTAAAAAGGATGACATAACCGAGCTCAAGAGCCAGATTTCGAAGGGTTCAAACAGAAGCAAAAAATCTCTTATCATTCTGGAAAAAATGCAATTGTTGGAAGAAAAACGTCAGTTCCAATTGAGACGTGTCGCCGAAGAAGAAGAATACTTTAGTAAGAAGTCCGAACTTTTAAAGCAGCTTGAGGAGGAGGAAAACGCTAGCCAAAAAAGTGTTAGCAGCAAGGCTAAGCAGATAAGAGTACAAAACTGGCTACTCGGAAATGGACGTCCCAGCGGTGAAAGGGACCAGCAACCAGCGGACAATGATACGTTCGGAATACCCCCTCATCACAGCAGCCCGAATGATAAAGAAGGCTCGCAGCAACGTTATTTTCGAGGAACGACAGACAACTTACTACCAGCGATAGTCGAAGATCCGGCTCCCATAACAAATATCAAGGTCAATCAAGGAAGGGATAATCTAATCGCTCAAGGTCCAGCTTTGCAACCAACTCCCGGACCGACTAATATAAATACGATCGAAGTTCCAACAAATAATAAGGAAATTACAGCTTCTGCGCTCGCTATCCCATCAACTTCCGGGAATGCAGGGGGCAGAATGAAAAGTTCTGTCAGATGCCTAACAGCAGAACAGTTGGCAGCTCGTCAGGCAATGTCGCGGGATCTTCCACCTTTCTCGGGTGATCCCCATGATTGGCCTGCCTTTTATAGCACATTTAAAAATACAACTCAGGCCTGTGGATTAAACAACACGGAAAATTTAGAAAGACTGCAACGCTGTCTTTCCGGCTCCGCCTTGGAAACAGTACGTAGCAAGTTGCTCCTACCGGATCTGGTGCCGCAAGTAATTCTTACACTTAAAAAAATATTCGGTAGGCCTGAGGTCTTGATTCACTCGATGATATCAAAGGTACGAGCTACCCCTGCCCCAAAACAAAACGATCTGAAATCATTAATAGCATTCGGATTATCAATCCAGAATTTAGTGGACCATATGATCTTTGCTGAACAAGAAGACCATTTAAACAACCCTATGTTGATACATGAACTAGTTGCGCGCCTGCCAACCGACTTGCAAATGAGTTGGGCGGGTTTCAAAATGAGCTTTGCTAAAACGGATCTAACTATTTTCAACGAATTCATGTCCTCGCTTGTAGATAAGGCGACAGAAGTGACCCTTCCAGGTGTTCAATTCCAGAATACAAAAACTGAAAAAAATAAAGTAAAGGAAAGGCTTTTTGTGCATTCAAAAAATGAGTCAGATGATAATCGAAAAACTATCGTAAAACGGAAACTTTGTTTGTTATGCGAAGAGGATGAACATCATATCACTAGCTGTTCCGAGTTTCTTAACCTCGATCTGGATGGACGTTGGAAGGTTGTTCGACGTAAGAATTTGTGTCGAATTTGTCTTAATGCGCACGGAAATTGGCCATGTCGATCAAAGAAAAGTTGCGAAGTGGAGTCGTGTAGATCACGGCATAACACACTGTTACATTCGGAAGGTGAACAACAAGGAGAACACACTGTTTTACAAAATCATCATTCAAGCACATCTAGTCTGCTTTTTAGATACATACCCGTAACTTTGTACGGACCAAATAAAAATATCGACACATTCGCGTTTCTCGATGATGGTTCATCCTCCACACTTGTGGAAGCAGCTGTAGTAACCGAATTAGGGATTTCCGGCGTTCCTGAGTCCCTATGGCTCGGATGGACAAGCAAAATAAGCAGAGAAGAGAAAGAGTCCGAGAAAGTTAAGCTGATCATATCAGGAAAATCTGTCTCACAGAAGTATACCCTTGAGAATGTTCGTACGGTTAAGGAACTAGGACTATCGCCCCAAACGCTAGACTATAGAGCCCTGGAAATCAAATTTCCACATCTTCGAGGATTGCCCATTGAAAGCTACCACAATGTAGTTCCACAGATGATAATTGGAATCCATCATCTCAACATGTTGACCAGCTTAAAGTTACGAGAAGGAAATAGCAAAGACCCAGTCGCTACCAAGACCAGACTGGGGTGGTCCGTTTATGGTCGTCAGGGGCACGTCGAGCAGGAAATAATCCAACTGAATATTCATACGGTTGGGAAAACGGAGGATGATATGTACGGTCTTATGAAAAAATTCTTTGCTACAGAAGAACCGCTATGCGAAACACCCTTACAAGCAGAAACCGACAAACGGGCCATGGATATCTTAAATAGAACCGTAAAACGTGTGCCTGATGGATATGAGTGTGGTTTATTGTGGAGGATAGATAACCCCGAGATGCCGAATAGCTATCCTATGGCAGAAAGAAGGTTCAAGTACCTGGAGCGAAAACTCAGTCGTGATCTTCAGCTTAAAAGTAAAGTCAATAGCATCATCGAGGACTATGAGGCCAAGGGATACGCCCACCAGGCAAAAAATCACGAATTAATGAAAGTGAACTCCAACAACGCGTGGTATTTACCCTTGGGGATAGTAACCAATCCTAAGAAACCAGAAAAGGTCAGGCTAGTCTGGGACGCGGCTGCGAAGATAGGCAGTATCTCCTTTAACGATCTTCTACTCAAGGGACCAGACTTGACTACCTCACTTCCGACAATTTTAATACGATTTCGGCAAAGGCGTATCGCTATTACCGGAGACATACACGAAATGTTTCATCGTATCAAGATCAGGGAACCAGAAAATCAAAAGCAACGATTTCTATTTAGAAAAAATCCAGCGGAACCGATACGAACGTACATAATGGATGTAGCAATTTTTGGAGCAACGTGCTCACCTTGTATTGCCCAACACATCAAAAATGTTAATGCTAGAGAATTCATCGATTCACACCCACGCGCCGTCGAAGCCATTATTGACGGTCATTACATTGACGACTGGTTGGACAGTGTGGATGAGGAAAGAGAAGCAGTGAGATTAATCCAGGATGTGCAGATGATTCATCGCGTGGCTGGGTTCGAAATGCATCATATGTTGTCGAATTCTTTAAAGGTGCTAAAGGAGATCGGTGAAGGAGCTCCAGAAAATTCAACGACAGTTACCATCGATCAACAGAAACCCGAAAGAGTATTAGGAATGATCTGGAAGCCCCAGGAAGACGTATTTAGTTTTGACGGTTTGTCAAACCCTGTTATCAACGATTTAATCGTATCCAGAAGAGTTCCAACGAAACGTGAGTTACTGAAAGTAGTTATGTCGCTTTTTGATCCGTTGGGCTTGTTAGCTCACTACATCATCCATGGAAAAGTTCTTATGCAAGAAGTTTGGAGGACCGGTGCTGAGTGGGACGAGTTCGTGACTGAAGATATTTACAAAAAATGGATTCAATGGAGCGAGCTGTTGGGAGCTTTGCCACAAGTGAAAATACCACGATACTTTTTTTTAAACTGCAGGTCCAGTGTATCAGAGGTCCAGATACATGGTTTCGTGGATGCAAGCGAGATAGCTTATTGCTGCGCGATCTATATTCGAGCCGTTGTCGATGATAATATATACTGTAGTTTGGTTGCGGCAAAAACAAAAGTGGCGCCACTTAAGACCCTTTCAATTCCTCGGCTAGAATTGCAAGCGGCAGTACTTGGTTCTCGCCAATTAAATAGTATTTGCAAATCTATAAACATCCCTATTACTCAGCGGTTTATATGGTCGGATTCGTCAACTGTCCTTGCGTGGATCAATTCCGACAGTAGAAAGTATCACCAGTTCGTGTCCTGCAGGATTGGAGAAATATTAACTACGACGAATGTTACCGAATGGCGATACGTACCTTCTAAAATGAATGTGGCAGACCTAGGTACAAAATGGCAAACCAACCCAAATTTTTCTCCAGAGAGTTCCTGGTACCGAGGACCGAAATTTCTATATGACATTGAAGAACATTGGCCTAAGAAGGAAAAACCGCAAATAACAACTACCGAAGAAAAGGTCCACATGGTTCACCTTCACGTTGATCTTAATCAAAACAGTTTGATGATCGTAAGCAATTTCTCTCAGTGGAACCGGCTCCTCAGAGCTACGGCTTATATGAAACGAGCATATCATTTAATTTTAGAAAAACGCGTTTGTGGTGGAATTTTCTCCAGCGAAGAGCTTTTAACGGCAGAAAACATTCTTTGGAAGCAAGCGCAAAAAGAATCTTATCCAAATGAAGTAAAAACTCTTAAATTCAGCCAAAGTAATTTGAAAAAATCAAGCCCTTTGTACCATTTGCTTCCATTTGTAGATGAGTTCGGAGTTATAAGAATGAAAAGCAGATTAGAAACGGCATCCTTTGCTACGTTTGATTTTCGTTACCCAATAATCTTGCCTGCCCGTCATCGTATAACGTTGTTACTTACGCTCGATTACCATAAACGGTTCCTTCATGCGAACAACGAAACGGTTTATAATGAAATGAGAACTAAATTTTACATCGTAAAGCTTAGTTCTTTTAGAAATGGGACAGTTACGAATGCCTGTATCTCAAAAACCATTCGTTGGAACCAAATACTTTCTATGAAGAAAAAGAAGGTAATGTTATGATCTTTCATGAAAAAATTTGAAAAAAAATATTTACCGTTTTTTGTTAAAGAAATTTCTACTTTATTCTTGGTATCTCCCATTGGCCGACGCACACTTTTTTCAGTCGTGGTATTGATCAGTTTCTCCAACTTATACTTCGTAAAATCTATATTTAAGGTGGCTTCACCCTCCTTCTTCAATTTCTGATACTTTTTGGTCCAATACTTCTCTGGAAACTGGAAACTGGAAGCATTTTAGTGGATTCAGTTGTTTCGAAATGAACAAATTTGATTATTTTTTACCACATTTTTGAACGTTTTTTTTTCGGTATCGGTTTTACAGCTTAAGAGCTTTGGAACTATCAAAAAATGGTTGTTTGAGGTTGGATTTCAATGAGTCATTACTACGCAACACTTTCAGTTTATCGGAGAAAATTGTTTTGGACATTTCAGCGATCTACCCTTAGTTTTTCGTTTATTGAAAATTAAAAATGCTGGTATGAGACTTGACTTCCTTGATGATCCTTAACCGTTGTTGCCGATCATGTGCTTCACTTCAATGCTTGATTTGAACTTTGTGGACATTATTGACAGTGTTTGCATACTTATCCACCACAAAAACTCAGTAATTCTTTGAATAATCAACGGTTTTGTCAGCTATCAATTTGATGATGACGTATTTTCAAGGAAACTGTGCAAAATTATTTTTTTCTTTTTCTCTTGCATCGTACATATCTCAAAAACGCGTAAATTTTAAATTTTGAAAAAAATAGGTCGAATAGTACTTTTTACAGGCAACAAAATGCTGTCAAAATTTTTAATATCCAATAACTAGTTAACGAGCTATTAGCAAATGAAAGTGTCCCATTTCTAAAAGAACTAAGCTTTAGGTCTGCGACAGCTTATAAGAAATGTCGCCAAGGAGTGTCAATACTGCAAAATTAAAAAATCTAAACCTTATACGCCACAAATGGCACCGTTACCGAAAATACGTCTTACTCCGTATATTAAACCGTTTACGTTTGTGGGAATCGACTACTTCGGACCCATATCAGTAAAAGTAGGTAGGAGCTTAGTAAAAAGGTGGATAGCTTTATTCACGTGCCTTACTATAAGGGCCGTCCACATGGAAGTTGCACACTCTCTGACCACCCATTCATGCATACTGGCATTTCGCAGATTTGTTGCTCGTCGTGGGGCACCCACCGACGTATATTCTGATAATGGAACCAATTTTATTGGAGCAAATCGAATCCTCGAAAAGCAGATACAATCGATTTCAGAAAGCTGTGCTCTAACATTCACAAATACTAAGACGATGTGGCACTTTAACCCTCCAGCTGCCCCTCACATGGGAGGGGCATGGGAGCGTATGGTACGCTCAGTTAAGAAGGCGATGCGTGGTCTAACAGATGGCAATGTACACCCAAACGACGAAACACTTGAGACAATAATATTAGAAGCTGAGTCCATAGTTAACTCGCGTCCACTAACTTATGTGCCTCTAGATCGCGAGAGCCAAGATGCGTTAACTCCAAATCATTTTTTGTTACGAGGCTCCCAAGGAATAGTATCGCCTATAATGACATGTGAGACCAAATTAACCCTTAGAGATAGCTGGAACATGACTCAAGAGCTGACTAATGACTTCTGGCGACGATGGATTAAAGAGTACCTGCCAATGTTAACGCGCCGTACAAAATGGTTCGATGCAGTGAAGCCGTTAGAAACAGGTGACCTTGTCATTATCGTTGACGAGAGTTGCAGAAATTCGTGGACCCGTGGACGCATTGTTAGTACAACTATGGGAAAGGATGGGCAAGTTAGAAGAGCACTTGTACAAACGGCCAAGGGTATACAAGACCGTCCAGCGGTTAAATTGGCTCTTCTTGACGTTAAGGGGAAATAATTCGAAGTTATGGAAGTATGCCCCGAGGACATGCCGCTGCCAAACGGGTGGGAGTATGTTACGCCGCAAAGTAGTATGCGCTTATTGATAGGTGTTGACAACGAGCATCCCCTCGCTGCTAGGCGATGACATCTTCAAAAGGAAACCGTCGATAATTGTCATCGAAACAGGAGTACGAAAACAGATGCTAAAGTATTCGAGAACGTGTCTTGTGCCATCACGAGGTGTAGAATTTATAATTTCTTAAAAAGAAGATTATTTAGTTAAAACAGTAAGTGCCAGGGATACTATTTCGCGAATGACATAACGTTCAGGCAAGTCTAATATTAAATTTAATTACCAAGAACTTAGTACCATTTTCGAACTTATGAGTTCAATGCTCTAATATAACCCTACTATTTTAGCTTGTATCACTGGCTTACAACAGGATTCAGTAACTTTATAATTACTACTTTATATTGAGCAGAACCGTGAGTATTATATACAATCCTATCAGAACAATTAAAATTAACAATTACTAAACCACAGGTAATTCAGTTAGATCAAAGGCATCCTAGACCTACTGTCGGGATTCGCTTTTACATGTTGGAAATTTGAAGAAGGTTAGGAGAGCACTAAAATGTAAGCACTAAATGAACTTACTATCCAACTACAATTTGCTAATTTTTATAATAAATTTTAGCTTTGAAGCTGACCAAAATCAGTCTATCTAGAAGTGTTTCATTCCTCGTAATACGTAGCGAACACCTGTTTTGCAGGACAGTCGTCCGGTATTCTCGCAACATGTCCCGCCCAGCGTATCCGGCCAGCTTTCACCACCTTCTGGATACTGGGTTCGCCGTAGAGTCGCGTGAGCTCGTGGTTCAACCTTCGCCTCCACAATCCGTTCTCCTGTACGCCACCAAAGATGGTTCTTAACACTCGTCGCTCGAATACTCCGAGTGTACGCAGGTCCTCCTCGAGCAATATCCATGTCTCGTGCCCGTAGAGAACAACCGGTCTAATGAGCGTCATATACAGGTTACACTTCGTGCGAGGGCTAAGTCTTCTCGACCGCAGTTGCTTGTGGAGTCCATAGTAGGCACGACTTCCGCTGATAATTCGCCTCCGGATCTCACGGCTGGTGTCATTGTCTGCGGTCACCAGTGAGCCGAGATAGACAAAGTCTTCGACTATCTCCAGCTCGTCGCCGTCGGTCGTGACCTTGTTATTACTGGACAAGCGGGTTCGGTCGGTCTCGGATCTGCAGGCCAGCATGTACTTCGTCTTGGACGTATTAATCATCAACCCAATCTTTCCTGCTTCGCGTTTCAGTTTGCGGTAGATGTCTTCCACCGCCGCATATGATCTGCCGACTATATCAATGTCATCGGCAAAGCAGATAAGTTGACTGGATCTGTTGAAAATCGTGCCCCGCATTTCGCCCACCGCTCGTCGAATAACACCTTCTAGCGCCACGTTGAACATCATGCAGGATTGACCATTGCCTTGTCGAAGCCCCCTGTGCGATTCGAATAAACTTGACAATTCACCCGAAATCCGCACACAGCCCTACGTTCCATCCATCGTCGCCTTGATCAGTCTGATCAGCTTCCCGGAAAAGCCGTTCTCGTCCATGATTTTCCATAGCTCGTTACGGTCGATCGTGTCGTATACGGCTTTGAAGTCGATGAATAGGGACTTGGTGTTCCCGGCATTTTTGGAGGATTTGCCGTAATGTGAATATCTGGTCCGTCGTTGACCGTCCCAAGTATTTGTAAACCGCTGCCTGCGGAATATTATCCGTGCTTGGTGGCCTGGATCTCGAATGAGGAACTGCATCGCCGGTGTCATCAAAGGGCGCTAGAAATCGAGATTCGGGAACGTAAGTGGAGATGGATTGGGCACACGCTGCGAAGAGATGAAAACGAGATTTGCAGAGAGGCGCTAGATTGGAATCCAGAAGGTCATCGAAGAAGAGGCAGACCCAGAAACTCGTGGCGGCGAAGCCTAGCCGCTGAAATCCGAACTGTCGACGAGAATCTTGACTGGGACCAAGTGAAGACGCTGGCTCCGGATCGTCAACAGTGGAGGTCTTTTACCACGGCCCTATGCACCGGAGGATCGGCGCGGGATCATTAAGTAAGTAGTTGACCGTCCCTCCATGAAGCCGGCCTGACGACTTCCCACGAATCTGTTTGCTTGTGGCGTTAGGCGGCGGAGTAGGATTCGGGACAGCACTTTGTAGGCGGCATTGAGGACAGTGATCGCTCGGTAGTTCTCACAGTCCAATTTGTCGCCCTTCTTGTAGATGGGGCATATTACCCCCTCCTTCCACTCCTCCGGTAGCTGTTCTATGTCCCAGATCCGGACTATCAACCGGTGTAGGCAATCGGCCAACTTGTCCGGGCCCATTTTGATGAGTTCAGCTGCGATGCCATCCTTTCCAGCCGACTTGTTTCTATTCAGCTGGCGAATGGCTTCCTTAACTTCACTCATCGTTGGGATTGGCTCCTCTACGTTATTGGCTACGCCGGCGATGTACCTTCCCCCACTGTCTTGATCTCCTGCATGTGCGCCGTTCAGGTGTTCATCGAAGTGCTGCTTCCACCTTTTGATCACCTCACGATTGTCCGTCAGGATGCCTCCGTCCTAATCCCGGCACATTTCGGCTTTCGGCACGAAGCCTTTGCGGGATGCATTGAGCTTCTGATAGAACTTTCGTGTTTCTTGGGAACGATGCAGCTGCTCTAGCTCCTCGAGCTCCTCCTCCTCCAGGCGGCACTTTTTCTCCTGGAAAATTCGGACTCGCTGCCTCTTCCGCTGTCGGTGATTTTCCACATTTCGATGGGTGCCTCTTTGCACTACTGCCGCCCGCGCGGCATTCTCTTCGTCCATCACCCTCCAACACTCCTCGTCGAACCAGTCGTTCCGTCGGGTTCGCTCCACATAACCGATGACGTTCTCCGCAGCACTGTTGATGGCTGTCTTGATGGTATCCCAACAGTCCTCGAGAGGGGCTTCGTCAAGCTCGCCCTCTGCCGGCAGCGCTGCTTCGACCGATTGCGCGTAGTCTGCCGCGACCTCAGGTTGCTTCAGTCGTGCGATATTTAACCGAGGCGGGCGCCGGTTGCGTGTGTTGTTCACTACGGAGAGTTTTTGGCGCATCTTCACCATCACCAGATAGTGGTCTGACTCGATGTTGGCGCCTCGACAGGATCTGACGTCGATGATGTCCGAGAAGTGCCGGCTGTCACTCAAAACGTGGTCGATCTGTGATTGCGTTTGGTACGGTGATCTCCAGGTGTACTTGTGTGGGAGACGGTGCTGGAAAAAGGTACTACGTACGGCCATTCGTTTGGAGGCAGCGAAATCTATAAGTCTGAGGCCGTTTTCGTTGGTCAGCTGGTGCGCACTGAACCTTCCAATTGTCGGTTTAAATTCCTCCTCCTGGCCGACCTGATTCAACACTCACATCCCCGATGACGATCTTGATATCATGTTTTGGGCAACGGTCGTATTCACGCTCCAGCTGCGCGTAAAATTCGTCTTTGTCGTCACCGGTACTTCCGAGGTGAGGGCTGTGCACGTTGATGATGCTGATGTTGAAAAACCGGCCCTTGATTCTCAACTGGCACATTCGTGAGTTGATCGGCCACCACCCGATCACGCGCTTTTGCATCTTTCCCATCACAATAAAAGCTGTTCCAAGCTCGTGTGTGTTGCCGCAGCTCTGGTAGATGGCACGACCATCTGGGTACGTTCGTACCGTGGAGCCCTTCCAGCATACCTCCTGCAGTGCTACGATGTCGAATTTGCGGCTCTTCAATTCGTTGGAGAGCACGTGGGTACTGCCCACAAAATTTAGAGATCGGCAGTTCCATGTTCCAAGTTTCCAATCGCTAGTCCCTTTTCGTCGCGTGGGTCTTTGCCGATTTCCATCCGAAATTTGTTGTTCGTTGTTCGTTGCTTATGTTTTTTGTATTCACAATACTTTTCGATTACTAAGAAATAAATAAATGGATGTGAACTATCAAATTTGGCTTTTTATCGATTTTTATTCGTACTCTTAGGTATTTGACTTGACGTTCTCTTTTGAATGGATTATCGTCAATAGATTTGTCAATGATTTTGCAATGATCAATACTGATTGTATAATTTTTTATAAATATTTAGTATATTTATTTAATCTGGATTTGCTTCTTGTACAACGAGCTCCTGAAATTACTGAACCATCCACAAAAAAACTTCAGACGACCATACGTAGACATTTTTTCATGTGATTGATGTATAGTATAAATAAAAATGGACCCAACACACTTCCTTGTGGGACACCTAAGTTATTTTCTCTGTACCATGAGTAAGAAGAACCAAATTTAGTTATTTTCATTCTGTTAATCAAAAAATGTTTGAACCAGCGAAAAACTGTGCCACTGAAACCAATTCTTATCAATAGCACATCTATCGATAGTAACCTATCAATCGTTACAAAAGCGTGTTTGGAGTCCAAAAACACAGCAACTGTGTAGCAATCATTTTCGATATAGACCTTCCAATTACGAAATACCAAGTTTACTGCAGATTCTGGTGAATGTTGCTTCCTGAATCCAGACTCCTCGGAAATTCTAGCACTTTTCCTGAATTAACATAATGTTTCTAGGACGACATATTGTTACCTCCCGTGCCTTATTTAGTTTTTAATGGGAACTACAGTCGATCACTTCCAGGTGTTGGTATATTCCCTGATCAAAGCGTTATGTAAATAACATCTCGCAACGGATTTACTAGTACGAGAGATATTAGGATTAGTCTCTGCTATTGCTATTATTTGATTTTTTTTATAAGGGACTTTGCATGGGTCAAATGAGATTTTCCGGTGAAAGACACTTATTTTGATCTAATGAAGGCAAATAAGGTTAGTAAATTTTATTATTATCTCTTTCATTGAAAATTGGATTTCGTGCAATGTTTTGCAGTCGCAGTTATCCATACAAAGGTTGACTGAAAAGAGGTTAGCGTGTAGAACTCCGACAGATTTTACACTGATTTGACAGGTCGCACAAATGTACAAGTTCGCACAAATGTCGCAGTCATGAGTGCGCAGTCCAATTTAGTGCGCTGCGATTAATATAAACTTCTGAAAGATTGTTTTTCATACGATGACAACACAGCGTCTGTATGTTCTCAAACAAATACAATAAGATATGTTCCTAAACATTTATAGGAGAGGACCTCGTTGAATAAAACCCCTCTTTTAAGCTTATCGAGGTTCGATTGTAAAATATCTTAAATATAACAAAATATTGAATAAAATATAGTGCATGAAATTACAATAAAAAATTAAGTATGAGAGAGGCGGTGAGAAAATTTAAATTGGATTTTTTTTTACAATTTTCGCTGGACTTAGGTGCATTTCCGAATAAAAGCTTAAGAAATCTTGCGCAGGTTAGAGGAGTTATCTACTATAACACGAACAAATATTGTTAGAGCGATAGTTCTTCCGATATGACATACGAGGGTTGTCATTTTTTAGGAAGCGAAGCGAACAAGTTTTCGAAATAGGTTTAATCATCATTAATCTAGATTTACAGGAGAACAAAAAATCAAATTGGGAAACCGAATTGAGGGAAGAAGAGGTTCAGAATGTTTCAACTCTATCGTTTGTCCTTGGCAGCCAGCCGCAATTAGCTGATTCGTTGCCCTTGCTCTGTATCTTTCTTCTTGTTCCGATCGTCTAATGTTTATTCAATATTTTGGAGAATATTTTCACAGTTGCTTGCACCCCGATTGGGATGTAATTCGTTGACTCGTTTCGAAACAAACTTCAACCGAGCGTGGAGCAACAAATAACCCGGCCTGACGTTCCTCTCTGGGCGAACGCAAAAAATAAAGCCCCAAAATGCAGCAACGTTAAATGTTCAGACTAGCTAAGCTCCAAAAATGATTTATTCTAATTCATTCGGCTTTGTTCCGGAATCCGGAGCCAATCCGAAGCGATGCGGTGTTTCTTCGATTGGACTGAGATTCCACTAAGATCGTCGCTCGAGTTGATTTGCCCGCGGGCGACTAGAGTTGGTCAATTATATTGAAATTTGTTCGAAGAAACAATCGACGTAAGGGCGGCGTCCATGATGGAATTGGTAGACTTGTTAGATTCCTACTCCGGCCGATTGGCTGTCCAATACGCAGGGGTTAATTTAGTTGTTTTTCTGCCCGTATATTTGGGAACGAACAATACCGCATATTAACGTCGATCGTTTGTTTTAATTTTCTTTGTTCCACTTCTGTGGAATAAATTGTTTGGGAGGAAAAAAAGGCAATCAGCGTCGACTAAGGTTCAGATTGAATTAGCGCCAGTTCTTGATGTTAAAAATGACTTCATCGAAGCGTTCTTGTACCTAATAAAAAGGTATTTTAGTGATATTCGAAAGTTTCGTATCCCAAATTCTAAAATTTATGATAAAACTGCTGGTATTCTTTATTCAGTATGCAATATATATTCAAATGTCCACCGATCCCATCAACCCACGATGTTTTTTGTCGCCATATTTGTTCGAATCGATTTACGCAATCGACTCCAGAATGGGATCGATCCAGCTGGGCTGGTTTTGAAACAAACCTGGGCAATTTGCATAGCGGCATATCGCAGAAAGCAGGTCTTCTCTCGAGAAATTGTGGCAGCAGCAGCACCTGAACGACGACACGGTGCATATTTAGAGATATGTAGAAAGGAAGGCAATACGATTCCCACACAACAAGAGCACACCGGCCATGCCGCCATTATTCATTCACAAAATACCTAGGTGACGGACGCGCGCCGTTTGTTGGAAGCTGGAAGATCGACCAACCAAACCGTCAGACCGTTCGAATCAGATAAATATACAGATGTGTGGCTGTGTGGTTCTATTTTTATTCTCGTGGGCCTGTTTTGCGATCAACAATTCCAATCCAACCGAACTATCCGCCGAAAGAGACAATGAAATGCGTGTGTTGTGTCAGCCAGAGCGCCATGAACAGCGTGCCAGTGTCGAGTTTGGTTGTCTCTGTGTGTACATGCACCGTACATAGGTATGTTTTATGTTGTGCGAAACGCAGAACATAAACAAGCACATGCCGAGGTTATGCAACTGCTAGGCTGCGGACTGACTGGCCGAATCATAGCTAGGCTAGAGGATACACCTGAGTTTCGTTTTTCGGTTACTAAATAGTTTTGTTCGTTCGTATGAGACGGAATCTGAAACCGCAGATCGATAAAGCATTTGCATGATACGATTATCGTTAATTAGTATTTTGATGGGCGGAATTCCGAAATTTGTGAAGAAAAGATTCTAGGAGTGACTACCTTCAACGTTCGTTTAAACACTAACAAAAAATTGGTTTTGAATTGAGGTTCAGAATTCTGGGAACACTTTGTTGTTCCACAAAACGTATAACTCGAGTCTAATTTCAACCAAAAATTTCAAAACTTCCATCTAATCTGATGAAAACCAATTGTCGATGTTATGGACACTTATAGAAAAGTGCAAAAATTGAGTTCTAGGGGTTTAAATAACCCATTTGAAGAAAGAAACTTTTGAAAACCAGGTATTTCAAAGAAATACAAATTGGCTGGCACATTTTTCGTAACCTTTGTAAAGCAATTGGAAGATGGCTTTAAGATACTCGTAAGTTACAATGAACCGTCAAATTGTTTTCTCAACAGAAGCCTCGAATAAATCTAGAGTTTGTTTCGATTACGTCGGTTGAACAATTTTCAACATGTATTCTAACGGGTGGCAACTAAAATTTTGGATTTTTTTTTTGAGGCCTGAATACTCAAACATAAACGTGTTAAGACAAAAACATGAAAGTGTGTATGTGTTAGCTTTTTTTATCCTCTTTTCGCCAGTATTTTTTGTTTTGTTTATGTTTGCCCAGTTTTACGAATTGTATGTATGTATGTATGTATGTAGTTAAACCCACCAGTGGCTGATAGGTCTTTCGACCCGAGTCGGTACGGGAAGTCTCGATCGCACATTCAAATATTGTTCATTCTTAACTCATCAACAATAATTGCATTACAACCAAGGGGTCCGTTACCACTGGCTTGGGACAGGTTTGGCTCATCTTACTCTCTTCTAACTGTTCGACACAAATGAAGAATTTTGAAAAAGTATTCGAGTATACTTCTCAAGATTCAAAATTTGCCGAGATACTCCGGCTGGCTTAATTCCACAATCCATCGTATATCAGTTTTCGTATCGTTCGATGTCCTGTCCAACCCCCCACCAAAACCCCTTTAATAGAGTTAAGCTATTTGAATTTATAAGAATATAATAATAAAAATATAATAATAAAAAATAGTTACACGTTCTAAACATCTTACCTCGTACCATTTGAAAAGGATACTGGAATTCATTTAATGAATGAATACTTATCTTTATCCCATAAAAGGTTTCGTGAATTTTTAAACGATCCAAAAATTTGTGTTAATAATTAATTTATACTCGCTCCATTTCAAAATACTTCTTCCGTAGGCTTTCCATCTGCTGGCTAATCACAACACGTTGCAATCCGCACTTAAATCATAGCAAGCCAAAACCCAAACATACGAAGCGCAGTTCATAACAAGCAAAACAAAACAAAAATTGTTGCGTTAAACGTTTAGGAAAAACAAATTTCTCCCCCTCATTCTGCTAACTATTCTATCCTATTCTATCATTTTTCAATTTCATTATTATCACTGTTTTATTTTCCAATTTTGTACTATAAAAACCTGATATTCGTTTTTTTAATGTGATTGGGTTGAATCTAGCAAACATGCATTGAAAACTATGGTTCTACACAATACAGTTTTCCGCAACCGCACTTTAAGAAACACAACTGAAACCACAAATCACTGGCTTTTTAACGGTATTGATGAAAGAATTATTCATAAACGTTTCACAAATTCAATTCAATTTTATCATTTTGTGTAATTCTATCAATGAACACGATAGGGCAAGAATCCAAGCACCAAAATAATATATCTTCTCACACGATTTGAATAGCCAAGCTCAGAACTAGTTTTATCTGTTTGCCCAGTTTTACGAACTGCACAAAAATCCCGGAAATATTTCAAAAATGCGTAAATTTTGAAATTTGAAAAAAAAGGTCGGATACACAGCAAGAAAAATTCGTGTAATTTTAGATTGAAAACGATGCACGAAAACGGAACATCGTTTATAATCTAAAATTACATCATCATAACATTGAGGCGTGTAAATTTAGACCAAAAACGATGCACGGAAAGGGAACAGCTTATTGTCGTGTAAAAATACACAGCGATGTAAAATTTTAGATTTGTTTTCGGGATACTTGCATTTTTATGGAATATTATGAGCCTTTTGAAAAGAAAAATTACACTAGTTTACTACTATTAAATATTTATTTAAAAAAAACATCAATAGTGAAGAAAAACAAAGTACACCCACCATCACGAGCACCATCAGACTGGGGCATTCTGCTGATATTCCAACCGGTAAGCGTCACTGGGGGACCAAGGGGAATTCCGTTCCGGACTGTCATGGTCCGGACCCATACGTCACTGTCGGGTCAGGATAGCTTTTGCTTACAAATGCCTCGGATCGTTCACGCAAATTCCTCTCCCGGCAATCAAATTCCGGATCCCTGCGACTTTAAAACCTGCCGTCGCTGTAATCGAGAAACAACTTATTAATTTCAATAACATCATTCGTTAGTTTGCTTATTTAAAAACCTACCACTTTTATCATAGAGATGATAGCTTCGTCTTGGAACGAAAACACTCGCGGTTTCCGAAAAATGACTCGACAGGCAAATGGCACAAACAAACAGTTTCAGTCAATTTTAAATCAAATAGATATCAGCACCAACATGAGAAAAGGGTATAAAAGACAAAATAAACAAAACCCGTTTTCAGTGGATTCAAATAGCCCAATAGGAGCTCTACTTAACACAAAAACCGTTTTTAACTTTTCAGTTTTCGTAAGATTTATAATGCAGTTTGAGCAAAGGATCTATAAAATTTAGAGCCATAAAATGACATTATCCTCACACAGATTGTCTTTTACACCCTTTACTCCACAACAAAGCAAACGGTCTAGATGCAAAACATTAAAAGGGGAAAAATGCGGAAAGCTATTCACTCACTCCTGTAGCGAGAACCATAATCCTTTGTCAAAAAATAGGGGAAATTTTATTTCCATCTCACTCACACATATGAGACATACCGTACAAAGCAAAGGGTGTAAAAACAATTAGACGAATTTCATACTCCAGCTAGGGTCTATAAACAATTGCGAGCTATTTTTCCATGATAATACCGTCTTACCGATAAAAACATATTTAGAATGATCCTACGCATCGTTTTGACCATATAGACTTTGAAGATTCCTCGTGAATTTTAATTAGCGATTTAAAAAAGATTGCAAAATTTTCAAACGCGTTTTTCTCGAAACGTCATATATGAACATAGACCCTTTTCTCGTGTTAGTGCTGATATAATTTTACACTGCTTGTGATATAAATTTCATTGGCCGCTTTATTTTTACATCACGGAATGTAAAATTATACCAAAGCAATTTATTTTTATTCGCTTTTCGAAAACAGAATAAAATTACATCAAAAGGAGTGGAAAATTACATCTTTTTTTAATTACACTTGTGAAAAAATAGATCACTCGTGTTTTAGATTCCGTATACTTTTAGAAATTTTTTGCTGTGTAGTACTTTTTACAGGCAACAAAATGCTGTCAAAGCTTTGTATTTCCGATAACTACGAAATTAGCTATCCGCAAAAGAAAGTGTTCCATTTCCAAGGTCGAATTCACAGTGAGCGCGAAGCGAAGTGCGAAGCGAATTTCCAATTCGCGCGAAAAACCGCTTCTCATTGAAACACGTTGAAAAAAACATCGACCGGCCACAGTGCAAGCGAATTTTCGTGCGAAGACCCGGCTGAATCGCGCGAATTCATCCTGTTCATCCGGACATACACTGAAAATATTCTCTCGGATATTTTTTTATCGTAAAATGATTTATCCAAAAAATCTTTTTCAAAAGTTTATTTATTTAATTATCATTGCCGTTTCTATGTTGGTAATGAAAAATGCACGGTTTTTTAGCGCGAATTTTGGAAAAAACGCGGTTTCTGTCTTTTTCAATTGAAACAAATTCTAACTGGCAATAAACGACCGGTGGCATAAAAGCCCCACAATATGTGTATAGGGTGAAAGGGTTGAACGGATAGAAGTTGAAATTTGTTATCCGACGCCATCTTGAAATCTAATATGGTTCCTTCCACTCAACTTTAAAATGCTGGAAGTGACTGAAAAGCACATGAAACTCCCACAATATGGGTATTGGATGAAAGTACTCAATAAGTAGAAGTCGAATCACGTCGAATTTGGCTGTCCAACGCCATTTTGAAATCAAAGATGGCGGTTTCCGCTTAATTCAAAATGCAATATATAACTGAAAATCGTATGGTCCATCCACAATATAAGAAATAAATGAGTAAAAGGGATCAAAAAGTAGATGAAAAATTACTGACAAAATTTTTGAGAAAACTGCAAAAAAGCACTGAAATGAATAAACAAAAATATGACAAATGTTATAAAACTAAAGTAATAATGACAAAAATATAACAAAACTGTGGGAAAATATGAATAACTATTACTAAAATTAAAAAAATATGACAAAAAATAGTGACAAATGACAAAACTTTGAATAAAACACGCCAAATGTGGTAAAATAATTATGCCAAAAATATGACAAATATTACAAAGTCAGACAAAAATATGAAAAAAAATTCACAGAAATGGCAAAACTATGACAAATGAGAAAAAAAATATGACAAAATTATAATAAAAATTTGACAATAAAATGACCTGACAGAACTAATATAAGGACCAAAATTTGACAACAAATTTACAAAAATGACAAAATAAAACAACAAATTTACAATAAAATAACAAAAAAACTGTGAAAAGAAATAAGGCAAATGGGCTAGAATATGACAAAGTTCTGAAAAAATATGACAAAAAATTTTCAAAAATAATCACAATAATCTGACAAAATTATGAAAAATGAGATAAAAATATAACAAAATACTTTCAAATATATTTAAGAAAAATGACAAAATTATGACAAATACGACATAAAAATCCCAAAATTAAAAAAAAAGACAAATCCGAACATATAATGATGAATATATTAAAAATATATCGCAAATACGACGAACAAATGCCACAATCTATACAAATCTATGGGCTTGTGATATGTGTAACTCAGTTGGCAAGTTAGTTCCCTCCTAAGCCAATGTCCGAGAGTTCAAATACAAGAGTAATCATCGAATGCAGTTGTACTGGATAAGACTTTCAGTATGAAGGGAAGTTGGTAAAACTACTATAATCGAACGAAAAAAGTCAAATCTATAAAAAAAAACATACAATCAAATGAACGAAATTATGAAAAAAATTAAAATAAAGTGACAAAAACCTTACAGTACTATAACAACCTTTGTCAACTGTTTGTCATAATTTTGTTTTTTTCTTATCGTAGTTTTGTTACATTTTTATCATATTTTTTTCATAGCTTTTATACATATATTTTTATTACATTTGTAAGATTTTTGTCATAGTATCGCCAGATTTATGGTTATTTTATTGCAAAATTTTGTCATATTTTTAAATTTTGATTAGTTAAATTATATTTATCATATTATTATTTCAATTTTCATATTTTCCATAATGTTGTCAAATATTTGTAAAAGTTTTTATTTCGAGTTTTGGAATTATTGTTAATTTTTTGTTATAATTTAGTCAATTTTTGTAAGATTTTTTTTAAAATTTGGTCAAGGCTTTGCCAATTTAATGTCAAATTTATCATAGATTTGGTATATTTTTATCATATTGTTGTAATATTTTTGTCACCTTTGCCATATTTCTTTAAAAGTTTTGTCAGCGTTTCGTAATTTTCGTTGTAATTATATTGTAATTTTTTTTTTCATTATTTTGTTATATTTTTGTCATAGTTTTGGTAGATTTTTTTCTTGCGATTTTCAGTCATTTAAAATATTTAAAAGTTGAGCGGAATCCACCGTATTGGATTTCAAGATGGCGTTTCATAGCGTCAGACTGCAAATTTCGACTTTTTCTAATTGATTCTTCTCACCTTATATCCACATTATGCTTGTTTTATGCGATTTTCAGTCATTTAAAGCATTTTGGTGTTAGGCTGAAGCCGCCATATAGGATTTGGGTGTCAAAAATCTATTCTCCGACGTACTCAGAAAGTCCAGGCACCGAGTATTTATGACCTTAAGATTCCTTTTCATAATCCCTGCGGTCCTAGAACGCGCAAGGTTTTTTTCCACGGTTTTCCGGAATTAACGTGGTTTTTAGGAATCAACGTGGATTAATTTTTTTGGCTCGTATTCCTCGCTCACAGTTTTGATTCTGCAAATTAATTTGTAAAGATTTTTCACGAGTGATTAATTTTTGCAAAACTCCGAAGGTTTTTTTCAGTGTTGAACCGCTTCGCAATTCGCGTACACTGTGGCCGGCCTTCAAAAACGAACTTGCGAAATTCATCCGGTGAATGAATATTTCGCTTCGCAGTTCGCTTCGCGCTCACTGTGTTTGTACCCTAAGGGTGCACAGTGAGCGCGATGCGAATTGCGAAGCGGAATGTTCATTTACCGGATGAATTTCGCAAGTTCGTTTTTGAAGGCCGGCCACAGTGCACGCGAATTGTGAAGCAGTTCAACACTGAAAAAACCTGCCGTGTCTAGCAAAAATTAATAAAACGCGAATAAATCTTTGAAAATTTATTATCAGAATCAAAAATATGAGCGAGGGATACGTACCGCGCAAAAAAAAACAACCTTGCGGCTTCCAGGACCGCAGGGGTTATGAAGAGGAACCTTAAGGAAATAAATACTCGGTGCCTGGACTTTGTGAGGACGTCGGAAAATAGATTTTCGACACCAATTGAAATGCAAGATGGCGGCTTTCATAACATCGGAATGCTTTAAATGACTGAAAATCGCATGGGTATTAGGTGAAAGGAATCAATTGGTAGAAGTCGAATTTCGCTGTCTTTGGTACTGTAAACTGTAAACCATTGTAAATGACTGAAAATCACATGAAAAGAAATCTAACAAAACTATGACAAAAATATAACAAAGTTATGAACAAAATATGACAACATTATGATAAAAAATTACGATACTCTGACAAAATTAAGAGGAAATATGAGAAAAAATATAGCAAAAAATTGATAAATTTGACAATAAAATGACAAAGCCATTACCAAAATATACAAAAAAAATAAAATAAAATAAAAATATGACAGATGAAAGTATTTTGACAGTACAATGACAAAAAATTTACGAGAAAAAACATTGACAAAAATTTGAAAACATTATGGAAAATATGACAAATGTGATGTAAATATGACAACTACAATAGCTGATGAAAAAATACCAACATTACAAAATGTTGCAATAAAATGACAGAAGTCTGACAATACTATGCCAAAAATATAAAAATGTGATAAAGTTGTTTGTAAATTTTTGTCATTATTATTATTATTGATGTTTATGAAAGACCCTTCAACAATAATTTTTGTCATGATTTTGTAATTTTTTCAGTTGCCGTATTTTTGTCATATAGATAGTTTTTGTTATTATGTCAAATTTCTTATTTTTTGTCAAATATTTGTCTTTATACTAGTTCTGTCAGGTTTTTGTCATTTAATTTTTTGTCAAACTTGTTAAAATTTTGTCAGATTTTTTTAACATATTTATAGTATTTTATTCAAAGTTTTGTTATTTTTTTACTTGTTCGTTTGCCATATTTTTGTCATAGTTCATTCCGATTTTTGTCATTTGATTTTCAAATTTTGGTAAAAGTTTTTTATATATTTTTGCCACAGTTTTGTAATGTGTTCCTCATTACTTTGTCTTATTTTTAATTTTTATAACATTAGCCATATTTTGAACATTACTTGTTTTTTAGCCCTTTCACTCAATACCCGTATTGTGGATGGTTCATGCGATTTTCTGTTATTTACTGCTGTTTAAGCGAAGCGGAAAATGCGTTTTTTTTTTGCGAAAACCGCGTTGAAAAATCGCGTATTTTTCATAACCATTAGAGGAACGTCAATGATAATTAAATAGACGGGAAGAACGATTTTCGCAAAACTATTATTTGCGATAGAGAATATCCGAGAGAATATTTTCAGTGTATGTCTGGACGAATTGAATGAATTCGCGCGATCGAGCCGGTTCATCGCACGGAAAATCGCTCATGATCCGGATTGCGAAAGTGCCGAAATTTCAACCGAAAAAATTCTTTTTTTTTGCGGGAACTAAGAATTTATGAAAATTTTCTCGTCGATTCAGATATTATTTAGTTTATTATTACAAGTTCGGACAGATCTTCGTACTATTGTGCTTAAAACCCGGAATCACTGCTTCAAATCGAGAAAAAAACAATATTCCCATTGGATTTCCTACTAGTCGCGCTACAAAACACACTGGCATCAGATTGGTCGCGCTTTACAAAGCGACCAGCATGACAGGTCTGTGCTTTTTCCATGGAGATCAAATGAGAGCTGGTTTGTCGTGTGAACGTTGCGTTGCAGGTTGCGTTGCTTCAGCATGACATCAGCCTTACTGTGTCTTCGACGTAACTGAACTAAGCTTCACAGCAACTGAACGAAAATTGGAATTTTAGCATTAGAACTGAAATATCTTAGAAATCACGCCATGTCCATTGTTGAAATTGTTTATAGTGAGCTCTCAAACATAAAACTATCATATATTGAATTTTTTTAAAGTTGCATCGGTTGGGTCAAAGATTACATCGGTACAATATTTCAGGCTTAAGCTGAGAATGCGATTTCTGATTTAAAACCATGAATAAATCATTTATTTCATTTTTCATTTTCATGATTACTGTAGCCAGAAATTCATAGACTGTGGAGTGAAAACATATTGTTTCTATGATCCTTCCAAAACTCTACGCCACTCGCATTTTTCAGTTCAAGTCGAAAATATAGTACCTCGCCTAACTTTTGATTCAACTTATTGAATTATATTCAGAGAGACAGATTCCGACGAAACACGGCTCAAGAAGAAGACGTTGAGATTGATGTGATGAATGATGCAGAAATTGTGAGTGTTTTGAATCTCAATATTTTCTTTGATGGCGGTGAAACATTTTCGAAAAAAGCGATTTCTTCGTCAAAAGTGGATCCACCAATCTTTATGATATAAAAAGCGATGAGATTAATTCCAATACCTCGGCTTTGAATGGTTTTGAAACCATTATCAATTGCCAATATAGACACAATAGAAGTTGTGGAAATTTCGTGGAAAATCTTGAACATCAAGCTTAAATTTAATAATTTGCTGAAAAACTTTTCGTTCTTTAGTTGCAATAACATTCTACTAAAAACCGAGAGCAAAATAATTGTTTTTTTTTCAATCTTGATACAATCATGAAAAAAATTTGAACGGATAATCGAGTCTACGTAGAATTGATTCCACATTGTATAAGAAATCTGTAAAATGTTATTTCAAATTCAAGTGAGTTTTTTATCACATCGCACAAGGGCTTTACCTACTATTTTGAATTCCGAAAACAATTTTCATATCACGAGAAGAAAGTTGTAGCTCACTTTTAAAAAAAAGCATACTTTCAGGATCTTATAAAACTTTAATTGTTGCCCCGGTAACGTGCATTGTAGCTTTGGACATATTTGATACAAAATTTGAAAAAAAAGTCCGGTCCGGCCCGGTTGCCCGGATTTTAACTGAAAAAAGCCCGGATTTTCCCGGAATTATTTGCGAAGTTAAACGAAAAATTCAAATTGAGTTATGATTTTTTTTTAAATTTTGCGTCCATAACGAAATTTCTTGAGCAAGTTTTATAAAAATAATCACGAAGCATAAAATGCTATTTAAAATCTGTTAAGTTTAGGTGAAAAATGTTTTGTGTTGCAGGTTTTTGTTTTTCTTGATTTTGGTTCAGCAATTCCTTAATATTTTGGGTTGAAAATTTAGAAATAAAATGCCCGGATTTTTCCAGGACTTGTCCGGCCCGGATACGTGCGGGAAAAATTCTGGCAACTTTAATATAAATGCTTGCGATTTTAGTCAGTTGTTCAAAAATTCTTCAATCTTAAGTATTCAAAAGTTATAAAATCCTTCCATCCATCCAAAAAAAAATTAATTTGATGAATGTCGCCATTCAGTTTTGATTGAGTCAAATGTTCAAATACGTCGTGTTATGAATTTTGATGGACTTCAAAATGTGGATTTTTATCATAAATTTATATTGTAATTTTTATTGTTGGGAACTAAATTTTACAAAGTTTAGAAGAAAATCTTGCAATATATATGAGTTTGAAACAGTAAAAATTAAACTACCCTCAAGGAGAATGTAAAATATACGATACTGTTGTGACTGGAAATCTCAAGACTCTATTAATTTTAAGGTGGTATGTGGAAGCTTCGGCTTCTTGAACACATCACTCCAAGGTCTTATTGGTAAAAAAAAACAATGTTTGACGCTTTTAGATATTTTTATGCTTTTGAAGGCATAACCTAGATCAGAAAACCCGAATCAACAAATAAATGCACTTTAAGGGGGGGGGGGGGGGGGGGGGGTAGGGTCTAACGGGTATAAAAAAAACACAATTTTCACCCTTTTTTCCTGGAGCTATCGTTCAAACAAATGTATTCAAATTTTTTGCATTATACAAAGCATTGTTAAAAGAACATTTAGTAATTTATTGAAAAATATTGAAAAATGAGCCGGTGACGGAGCATTTTCGAGGATGCCTTTTAGAAAACAGGATTTGCGGTGGACACTGTATCTCAGCACAGAATCATCTGAAGTCAAAAAATCAGAGCAAAATATTTTTAATAGATGTTTTTCTGGACCCCAACGTTTTTATTTAACTTAACAATATTTTTATGAAATTTTTGTGGCTGTTTGAAGTAAAAACTACGATTTTTCACTTAAAAATCCGCAATTTTTCACCTGTGAAATCTCCCCAAAAATATAAAAAAATATAAAAAATAAAAAAAGAAAAACGTTGGGGTCTGGTATTTTATATGTAGAAAATATGTTCCAAATTTGAAGAGCATCGGATAAGTAGTTTTCAAATGACGATGTCCACAGACTTTAAAAATGTGCTTTCGAGAAAAACGCGTTTGAAGTTTCTGCTCTTGCTTTCTTGCAGTATTAGATAGGAGGAGACAAAGGCCTATAACTTCTACAGTTTTGCTTCAATTGACTTGAAAATTTGACACAACATTCTTGAAATGTTTTACAATAAGAAAATAAAAAAATCGATTTTTTGAAAATGTTAGACCCTACCCCCCCTTAAGGAAGTAAGCCACCTTAATAAAAAGGTTACTAACCTACTTATTTCAATTGCACATTTATGACACAACTATTTCTACAGAAAATACCACTTTTATAGCACCCATATTCTCCGGTGCTATAAAACTACAGGCAGCAAATAGTCTGGTCCCTAGTACCTATTCCAAACACCATCCCACAGGGACAAGTTATAGCAATGAAAACGGTTACAAACCGCTAATACTTGAGACCGGGTACCAACATATTTACAGGTAACTCCCGTTCCATCTCGAAGGCCCGGACTTTGCAGCTGTCGGCATGAAACGAAAACAAGCCCCACGCCACAGTTTCGTAGTCCCGGGCCAGGCCATCATCATCCAATCCAATTCATCCAACCAATCCCACTAGATACCACCAGATAGTCAGCCAGAGCCAGAGCCATTCCATTCGGTTCCGGTTGAGGAATTCCGCGTGCACTCGATTCGTTGGATGATTTTTTATTGATATTATCTAGTAGGGGACCTCTCTAGTCGTTGGTATGTATGAGAGTTTGTTGTGTATTTAAGCTATCGGATCGGAGAGCTGCGCGGTTCCCGTTTCCCGATCGGATCTGCTGGAAGGAGGAATTGTTGGTTCAGTTTTTCGTGAGGAGACCGGGGGGAACTCTCCTTGCCGTCAACTATCAGCAGGGAAAGAAGCGAGTTATGGTCGACAACCGGTTGACACGAGCAACTATTCGAAACGGTTTTTCGGATCCATCTTGAAAAGGATCAACTTTTTTGAAGACTTTTTTTCGTAATGTTCATACAAAACTTGTCATCTACTGGAAAAACTTTTCATCTAATCGAATGAAAACTGAACTCTTTCGAATCAAACTTCAAAAGTTTACGACAAAAGCAATTCCTCATTCCAAAGATCGCTACGTAGGAGTTAATGTTTGTTGTTTGAATCTGCTCTGCTCTTCAAAGTTGTTTCCCCCTGTTCAGGTCACAATTTCCTCCTCCTATCGTTAGAGTTTATTTTCGTTGTTGCGTGTCTGTGACCGTCTTCTTTTCGACTTTTTACCTCGGGAAAATAATTCCTCCACGGTACATAAACGTCAACCAGTGTTCGTCCATTCCATCCTGAGGGTGACACAGTCAAGAAGGTGTACAACTTTTTGGCCAGTTTAATTACCTGGGTACGGACCGAGAGAATGTTCAGCAGACAACAACAACACCAAAAAAAAACGATATTCCAAGTGCCAGGGAATGGTGATGGAAGGACAAAACCGTGCAACAGATGTTTTTCTCTCAAGGTGTCACTTTCGCTTTTTTGTTCCAACTTTCAGCTCGCAACGCGTATTTATTTATCATGGTCGACAAAGTTGATTGAATGATAAAAGGAGTGAAGCATAAAGTTGATGAAATGAAGCATTGCGGTTGAAAAATGTTGCTCCCATGTCCACGCTCCCGAATCTCAATTTCTAGCGCATTTTGATGACACCGGCGATGTATTTCTACGTTTGAAATCCAATTGCCGGGCCACAAGGCGCGGATGATACAAATACTTGCAGTTTGTGCACCAAGTTTTGCACCCGTTCGTAAAGATATTTGGCGTAAGCGCCAGATGTTTCGAAGACTTCTGATCCGCTGTTCTGATCGGGCTTTTCTGATCCGGGTTTCGATGTCTTTCTTGGTAACACCATCAGGCGTTATCTGGCTACCAGGATACTTGAAGCACTCCACTTTCTTAACCTTCATCACGCATGCTGACTACAGCGCAGCTCAATATCACGAGGGTAACCCTCTCGCCAAGCAGCTTCTCCCATCCTTCGATATGGTCTAATACTCCATCTGGAATATTAGACCCTAACCAATCCTGGTCGCAGATCCCGAGAGTCCTCCTCCCGGTCGTCGTTATAGAATTCATGATGTTAACCACAGCGTATCTCGTGCCGGCATCGAGAGTAATCCTCTCGGAATCCGACGTCTCGACCTCGAACTCCAGTGACACCTTCTGGCTGACGTGGAGCATCTCGTGGCCTCTGTGCTGGCGAACCTCTGCGCTTGAATCAACTCATAACTGCTAACCACAGCGCACAACCAAAGCACGAGATTAACCCTTTTGGCTATCAGCACCGCCCAGTGTGGATCCTGAGACTTCTCCCGGCCGTCGGACGTGACCTCACGCTTGCTAACCGCAGCGTGGCTTGTGACGGCATCGAGAGTAACCCTCTCGGTTCACGAACCTCCACTCTCCGGATTCAACCTCTGGCGGATCCTCCTGGCTGGCCTGGGACATCTTGCTGGCTGGTCTTTGCGCTGACGGTCCTCCATCAGCTGGGCGGCCCTCTGCGGTGGTCCTTTGGCTGATGACTGTCTCCTCGACCCGAGTTGGTCCATCTACGCTGGCTGCTGGAGCACTTGCTAACCGCAAGTCTAATGAACTCGAGAGTGACCCTCTTACTAACTCGTTTTCCAATTTTGCAGACGTATCTAGGCCCATAACCTGTTGAAAAAGCAGGTTTCAGTGTTTGGAATAGAATTATTCAGGTTCGTTCGTTAAGTCCTTAAACAACTACCCATTACATTAGCGATAGCTATTTGTCACTTTCCATTTCGCGTATTCCCTAACCGATAAAGTACTTATTTCTCAATGAGTACTTTGATACTTTCACCCAGAATATCTGGCAACACTATTGTGTTACCACGAACCCAATTTGTGTTGTCTCGCATAACCGTGTGATGATGTAAACATTTGTACCGCAAACAGAGCGGAGAACCAAAACAAACCATGTTTTGGTTCTGCACGGCGTTGCAGAAATCGTCTGCAGTCGGATCGTTCTGATCCGCAATGCAGGTTTGACTCCAGAAGCCACCAGTCATCGTTTTTAATTATGTTTATCGTTTTTAGATGCAGTTTTGTTGGACAACATCCGATCAAGAGACCTCTGTAAGTACTTAACTCGTGCTTGGTAATTTCAACATGTTTTTGGAGAGTCGTGCGCTTGGTTCAATAAATCTTTTCGCCTGCGCTGTTTCCTCTGCTATTCTCCAGTTGGAAACAACAGTGGTTCTTTCCTAGTTCTTGAGTTCCATAGTCAAGAGACTTCCCGATACTTCGGAAAAGGTGCAAGTCCAATCAACAGATCCTGAGATCCTACCCTAGCTAACTAGTCTACTCTTTCGTTCCCTAGGATCCCGCAATGGCCTGGAACTAACCTGGAACCCAGAATAAATTTATATACTCTTTAGACCAGGTTCATTAGTGTAACAATACATTCCCATACTTACTTGGAGTACCATTCTACATTCTCTTCTTTAACAGGCTAGAGTGCATTCTAGAAATGTTTGAACTTCAGCGTGGAATACTGTTGGCAAGTTTCTCATAGGAATTTAGATCCTTAGTCTAGGTCCAAACACCCCTGTCCCAGTTCTTTATCCATTTTTGACTCATAAAAAAAAAAGCATTTTCCTAACAAAAAAGTGTTAGTTTCTCTAAAATGCAGTTTCAAAATTGAATTTGAAAAAGTATGATTTTATTTTTTTTTAAATCAAGAAATCAATTCTGTTGAGTTTTTTGAAGGCTACATTTTTGTGGAACGTAAAAACTGTTTTTAAGGTATGTACAATTTTAAATATTTTACAGATACTCTTCTTTTAAAATTTGCACTTGTTTTAAAATCAACCAAATTCCATTGGAGAAGTCTTGTTTTATCAAGTTGAATTGTAATCCCTATTAAGAAGTCAGATTCGGAATTGACATTAGGAATTCAGGATTTAAAAAAAAAATCAGAATTCAAAATTTATGAATAAAGATTCAATTCAAGATTCAGGTTTGGTTTTAAATAAGGATTAAATCAATTACAAAACAATTAAGCTTAAGAATTCAACAGGAGTCAATTTTTTCATTTAGTGTTTTAATTTAAATTTTTTTATGAATATTTTGATTTGTTCCATATTCTTACCTTGTACAAAAAAATCCTGGTGTCGATGTTTTCAACCCTATCCAGTAATCGATTCAACTCTCTTGCTCGCAATTATCTTCACAAAATGTTAGGCCAGTAAACTTTCCAGTTTGTAATCCAAGCCCGCACTTTTCAGCTTTTGTTTTCCCTTCCAAATTCAGCTCCTCTTTTTTGTAACCATTCAAGAACAAACCGGAAACACTTCCGATTATCGAAAAATAAACACAGTAACAACGTGAACGAGAACTATTTTCCCATCACTTTCCGAATTGGGGATGCGTTTTTCACACTTTTCTTCTATTTTTTACGGCCGATTGAAACCCCGAACTAGATGAAGACGACGACAATTCCGATGATGGGGGCTATTTTTAAAAGCCTCTTTCCCGTCTTATTTGCATTCGCTATGATGGGATTTCTGATGTTGCTTGGTTGGTTTTTTGACACTCGACGAGAGAAGTGAAAATTTTCACGCACGCACACTCACAATCTCTCCGTTTTATTCTGGCAATCCAATTGGGGAGTTACCAGTGGAAGGTTTTTCGACCAGCTCACAATCCAGGGGTGGGTGGGGTCAAATTTTTCTTCTTTCCAATCGTAGGAATCGGTTTAATACCTGGAATCTCTAGGTTGTTCTGGTTCTGGAAAACTCTTTGTAGCGAAGATTTCAAGGATATTGATAGGTGTACACCCACGAATTATTTTTAAAACCCCAATAAGTAGGAACATCTGTTTGATTGAAGGAAGAATATCAAACCTGGGCTTACGTTTCTTGTTGCCTAATTTTTCACGAACTCAAATTTTTCTTCGCCAGATGTTTCTTCAGAACATCCAATGTTTGAAAACAGGTCATGAACTTCCTTTCCAGTTTAACCCGGGCAACTAGATTTAAATTTTCTTTAAGAACAAGTTTAAACAAAACTTTAAATTTCCCTTTTGTCTTCTCGGCTGCCAGATTTTCTTATTTTCACCACTTTATTTATTAAGCGCAAACTACGACATCCGGTTCGTAGCACAGAGGACATTCACACTCACGGTTAAATTCACGCACGAAAAGGACACAACATACAAAGCTAAAAACGGAATATCCGGATCGGAACAGATAAAGAGCCGTGCAGGAATTCGATGTTCCCCTGGTGTGTTATTGGATTTTTTTTTCTAACTGCTGTCCGCTTCTTTGATGCAGTCAGTCATTCACTGTTTAGCCGATGAGGAGCAGCGAAGAAACGCGACCGTCCATCTTGAAAATATTTACACAACTCGCAGGCCCGAATCGCTCAACGCAAATGGAAAACCATCTCTGCATCAAATTTTATCAACACGGGTTGGGCCAGAGTTGCCTTCGATGAAAGTATAACACCATACTGTCCCTTTTTAACATAGAAATAAAATGCCTTGAATGTCTCGATTTTTTCAATCGCTTACAGACCAGAACAAACTTTTGTAGTTCATTCTGTTGAAATCCAATTTGAACCTTCAATTTATATTATTTTTCAACCAAACCTAACGAACTCGAATTGTTCAATAATTTGACTAATGGCTTAAAATTGTATCGTTTCGAAAGTTCAAATGTAACCAGTTTCGATTTCCGGCAGCACTGATAGCACCAAATATTGCGTGACGTTTCGCGTGACAAAGCTTTAGTGCGTCAAAACCCGTCAACTGACAGTTTGTTTTGTCAACTGATAGTCTTAAAGCAACTGTGGCTTTGGACCTCTACTGTTAAAAATATGATACACTGTAGCTTTGTTCAATCGTATTGGTTGTTCACTTGGTTATCACTGTTTTCAATCAAGTGGTAATTATTGTCTAATGAGCCAATGTTTTGGTCGAAATAGGTCTGATCGTTGATTAATGAAGCAAGTTGAAATCGATCGAAACTAGTCAAATTAGAACCATCTCAGCAGAAGGATTCGTTTCGACCTAGAAGAAATCAATCGAAGTCAATTCTCAACATACAATTTATTGCTGAAAAAGCGTTGAAAAAATATCGTGGCTCAATTTTTAATCAGCAATCTTGTCGAAAAAAGGCCTCCAAAATTCACTAGTTCACGTGTCTTCAGCCTTTAATCATCTTGAATTGAAGAAGTTATTCAGCGAACGTCAATAAACGTCAATTAACGTATCAACCCAAAAAACAAACAGAAAAAATAATGTCCAATGTCTGTCCGATGTTTGACGCCCATTTTTCTTCTTTTGTGATGTTTTTTTCTGATTCAACTGCCCTGAACTCCGGCTTGTTAATCCATTTCTATTTGTTTCGACCCGTTTCGACTAGACTTCAGCTTCGTTCAATGGTTGGTATAAATCGGTTTCAACTGGTTTCTGTCAACTGGTAGAAGTTCAACGAGCCAATGTTTTGGTCGAAACTAGTCAGGTCGTTGTTCAATGGAGCAAGTAGAAACTAGTCGAAACCAATCCAGCTCGGCAGCAGGATTGGTTTCGACCTGGTAGAAATCGGTCGAAGTCAATTGGAAAGAGACAGGTGTTCAACTGTCAATCCATTTCTACTTGTTTTGACATATGGTTTCAGTTAGTCTTAGTTCAACCATAGGTTTAGCACTTATCGGTGCGCAAATGAGCTGCAAAGTTTAAAGCAAGACCTGCAATTTGTCCCTGTTGGCACCGCTGGCAACCATGGTCAGAGCCGCGACGCTGCTGAGTGTCGGATACGATAGAGCGCTGCCGCATTTGTCAAAGTGACAGAATCGACGGTTGGGGGCGAGAACGATTTTTTCAGTTAGCATAAAAACTCCAACAGTAGTGCATTGTTGCTTCCTAGCGCTAATAGAAAATTAGCTATATTTGGTATCGCGAAATAAGTAAAAGTGAAAGTAAAATTGTCGTTTTCACTGCTAAACCGTAAGTAGAGAAATTTGTATCTTTTGAACCTTTTGATTAATTCAAATTGTTATTCAGGCGAGCCTAGCAGAACCCGCATACTAAAAAACCATATCTCAAACAGTCTCTACGATACATCTACGGTTTCAGAAACAGTGATTGGATCTGTAAACGTAGCTGTTCTTTTAAACTTTACTTCGCCAACGATAACAACGAAATATGAACGTTCATGTGAACACGTGCGATGGTATCTGAAAAGGTGATAGAATGATATGAACGATTTCCTTCAATTTTTCTTTAATCGTATAACTGAACTCGAACCGTTAAACAAACCGTTCATCCCTTCTGTCATACTTGTCATACTCGAACGTCAAAATCAACGAAATGCCCGGTCAGAGATGCCAGTTGGTTTTGTACAAAATCAATACACAATTATGATGACAATGACAATAATGAAATTCTTCTTAATAAGTTGTTTGATAGTAGTAAATCAATAATTTAATAGTAACATTCTAAATCACCTGTGAAATTCAATGCCATCGTCGAAATAAGAATGATTTTGAATCATAAAAAACTCCCCTTTTATTCAATTAAAAGCAACATAAAAGAAATCAATGGATGGATAAGGTTCTGAAATCAAGCTTTTCTGTAATTTATTTCATATTTGTGCTAACATATTAAGAAATTTCAACGGTTTGAGCTGTCGAAAACTAGCGCTGAATATTCACCTAGTAATCTATTTTTCGACACACTATCTTCCTGTGTATGTTTATACTGTTTCCATGGTGTAAAAAAAGCCGTGAAAAAGACAAGCAATTTCTATATGCAAATATTCATAATCCTGTTCTAACAAAGGAGGTGGAAATGTTCCTAGCGAAAACTAAAACTTTTTGTGTCGAAAACTAAAATTGAATGTCGAAAACTAGATCCTTGAGAGGTTTTAGTAAAAGGATAATAAAATCATTGTATTGAAACTTTTGATCAATTAAAAAGGTAGAGAATGAAAAAAAAAGTCTGATTCCCAAAACCAGTCATATCTGAGAGAAAAACTTTAGTCAATTAATTTATTTCAATGGTCTGACAAAACAAGCAAAAACTGTCGAAATCTAGGTATCTTTCCCTAATATATTCCATAAAACATCAATTGCAGTACATGCCTTTCTCTACAAAATCCACTCTATTCCAACAAGTCAAAAGAAACCATATTAGAAGCAAACATTCCAACTTCCAACTGCTGCTCTTGTTGCAATTTTTAGGCTATTTCTTCTGTTAGGGGTACAGCTTGAAGTTTCGATGTAGTTTTGTTACTGTTTTCCTCAGCAATCGTTTTTTTAGATGTTTGTGAGAACTATGGTTATCTATTTTTTAATGTAGACTAGCATACATGTAATCAGGTGACATAAAATAGTCGATTTTGCGTAAAAGTTTTTGCTAATGAATGAATACATTCATTGAAATTCATAACGAAACAAAATTTCATTAACTTAAGGTTTAACATTTTCTATTTTTTTTAAGTTCAGTGCACCTGGCATCCCTGATAGTTTTTGTGCGTTGTTTGTTTTTTTGCGCTGAAATTTCGCTAGCTCGCCGCGTCTCTTTCTATTTCCTCGGGGAAAAAGTTTATTTTCCAGATTCGGATATCTCGGAACACCCGGTGGTGTGGCTCTCACTGCCGGTCCATTCCGAATGGGCCTTATTCAGTTGCGGCAGCGTGCTACAACACCGGGAATTGGAGTTTTTGCTCAACATAGGATCACTGAAATCCGTGCCCTTTTCAGGTAAGCGAAATTTTGTGTTTTGTTCTTATTGCTTATTTTAAAAAAATATACTTATGTACCTACTGATAATTAATTTTATTTCTATTCCAGCACCAGGTCACCTCCCACAGTTTTCGTGCAGCGGCAACGTTATGTTGCGGGGGAACGGCGCCCCGGAATATTGTCCTGGTCCGCAGGCTACATCGTTCATACCAGGGATATCTTATGAAAAAGGCACTGGAGCAGCGATAGCTAAATTTTGGTGTGTAAGTACGTAATAAAATCTCGATGAAGATGAGTTGAAAAATTGAATTTATAAAATAATAAACATCCGAAAATCCCCAAAATATATTGATCAATGTGTGGGTGAGGGTCGAAAAAGTTTTGCGATTATCGTCTCTTATCAGTTAAACGATATAACCTGATAGTTTTTTCAATGGTTACGTTTTATGAAGCACCATCACAGAAACAGTAATCTTAGTACAAACGGTTCGTACAATAATCATTCCGATTTCAGTAACAGTTCTATTAACGGTTTGGTAAATCGTTTAAAATATGCCTTACACATGTTTATTCTAGAAACAGTTCAATGCCCTGAAAACGTTATTCATAAGCGTTTTATAAACCATACCCTAACTGTTCCTAGAACAGTGTCTCCATACAGAGGTTTTAATAGTTTTAAACAGTAACATAACTTAACGCCATATTCAACAGACCGTCGTTTTGGAATTCAAGATAAGTGCAATGTTTTTTATGGTTTCAGATAGCATTGTCTAAACGTTTTTTTACGCTGTTTCTAATCGTTTTATAACTGCTACAGAAACTGTTATGTTACAGTATTTTCGTATTCGGGAAGGCATAAATTTTACAACGTGTTCGGATAGGACGCTAAGAGCAAACGCACCAATGAGTGAGTATACGCGGCCCGGTTTTGCTCATTTCAGCGGCCCGGTTTTAGGATACACACTCTTTCGCGCACCAGTTGGGTGAGCATCACGGGCGAGTCTTAACTGTAACACTGAAAAAGGGAATTAAAAAATCATTCATATTAATAAATTCAAAGCGGCAGTTATTTATTCATTCGAAAATAAATTATTTTTTCAATTGTATTCAAATATTGCACTGTGTTATGGTTAAAAAGATACATTGAATGCTATGCATTGAATTTTTTTCATAGTTTAAAAATTTTTTTAAACAGTTGCCTGATAAATTTTTAAATTAGATAATTAAATTAAATATCGTACGTGGAATAATCATGAAATTCAACCTTATATCGATACTCCCTTCGAGCCCTAGAAAAAACCACCCTATGTTTCAGTGAGAGATGTGCTGGCCGTGACTTGGGCCCCATTTTCGAAATATACCTTTTCCTCTTCTAAAAAAAGTGATGAATAAAGAAGTTCCAAAAAACCTTATATCGATATACGTTCACAAATGGTTATAGTATTTTATAAACTGTTTAGGAAATCTTAACTGTTCTAAACTGTTAAGAGATCTTTAAAAAAATAATTCGCATATGGTGCCACCCAGACAGTCATCAAAAATCCCAAAGCACATTTCCAGTTAAGTTACCATGGGATCATTAGGGTAACGGACTTATTTTGGACCAGTGGACCAATTTTCGACCACCTTGTCTAGCTCTCTTATAAAACAACTAATAATGAAAAAAAAAAAAATAGTGCATTACATTAAGTGCCCGGGCTTCAACAATATTTGCTTAAAAAATTCATGATTATTTGTTTTATAAGAGCGCTAGACAAGGTGGTCCAAAATTGGTCAACTGGTCCAAAATAAGTCCGTTACCCTACTATTTTGTTATTTTAAATTGAATTTATCATGCATTTTATTCAACATTTTGTAAAATAAAGAATATCATCAATAAACATTTAGTAGTCTATAATTTTTCAGTGCATGTTTGCTCTCGCCCCTTTCTTGTGAGCAAATTTGGTGACTTTGTCGGTCCCGACGGCAACGGCCCTATTTTGCTCACCCATATACTAACCCCCGGTGCGGTATAAAAGTGATTAAACTCGTGAGCATTTTCACTTTGCTCGCGATTGCTGCGGATGCTCTAACGGGGAAAACCATTTAATGTAAGAAGAACAAACTAAATACTTTATTCTAAAAACTAATAAATGATTCCCTTTTTAGTTTTGAGCTACGGCTTGAGCATTGCTCCAAAAACCGGTTTTCTTTTCGTCCGAACACAAACTCAAAAATTAAATGAGTTCGGCTCAAAGGATGGAAAATGAGGTTAGGAACCATAACCTCCAACAGGAGCCTAAGGTCAAATTCACAGTGAGCGCGAAGCGAAGTGCGAAGCGAATTTCTAATTCGCACGAAAAACCGCTTCTCATTGAAACACGTTGAAAAAAACATCGACCGGCCACAGTGCAAGCGAATTTTCTCGCGAAGAGCCGGGCTCGATCGCGCGAATTCATCCAGTTCATCCGGGCATACACTGAAAATATTCTCTGGGATATTTTTTATCGCAAATGATAATTATCAAAAAATCTTTTTCAAAAGTTTATTTATTTAATTATCATTGCCGTTTCTGTGTTGGTTATGAAAAATGCACGGTTTTTTAGCGTGGATTTTCACAAATAACGCGGTGTCAGTCTTTTTCAATTGAAACAAAATCTAACTGGCAATAAACGACGGTGCCACAATATGTGTATAGGGTGAAGGGGCTGAACGGATAGAAGTAAGAATTCGTTGTCCGACGCCATCTTGAAATCCGATATGTCCCCTTCCATTCAACTTTAAAATGCTGGAAGTGACTGAAAAGCACACGAAACTCCTACATCTGGGTATTGGATGAAAGGGCTCAGTAAGTAAAAGTCGAATTTGGCTGTGCGACGCCATCTTGAAATCAAAGATGGCGGTTTCCGCTTAATTCAAAGGGCAGTAAATAACTGAAAATCGCATGAACCATCCACAATATAGGTAATTAGTAAAAGGGCTCAAAAAGTAGATGAAAAATGATTGACAAAATTTTTGAGAAAACTGCAGAAAAGCACTGAAAGAAATTAACGAAAATATGACAATGTGTTGAAAAATAAAGTAATAATGACAAAAATATAACAAAACTGCGTGGCAAAAGTATACATAACTATTACTAAAATTTGACAAATGACAAAAATTTGAAAGAACTATGACAAAAATATGACAAACAAAATAATGACAAATGACAAAACTTTGAATAAAACACGACAAATGTGCTGAAAAAATTATACCGAAAAATATGACAAATATTACAAAATAAGACAAAAATATGAGAAAAATTTCATATAAATGGCAAAACTATGACAAATGTGAAAAAAATATGACAAAATTATAATCAAAATTTGTCAATAAGATGACCTGACAGAACTAATATATGGATAAATATTTGACAACTAATTTACAAAAATGACAGAATAATAAATAAATTCACAATAAAATCACAAAACTGACACATATATAAAATTATAAAAAAAATATTTCAAAGGTGGTAAAAATATGGCAAAAATTTGACATTAAAATGAAAAAAATAAGACAAATGGACTAGAATATGACGAAGTTCTGAAAAAAATATGACAAAAGTCTGACAAAATTATGAAGAATGAAATAAAAAGATAACAAAATACTTTTAAATACATGTAAAAAAAAATTACAAAATGATGACAAATACATAATACAAATAAATATATTTCTCATATTTATATTTCATTTGTCATATTTTCCATAATGTTGTCAAATATTTGTCAAAGTTTTTATTTCGTGTTTTGTTATCATTGTAATTTTTTCGTTATTTAGTTTAGTCAATTTTAATTAATTTTGTCAGATTTTTTTAATATTTTGGTCATGGCTTTGCCATTTTAATGTCAAATTTATCAAAATTTTGGTATATTTTTCTAATATTTTTATCACTTTTGCCATATTTTTCTCAATGTTTTGTCAGTGTTTCGTAATTTTTGTTGATATAATATTGTAAAATATCTTTTCATAATTTTGTTATATTTTTGTCATAGTTTTGGTAGATTTGTTTTCATGCGATTTTCAGTCATTTGAAATATTTTAAAGTTGAGCGGAAGCCGCCGAATTGGATTTTAAGATGGCGCTTCATAGCGTCAGACTGCAAAATTCGACTTCTACTAATTGATTCCTTTCATCTAATACCACAATTATGGGTGTTTTATGCGATTTCAGCAGTGTTTTTTGCCATTTTCGCCATCTTGGTTAACGGATGGAATTAACGCGTTTTTTTTTTGCGCGGCACGTATTCCCCGTTCACAGTTTTTATTCTGCAAATAAATTTGCAAAGATTTTTTCACGTGTGAATAATTTTTGCAAAACACAGAAGGTTTTTTTCAGTGTTGAACCGCTACGCAATTCGCGTGCACTGTGGCCGGCCTTCATAAACGAACTTGCGAAATTCATCCGGTGAATGAATATTTCGCTTCGCAGTTCGCTTCGCGCTCACTGTGTTCGTACCCTAATGCCGAAGCAACTGCGTATGATTGTGCTCTGTGTGAGGAGCCAAACCATGTCGACCACCATATGGTCCAGTGTGACACCTGTCCGCGCTGGTTCCACTACACCTGCGCCGGTGTTACTGAGGAGATAGAGGACAAACCATGGAGCTGCCCTACTTGCTCATCCGAACCACAAGTTGGTGCCGCCGGTGGCGGATCTCAGGAGGATATTTCGATCCTTGAATCCCTGGATTTGGGTGCACGGAAGGATGCACGCTGGAAGCGGAACGAGGAGCAGCAAAAAGCTGCCGACGAACAGCACCAACGCGATTTGCTGTTGATGAGGGAAATGCAGCCGCGAAATTTTCAACGACAACTGCAGCGTGAGCAGCAGCAGCGCTTGGCGCAGCTCGAACTGGAACGCGAGATGCTGGAGATGAGACGGAAGGCTGATGAAGAGTACCAGGTACAGCGGAGGCAACTGTGGGGTACCTACGGAATCAATCCACAATCGCAGGGCTACCCAGGCCCGATTCCACGGCACTCAGTTGGTGGTGAAGAGCAAATAAAATTTCCCGCTGGTCCACAATCTTACCCAGCATATTCGACGCCGTTGTCCGGAGGTAATCCCCCTACGGTGTCGATGACACCACTGCGGAATCCAGGAGTGTATCCAACAAGAGCGGCTCCCAGCAATTCGAACGTACCGATCGTTCCTCATCCTCTCCTTACGTACCAGTTGCCACCTCCGCCTCCGGAGAAAATTGATGGCTGCAATCCTTCGAATGTTCCAGTGAATCTGGCAACCAGGCACAACCCGCTGTCAAATCGCGGTCTGCCATTAGAGGAACCAGTGAATCGAGAATCTCCCACTCAACTCCGGTATTCGGCCACGCATCGCGTACATCTAGGGGGCCCAGTGGGTCCATGCGATCCGCCCAATCCGCCTCCACATTCGGATGCACAATGGCCGCAAGCACCTTTGCCACCTGTAGCCGAGTTGACCAGGGCACAGATCGCTGCTCGAAAAGGACCGTTCTGCAAACTACCGACCTTCAGCGGAGATCCCGAGAAATGGCCGCTGTTTTACAGCAGCTACATCAATGGAAACTTGGCGTGCAACTGGTCGAATTTGGACAATCTTGGAAGACTGCAGGAGGCTATTCAAAATCCCGCGCGCTCTAAGGTGCGCCACCATTTGATGCTGCTTGAAACGGTACCCGAAGCCATCGAAACATTGCGGAGACTTTACGGGCGCCCGGAACAAATTATTTCTGCGCTTGTGCGCAAGGCGCAGAATGCGAAACCGCCATGTCTGGAAAATCCAGTAACTTTTTCGGATTTCGGCATCATCGTGCAGCAACTCACCGATCATCTGATTGCGTCCGGACTCCGGGATCACTTGGTGAATCCACATCTGATTGATATCCTTGTGGCCAAGCTTCCTGGTCAGACGCAGATTGAATGGATCCGGTACAGACGTCAGCAAGGTTATTCCACTCTGAAAACCTTTTCCGATTTCATCACCGCCATCGGAGCCGATGCCCTAGAGCTGGAACACATCAACCGGATGCACGGTTGTAGCAAGGAGAGGCCGAAGCCAGAAAAACCGAAAGCCGACAAGAAAGTGAAGGAGAAAAGTGCTGAGGGTTACCTGCATACCCACGTCGGAGAGTTCGAGGACAAGCGGGCAAGCATAAAAAGAGAGCAGTCTGCCCCCTCCTCTTCCTCATCCAAGTCCGTACAACAGCAGCAAACCCGGGTGCCATGCCACATTTGCAATCGCACCGATCATCGCACAAGGTTTTGCGACGACTTTGCTAAGCTGTCCTGGGAAGGTCGCGTGAAGGAAGTGGCCAAATGGAAGCTGTGCAAACTTTGCCTCAACGAACATGGCGATTCGAACTGTCGTTTCAAGCGCAAGTGCAACATCGGAAACTGTCATGAAATGCACCACCCACTACTTCACCCAACGAACAACAACAATTATGTAGCCACTACTGATTGCAACGTTCACAGTGTCGACTCTCAACAACCAGTGATTTATCGAATGGTACCTGTCCGAATTAGCAACGGCAATCACTCGGTGAACGTAATCGCATTCTTGGATGAAGGCGCATCCTGCTCTTTGGTGGAACGTGACGTTGCAGATCAGATTCAGCTGGGAGGAGAACCACAACCACTTATCGTCAAGTGGACGGCGGGTATGACGCGCATGGAGCGCGACTCTAAGCGAGTGCACCTATCGATTTCCGCTATTGATTCGTCGGAGCAGTTCGTGCTGAAGAATGTGCACACCGTTGAGAGATTGAAACTTTCCGAACAGAAACTACTCTTCGCAGATGTCGCAAGGAAGTACCAGCATCTGGAAGGGCTACCTGTCTGCGACTACCGCTGCGATACTCCACGAATTCTAATTGGACTCAAACATCTGCACGTCTACGCCCCATTGGAGTCACGCATTGGGGCCCCTGGTGAACCGATCGCAGTTCGAACGCATCTGGGTTGGACAGTGTACGGCCCACAAAACTTAGCAGAAACCTCCGAAACATTTTCTGGCCACCACGACATGAGTCCTGCAGATCGTGAGCTGCATGAGCTGCTACGTAGTCAATACATGCTAGAAGAAGCCGGAATCGCAGTTTCAGTTTTGCCTGAACCGTCGGAAGACCGCCGTGCTCGTGACCTGTTAGAAAAAACCACCGTGCGAATTGGCCAACGCTTCGAGACAGGGTTGCTGTGGAAGGATGACAACCCTCAATTGCCCGACAGTTACCCGATGGCCGTGAAGCGGCTGAAAGCCTTAGAACGAAAATTGTCGAGAAATCCCGAGCTGAAGGAGAAGGTATCCAAACAAATAGCCGAGTACCAAGAAAAGGGGTACGCCCATAAAGTGACCTCTCAGGATTACGCTGACGCTGCTGCTGGTGCCAAGGTCTGGTACCTCCCTTTAAACGTGGTCCTCAATCCAAGAAAGCCAAGCAAGGTCCGCTTTGTCTGGGACGCGGCGGCTGCAGTCAACGGAATTTCGCTCAACTCGGCTCTTTTGAAGGGGCCCGATATGCTGACCGATCTTCCTGGAGTTTTGTTTCATTTCCGAGAGCGACCCATCGCCTTTGGGGGTGATATTATGGAAATGTACCACCAAATCGGTATACGACGAAGCGACAAGCAGGCCCAACGTTTCCTGTACCGGGATGAGCCAACTGATCCGCCGCAGATCTTCGTCATGGACGTGGCGACTTTTGGCTCGACGTGCTCACCGTGTTCCGGCCAGTATATAAAGAACCGGAACGCAAAGGATTTTGCAGACGAATATCCGGATGCAGCAGCGGCGATTGTCGACAATACTTACGTTGACAATTACCTCGATAGCGCAGATTCGGTGGAAGAGGCGGTCATGCGGGCACAGCAGGTGAAGAAGATCCACTCTGCAGGTGGGTTCCGAATTCGAAACTGGGTCTCAAATAGTACCGAAGTCCTGGAGAAATTGGAGGAGCCGACGGAGCGCCAAGTAGTCCATTTCAGCGCCAACAAGACAACGAACATGGAGCGCATTCTTGGTATGTTCTGGGATCCAGTCGAAGATGTCTTTCGGTTTTCGATCAAACTTCGCACTGATCTGGAGTCGTTCATGGACGGCAGTCAACGTCCTACCAAGCGACAACTGGGACTGCAAATCGGTACCGCTTGTGCTGATAGGTTCACTAGAGCTCGCACACGCTGGAAATTCAACCCTCCCTCAGCCCCTCATATGGGAGGGATCTGGAAGAGGCTTGTGAGATCAACCAAGGAGGCGATGAAGGCTCTAGACGACGGCCTACGACTAATCGACGAAGTGCTGCTAACCGTGTTGGCCAAAGCTGCGGAAATGATCAGCTGTGGACCGCTGACGTACATTTCCCAAGAGTCATCGGAGGTGGAAGCTTTAACGCCAAATCACTTCCTCCGAGGTTTTCCGTCCGGGGAACATCATCAGGTGGAGGAAACGGCCAATCCTGCTGAAGCTTTACGGGACCAGTATAAACGAGCACTTCAGCTAGCGGACATCCTGTGGCAACGTTGGGTCAAAGAATACGTGCCCTATATCGATCAACCAACGAAGTGGCACGCCGACAGCCAACCGGTAGCGGAAGGTGACCTGGTGTACATCGCCGATGGTAACAGCAGGAAGACCTGGGTGCGAGGCGTGGTCCAGCAGATCATCCCGGGAAGAGACGGAGTGATTCGAAGAGCTGTGGTGCGTTTGGCGAATGGGAAGGAGCTGCGTCGTCCGGTGAACAAGCTTGCGGTGTTGGAGATTGGTCGTAAATCCAGTCAGGCGAAGGACCCTGGACTAGAGTTACGGTGGGGGCTGTTGGCACCGCTGGCAACCATGGTCAGAGCCGCGACGCTGCTGAGTGTCGGATACGATAGAGCGCTGCCGCATTTGTCAAAGTGACAGAATCGACGGTTGGGGGCGAGAACGATTTTTTCAGTTAGCATAAAAACTCCAACAGTAGTGCATTGTTGCTTCCTAGCGCTAATAGAAAATTAGCTATATTTGGTATCGCGAAATAAGTAAAAGTGAAAGTAAAATTGTCGTTTTCACTGCTAAACCGTAAGTAGAGAAATTTGTATCTTTTGAACCT
>NC_073692.1:18670559-18692434 GCF_029784155.1 Uranotaenia lowii
AAGACTAAGCAATCTGATCGGTACTGTACCGGTCAGGAAATACTATCCACGCTCTTAGTTTTAATATGTGTCTAATTTATGTTCACTTGACACTGTAATTAATTTGCTCGAAATTTGTATGAATTTGTTTCATACAGCCATGGTACGTTTGGCGAGCTAAATTTCTTCCTCCGTGAATCCAGTATCTTTGGCGAATAGTGGCAATCCGGCTCGAAGGACCTGATTGCCACTATTCGCCAAAGATTCACGGTGGAAGAAATTTAGCTCGCCAAACGTACCATGGCTGTATGAAATGCTTTCAGCAGAAGCCGACCCTCATTGAGCAAAGCTCTGCAGATCTACCAAAATCCTGTGTGATCCAAGATCGTCCATTCGCTGTGTCTGGAGTCGACTATTTCGGGCCCATTTTTATCAAGTCGCCGATTCGTTGTCATGGTCCAACAAAGGCATATGGTGCAATTTTCGTATGTTTCGTTACGAAGGCCGTTCACATTGAGTTGGTGTCGGATCTGTCAACGCCCGCCTTTCTGTCAGCACTTCGTCGCTTCGTTGCCCGTCGCAGTCACCCGAGGGAAATTCATTCGGACAACGGGACAGCTTTCAAAGGTGCATCGAACGCTCTTCACCGATTGTACGACATGCTGAAAAAAAACAGCGAAGACAGGGAGCAGATATTAACTGGTGTGCAACGGAAAGAATCCAGTGGAAATTCATTCCTCCGCGAGCTCCGCATTTCGGTGGATTATGGGAAGCTGCGGTGAAGTCTGCCAAACACCATATTATACGTGAGATAGACACACGAACATGAGCTACGAGGACATGACCACACTGCTCGCTGAAGTGGAAATGTGCCTTAATTCGCGTCCAATTACACCGATCCCGACGGAAACCGATGATCTCGAGGTGTTAACTCCAGGACACTTCCTTGTGGGCACCAACTTGCAAACCGTCGACGATTTCGATGTTACTGCAAAGCCCGCCAATCATCTCGACCATTGAAACCTCACCACAAAAAGGATGCAGTGTATCTAGGCTCCTTGGTATCCCGAATATCTCGCCCAACTACAAACTCGCGCTAGGAAGGGAAGCAAATCGGCGGTTCCGGTGGAGGTTGGAAAATCGTGGTAATCAAGGAAGACAACTTACCACCAGCCTTGTGGCCACTAGGTCGCATCACAAAACTTCATCCCGGCCAAGATGGAGTTGTTCGTGTTGTGGGACTGAAGACAGCCAAGCGTGATGCGTCGTCAGAGCGGTGAACCGGATAGCCATCTTACCCATCGCCAGCATCCAAGACGTTGACCCGACAACCACCGAAGATTAGCAGAAACTACAAAGACCGGTAGAGCACGCCGAACTTGCTCAACGCGCTAATGGAGCGCTATCAGGTGATTAGCGTTTCAAATTTATTCTTTAAACCGTTCGATCTACCGGGTCTTTGCTGTTTACAGATCCCTAAATGCTTTGTTAAGCCTGTCGTTGTTCAACGAGACTGATCTTCAAAGACCGGTAGAGCACACCGAATGTAGCTCAACGCGCATTGTGAGCGTTAATAGGTGGTTAGCGTTCCAATATTTTACTTTTTCTCGTTCGATCTACCTGGTCTTCGTTGATTTCAAATCCTATCTCAATCATTACTCCATTAATATTCCGTCACCGTGTACCAAGCCGCAACGCAGAATCTTCAAAGACCGGTAGAGCACGCCGAACGTTGCTCAACGCGCTAAAGGAGCGCTAACAGGTGATTAGCGTTCCTATTACCTTAATCCAAATCGTTCGATCTACCGGGTCTTTTATCGATTCCAGACCGTCCACTCCCGATCAGGAAAGCATATCAAAATAAAAACTCAAGCGTATCTCACCAAGATATTTACATCTGATTCAGTTATAATTAAGGACTACAAATTTTCGATTTCAAGTTTCTCCAATCTGAATTATAACTTGTTCTGATTGACAGACTTGAATGGGGTTGAGTTCATTTTCAATGATCAAGATTTTTTTTCGGATAGTCCTAAAATAAAATGATTATATCTTATTTTGATATACGTACAACTTTTTCTAAAACACGGACATCGAAGTCAACGGCCCAAACCGTACGTTTATGAGTTTCGCTCAACAGATTCATAAAATTGAATCCAAGTTTTAGGAAACCAAAAATGGAGCACGGTTATTGAAAATAATGTGGTTTATTGACATTCCACTTAAACATTTTCTCGAAGCCCTCATATCTTGATAAGTTATAATTGTGATAGATTTTGTTCTGTCCAATATCAAACTATGCTATCAGAACAAGATATAATCTTGTAAGGAGCATATCTAAAATTGATATAATTTGGCTATTATCGCATAGATTTTTTAATATAATTTGAGATATTTTAACATCCTACGAGTACTGAATTATAACTCATTTAGATAGGAAAAATATTAGTATCAAAATATCTCATCTTAATATAATTTAGTTTTTCCCTCTTGATCGGGCTGTTGTACATCGTCGCAGTTCCTTCGTTCACCACCCGATCAGGAGAGCATTTCAAAATAATAACTCAAGCGTATCTCACCAAGATATTTACATCTGATTCAGTTATAATTAAGTACTACAAATTTTCGATTTTACGTTTCTCCAATCTGAATTATATCTTATTCTGATTGACAGACTTGAATGGGGTTGAGCTCATTTTCAATGATCAAGAGTTTTTTTCGGATTGTCCTAAAATAAAATGATTATATCTTATTTTGATATACGTACAATTTTTTTTTTTTGAAACACGGACATCGAAGTCAACGGCCCAAACCGTACGTTTATGAGTTTCGCTCAACAGATTCATAAAGTGGAATACAAATTTTGGGAAACTGAAAATGGGGCATGGTTTTAGCAAATAATGTGGTTAATTGACATTCCACTAGAAAATTTTCTCGAAGCACTCATATCTTGATAAGTTATAATTTTGATAGGTTTTGTTCTGTCCAATATCAAACTATGCTATCTGAATGAGTTATTATCTTGAAAGGAACATATCGAAAATTGATATAATTTAGCTATGATCGTATAGATTTTTTGATATAATTTGAGATATTTTAACATCCCACTATGGGGTTTGAGGCGGCAAAAAGTCAAAAACTGAACTTTATCGGATCACTTTTTTATTTTTACTAGTTAATAACTTAATATTTAACTAAGATGTTCCCACTTTTTCAACTCATTATCTTGAATACTGAACGCACCACAGACATCAGACTTTGAAAAACTGAAAAATTTATATGATGAAGAAAAAAATTTAAATCACATATATTTCTATGCAAAACATTTGTCTCTTAAATTCAAAGTACACCATATGAAAGCTTATATTTAAAGCTATAATTTGAACCATTCAAAATTTTTACACTCTAAATTGATCTATGATAAAAATGAGTAAATAATTATTTTTTTTCAAAAATCAAAAACTATAAAGGCTTGCCAAAGAAAATCCCCGCATTTCCCCATATTCTTTTCACTACCAACATCTATTTTCAAGTCTCAAAAATATAATGAAAGAGATTCCAGGCACCTTAAAGCACCGTTTTTGAGTTATAGTCAAATAAAGCTGAAAATATCATGCAAATGGGTAATTTTTACCCATTATTGAGTAAAAATTTCACAAAGTTGATATTGGTTTGTCAAAAAAAAAAATGTTTCTCATGATTGATCAATCATTTCACACATTTTTCTCTTGAGTTTCATGAAATGTCTTGATGTTATTTATCATTTAATGATCAATTAATCTAAAACCTGGTTTTCAAAAGAAATAAAAAGTAGGGTCAAAAATAACACCAAGCATCGTACTTTAAAAGCGATTTATGCAAAATTCTTGTTAGAATTTATTTTAAGTTAGTTAAAATAGTAATTTTCACACAAAATTTTCAAAAATAACAAAATAGTCTAAAACACCTAATCATACTTTTTGCCGCCTCATTGTATGGAGCTGCCCCATAGTGCATCCTACACTCAGAGGAAATCTTATTATAAATTTCATGAGATACATCTTATGAACCACTTTTTTGCGTCCAAACTAATTTTTCATAAGAGTCTTATGAAATTCCTTCAATTTTCATACGATGTTCTTATGAAAAATAGAAGAAACGGCATTGTGAAAAAATAATGAACATATTCATTCATAGCATCAGTTTTTTTCATCATCTTACAGTACGAAACAATCGCCAGTTCATAGTTATTATAGTTTTCCTTCAATGTTAAATGTTATTGCTATCTCCGGAATGGTAAGTCCGATTTGATGTTTTTTGTATGAACGTTTAATATATTAGTAAACAAAAATACATTATTTCTTTACTTTTCAGCAAGCTGATCGCCAAAAAACGAAAGGTCGAAGATTAAGATGCGGCAAAAAAAACTTTGATGGAGCCGTCTGTTGATCACTGCTGATGGTGACAATGCAGGATTTAATTTTAAACGAATTTGGCAAACAATAAAGTGAATGTTTTCAGCACGAAATATCGAGAATTTTTCTTATTAGAAAGTGATTTACTGTTTCCATAAGAATCTCTTATGAAAAGCAACAACCTCTCATTGAAGTAGGCGTTCATCTTCAGAATTCATTCGCGTCATAAGACAATCTTATGAATTTCATTAATTTTTCTTATGGCGCCACTTCATAAGAGAATCTTATGGCATACATAATAGTATTTTTCTGAGTGTACGAGTACTGAATAATAACTCATTTAGATAGAAGAAAAATAGTATCAGAATAACTCATTCTGATATAATTTAGTTTTTCCCTCCTGATCGGGCAGCGTTATAGCCGATCGAGATCGGCCACATCCACAAGGTAGCAGAATCTACAAAGATCGGTAGAGCACGCCGAACGTTGCTCGACGCGCTAATGGGGCGCTAACAGGTGATTAGCGTTCCTATAACCTTACCCTACGCCGTTCGGTCTACCGGGTCTTGTTTGTCTTCACAGATTCTGCACCAGTGCCGAAGCAGATTCCTCGATGTGCGACGTACCAGCTGTGTTTCTTGGTTCAACCATGTACCTTGGTCCAACTATGTTCCCTGACCCAACCGTGTCGCATGGTCCAACAGACTGAGGAGGCCGCAACCAATTGTTGACTTAAAAATGTTGAACCTATCTTGTGTATTTTTTTTTTCTGAAGAATCCAATCGAGGTTGTTTGAGCCAACGCATGCTTCAGAAAATGCAGTTATGGCCCTATATTTTTCAATTATTAAAGAAAAAAACATTTTCGGACTTGAAAATTTGGAACCAAATGAGGCGTATCTTATGTGATATTTTCCGAGGAATCCAATGAAGGCTGTTTGAGCCACCGCACGGATTGGAAACTGGAGTTATGGCTGTTTTATCCTTAATTCCCCTACAATTTTCAAACATCTACTTTAGAAAAAAACATGTTCGGGCTTGAAAGTTTTGAACCAAATGGGACGTATCTTGTGTGATTTTTTCGAGAAATCCAACGAAGCCTATTTGAGCTACTGCACGCATTGAAAACTGGAGTTATGGCTGATTTACCCTCAATTCCCCTACATTTTTCAAACAGTCAGAAAAAGCATGTTCGGACTTGAAAATTTTGAACCAAATGAGACGTATCTTATGTGATTTTTTCCGAGGAATCCAATGAAGGCTGTTTGAGCTACCGCACGCATTGAAAACTGGAGTTATGACTGTTTTTAATCTTAATCCCCCTACATTTTTTCAACTATTTCAGAATAAAGCATGTTTGTACTTGCAAATTTTGAACCAAATGGTACCTATCTTGTGTGATATTTTGCGAGGAATCCAACCAAGCCTGTTTGAACCACCGCACGGATTGGAAACAGGAGTTATGGCTGTTTACCCTCAATTTCCTAACATGTTAATTCAGACATTTGAGGGTAACAGTAACACTCATATTTAACTCCTAACTTCTCTTTTGTTCAAAATTTTTAAATCTAACTAAGTTTTTTTCTGGATTGTTTACAAAATATAGGGGAATAAGGAGTTAAAAAGGCACTATAACTCCGCTCGTAAGCTTGTGCGGCGTCTGAAACTACGTCCAGTCGATTCTCTGGACATTTTCACTTCAAGAAAGTAGATATTGAATTTTTTCGCGGTTTATACACTTTTTTCCCCATTGTGCGTTGGGCCAATACAAGTGACAGTTGCATGCAACATGAATACGATTCGAAGCAAGAAAGCTATTATATGTAATAATTTATGAAAACAATCGAAAAAATTTAATATTCGACACAGTTTTGAGACGTCCGAAATTTTTTTTAACTTGTCTGTGGAGTTGTTATCTGATTTCGACAACGGTCCTTTGGAAAAAAATGTAGATTATGTTTCCAGTGGAAGAGAACAAATATTGCGAAAGTTTGTTACTAAATTTCGCGACGATAGCTCTTAATTTCATCCTCCTGGTACAAAATTCTCTAAGACAACTCCGAATACGCCAATCAAGGATCTGAGGGAACCGTTTAATGTGACTTCCTAAAATTTATGGCTTTATTTACATGGCTCAGTGAATAGGATTTTTTTTCGGAACATTGATTTCAATTCAAAAGTACAAACTAAAATGAGTTTTTGATAAAATATATTATTATTTGTAAACATTTCCAAAGAACAAATATGAGCAACAGCTTGGAACTTTACTTCTTCCAATCCTACATTCATCCAGAAGACGTCCTGCCGAGAAGCATTTACAAAACATCCGAACCAAATACCAAGCATATGTTTCCGCACACCTTTGGCCTTTCAGCGAGAACGTATCTTAATCGCGAAATGCAATAAAAGAATCAACCAACAAAACTTGGGCCATGGCATGGAAAGGAAACTGAACAGAAATCCAATCCGTTTCTCATTCTTAAGCAGGATGCGATTTTCACCTTATTGGCACCCTCGAATCAAAGTTTTGTAGGTACCCTCATTGTATTTGGTTGAAGTGCGTATGTTTTGTGCAAGGCATGAGTGCAATCACACCCTGCCGGGGCAAATATTTCACAATAAAGAAATTAAAAAGTTCATATCGAACTCGGAATCGAATGCCGCCTTTTTCGGACCAAAACCGTCGTCTGAGAGAGAATCCTCTTCCCATCGTTAGGTATTCGATCCTCTCCAGAAGACGACGCGTCTCTTTTCGTCAAAAGCAAGTCAGTAGCGCGACGGAATCTGCCCAGCATGATCATCATCCTTTTTTTCCAGTAAAATGTTCCTCAATCCAGCAGCGCAAAGGTAAAACCCCTCGTCAGGACACAATGAGAGGATCCCTGTTTCGAAATCCCTCCGAATTGGGAATCGTTGGTGTGTCTACGGGAATTTCACGCATCCCTGGTCCCGTATGAGCTTTTATTGGTTGACGGCTTTCTCGGACTGACCTCTGTTCGCTCCTTTTTTGCTGTTGATATCTGCAATTCCCCAGCATTTCGGAAGCGGTGTAGGAACAAGAAAATCCAAAGACGGCATTTATCTCGATGGGATGCGAATCTGCCTTCACCTGAATCGCATCCAGGAACCTCGTTGGAGACACCTTGGGAAAGTTGGAACATATGTAATTACAGACCTCAGCCAGGGAAATCGGGGTGGGGACACAGTGAGCTAGAATTCAAATTGATGGAGTAAAAATGTGGGATGACTTTGTCGCGGTAGGATAGCTTCATACCTGATGGTTCCGTTTCGATGGGATGGGCGCATTGTTTTTATTGGATTTCTGTATATGGGAATGTCGGGATCAGATCGTGTGACTTTTTAACTAGCATTGGAATTCACTGTTGTGAGAAAAACGAATTATAATTTTTTTCGAAACTTCTCATTCCGAGTGTATGGGAATGTGAAAGGTAGGTATTTTGAAGATGGGTGTGGATTTATTACAAATATAGGTTGAACAAAAGGTGTGTTGTCCGAATACCAATAAGTATGACTAAAATTGTCGACTTAAATCTTCTATCGAGTAGCGAATTTTGTTTTTATGAAAACAATTCTTATAGAAAATCGCAATTAAATAAATTTCCGTGCTGTTAACACTAGAAAGATCTCACCAGTCAAAATGACTGGTTGGACACTTTGTTTGTTGAATATCTTTTAAATACTTCGCTTTAAAAATTCGCAAAAAATACGACTTTCATGAATTTTGAATCTCTACAAAACTGTGTATTTTTTATTTCACAAGCTCTTTTAATAAGCGAGAAAAATTTCGCCATGAACACTCGGACCGTGACCAGTCAAAATGACTGGTAAAATTCACAACGCTATAACTCTAATCTAACAAGATAAAAAAATTTCGCTTGTTTTTGGTTTCATTTGCAATCTACATTCAAGACCATGAGCCCTAGTTGATTTATGGTGGGTAGAAGTGTGTCATTCGTTATAAATTGTTGATTTTCGATGCGAAGTCATGAAGATTTGTAGAAAAAGTTTACGGATTGACCGCTGTGTAGCCCTTCAAGCACTTGACTCCCAATTTTTTGATCTGTTTTGTTGCTCAACTATAATCAAACTTTCTGTCCAAATTTGGCGAAATTTCATCGAGATTTGTAAAATTATGTAGAATATTTTTTATATGTTGGTTATCCACCATGGGTGCACGGATTCACCGCTGTTTCTGCCTAAATATGTGTTTACATGCATTCTTAGATTATTAGGTTCGACAATTTTCCAATGCAAGTTTACTTACAGGTATTCCGGCACCCATGTATATACCTGGCCACAGAGGTCGGCATTAAAACGCTATTCGCTAGTTAGTCCGCTACATTTTTGTTAGTTTATTAATTTTATAACTTTATTTTGGGAGAACTAACGGATAAACAAACTACACCACCTGGTGAAGAATAACATTCATCAGCAATCTTGCTCGGATAATCGCACCTAATGGCGTTTGTTTATCCGTTACTTCACCAGAAATCTCGTAAGAAAATAAATTTGTCAGCAAAAAAATAGCGGACTAATTAGCGAATAGCGATTTAACGCCAGACACTAGAAAAAAGCCCGTATCAGCATTCTTCCTTGAAAGAAAGCTTTTGGTGAAGTTTGTTTATCAGCTAGTACAAAAGTTTTGTGAAAAAATAAGTGAAAACGAAAATTATTCAACAAAAACGGAGCAGGCAAATTAGCGATTAGCGTTTTAATGCCGAACACTGCCTGGCCATTCTTATTATACAGTCAGTTATAAGAGGAAACACATCTTACCTGTCGGCAACTTATGGGGTTCGAACCCAAAAGTTTTCCTGCCGGTACCGGGAATCGAACCTAGTACGCCTGACATACCAAGACCAAACTCGCGCCAACTTATCTGCTAGACCACATCGGCGCATGGGTGCGCGGAATAGCTGCAAATTCCCCGTTGTAAATTATATGAAGTGAAATAGTTTTCAACTTGCTTCAGAACACAAAATATTTTTGAGTTAGATATGATAGGTATTTGAAATGCAATATTGGCCATTTGAATAACTATTTAGGAAAAACAAATCAACGTTAAATTTAACAATGTTGATTCATTATTTTTATGTTCCTTAAATTCTCTCGGTCCATAGTAACCGTTCTCCAATTTCTTGGACGTTGATTCAATTGCCATCTTATCAGATAAATATACGATTGCAAAAACCTGTTTATTTTTAAATAAATAAATAAATTTAATATCTCAAGATATAATTAGAATATTTCTTTTCCAGGAATGAAAAAAATGGAACTTAAAATAAAAATCGTTATTAAAATCGTCATTTCTGAACATGAAAGACGTGGTTTCGACTTTGGTTTAGTAAAGATTTTTCAAAATGCTTTTTAAAAATTTTCAAAAAGTCCAATCTTTGATGAAAATGCGGCGAATTCGTGAACCCATAGTGAAAAATCATGTAAATAACACATATTTTCCTTTGAATTTATAAAAGCCTTTATTCTTTACCTTTAGCATGCAAAAAGTTGATTTTGGAGTAATGGCGGTGAGTCCGTGCACACATGGTAAATTGCTCTACTTATAGAAAAACTATGCTTGAAAACCTACAATATCAATTATAATTTATAAGCAACATGTTGAAAAACTTCAGATGGATGGGTGCTAGAAAATATCTACTGCGACAAAATTAAAGTGAAACCGTGCACCCATGGTCAATACCCATAGGCCCATAACCATTCAACATGATTTTCTAATAAGATTGATAGTGTGTTTTAATTTTTTGAAAATTATTTGAAATAATCATTTTATGACATACACGAATTCGTCATCCAGTGCACCCATGGTGAAAAAATATTTTCATTTTATTACAAAAATATTATAGAACAAGAAACAAAATAATATCAAAAGATGAAAGTTCAAAATAATATGTAATAAAAAATTTCCCCTTTACCAGCCATTTTGACTGGTCACGGACATAATAGGTATATTCAATTTGCCGGTCCTTCTAGTGTTAATAAGTTCTTGAGCGATACAACAAAATTATATGGGACCCTCTCCTTCCCTCCCCTCTTCTCCCTGCAAGACGAAAGGGTTTTTAACAATCTTTGAATCATATCTCGTACCCGAATATGTACCAATGCCAAATTCCTCAAGTTATGCCAACAAATGTCTCAAAATCTAATAGAACCATTTCTCGCGATCCTATTCATGTGGAGTTTGGTTCGGAGCCTCCCTACTCCCTTCTTGTATCCCTAATGGAAGAATGGAGGACTTTCAAATAATCGTATAACCATTTCTCATATCATACGCTCATCCATGTCAAATTTAGTTAAATTTGCTTGATAAATTCTCAAGTTATGCAAAAAATTGAAATGTAAGGGGTAAGTGGTACCAAATATCGTTATGCCATATTTGGTTCCATTTGCTCGAATTGTTCTCGAGATATGCAATAAAAATTGTATGGGAGCCTCACTTTTCCCTTCCTATTTTAACAATGGAAGAAGGAAGGGGTAACAAATAATCATAGAAATATATCTCGTATTCCAATTGCTTGAATACTTTTCGAATTAGGTACAAAAATGTACAAGATCTCCCTCTTTCTCTCCCTATCTGCTCACTAGAAGAGAAGAGGGATACCAAGGATTCAGTGAAACATTTATCGTACCCTAATACCCCTTAATACCATCCCATTCCAAATTTTGTTCCATTTGCTTGATTAGTTTTTGAGTTATGTCAAAAATTGTAAGAAAGGACTTCTCCCCCTTCCTATCTCTCTACTGGAAAGAAGGAGGAGTCTCTACAAATCATAGAAATATTTCTCGTACCCAAATGCCCTCCCACCTCAAATTTGGTACCATTTGCTTGATCGATTCGCGTGTTATGAAGACTAGTTTCGCGTTCGGGTTTTTATTTTCCGTTTAATGAAGTTTTAAACTGCAATAGTTTGTGTATAAAAAAGTAAAAAAAAACCCTTTTTTTCTTAATAAACACATTATTTTCAACTTTTAAAATGAAAAATCATGAATTGAAGGATTAAACAGCATGTTTTTTTTTAATTTATGAATATGAGCATTATTTTAACAGTCTAACGAAATCTTCAAGTTTTTTTCACCAAGGGGTACGTCCCCAAAAAATCTTCAAGTCACTAATCACTAATCAGTAATCGTACTTCCACAACCAGAACTTAAGTCTGTGTCCCGTAGAATAATAAAAACATGTTATTATTCATCTTGTCTTTGTTCATGCTTTTAATTATGTTAACATAGAAACATTAAAAAAAATAGAAACATAAAATGATCCGGCGTACTGTGGAGCAGAGAACGCAGAGACGTCAGGAACAAAGAGAAAGAAGAAGCGTGGACTACCATACGTTCTGAGGGGCATTGCGGTGGAAGCACTAGCTAAAAAAGTGCTCCTTGTTGATAATGGAACCTATGGAATATAACCAATCCTTCAGCGGCTGGAAATGATTTTTTTTGTACTTAGAAATCTTTAAACAAGTGTTGCCATCATCATCAACATCATCAAACAAGGTTTTTCATCTGGAGAACTCGAAATTATTAAATATTATAAATGTGGATATTTGCTTTATTGATTTTTGTGTACCATAATTTCTGGTCATCGACCTAGGATAAAGCGCCTTACTCGCTTTTGAAAGTAAAAAAGAACAAAACAAAAACATGAGTAGAACACAACCTTCCGAAATCTTTGAGAGCTCTAAAGGTTTTTTTAAGGATTTTAATCAGACTCAAAGTATTTGATTTATTGTTTTTTTTTCTGTAAATTTTGCAAAGTTTTAAGTAAACTCAATAAATTATGTGTTCAAACCACAATGAATAAGTTGAAGCTATCGTTTTAGCTTCCACAAGCAAAATTGTTATAATGTGATTAAATAAATTAAACAAATTAAATTAATAAATTATTTTATTTATTAAATAAACAGATGAAGTTCTGTATAACCTTACTATCAATGATACTTAGCTTTGTGCAGTTACATTCCTCAAACCTTCATTGGTTTACCCAAGGTGGGTATATATTCAGGAGGTGTTCCCGAATAACAAATTCCCGATTCAGCCATTTTGGCTATGTAGGCTATGCAACTATACGGAACTCATGAAGTTTGTTTACCAACAAATCACAGAAAAGCTGAGCAAAAAATAAACAAATTCATTGAGAGCCCCGCTCACTTCTCGCCTACTTACTGTGAAAGTCGGAGAACCTAGTGTATCTAAGAACCTTGGGTTTACCATTAGAAAATGACCGAATAAGCATAGCATGCTTTAAACTTCCGTTGGAAACCAAAAAGCAAACATGCGACAAACACATTTCAAACAAAAACGCACCACCAAATGTCACCAAAAAATCAAATTTTCAACTACAGTTCTTATCTGTACATTCAGATTCTTTAACATAAACCTGCACTCAGATATTTGGAAACTTCAAGACATCCGCCTGTTGCTTGAGAATTAGATGCAAACGTGTGTTCCCCCTTCAATCGAACAACAATCGAAACAAATTCTTAGATGCACAAACCCAACATCACAAAACAACTAATTTTACCATAAGCCAATGAGCACAACTGATGCAAACCGTTTCGCGATAGTTTTTTTTCCGCGTATAGAACTGATATTTTCACATTCAAACTGAAAATTTTCCGGAAAAATGATGAGCACGAAAAAAACACATACCGGCCGGAAATGGGCCACCCGTTTAGCAACTCTTTTCATGAAATTAAATATATTTCACCGGGATTTCACCGGTGGAAACTTTTACACTTTATCCCAGCCTTCACTTTAAAACATTTTAAGATAATTTTATGTCCATTTTCCGATGTTAAATTTAGAATGTTATGAAATTTTCGCGGACGACGAGAAAAACGCATGCGATTGGCAAAAGTCATCGCCTACTCCCACCGGTTACGACCCTGAAAAATCTTCAAGTTTTGAAAATTTAAAAAATAGTAGGAAGAAAGATAGGAATAGCGTTCAAATTTGAAAATTTGAAAAATATGCAGTAACTAACCATTGAAAATGAGGCAGGTTTGGACTCCCAAAATGACAATTTCGGGTGAATTCTCATTCCCGCAAAAGTTTTTTTTCTCACTTCTAACAGAATTAAAAATACTGCATTACAAACAGTATAAGCTGAAAATTTAAAATTTTTGTAATTGAAGCTATTCCTCATCACATATTGGCATAAAAAACACTGCAAAAAAAAAGAAAATAACATCCGACCCGTAGTGATGACAACATTTAATCCTTTCTGCAAACAATTGCTCGCTTGATTGGCTTTCATGAACCGTGTCAAACTATATGTATTCTGACTAAATGCCGAATGCGGTTTGGTTTTCTGACAGGATGTCACCAACATTTGTACGTATGTAGCTCGCTCGAGTACGATAATCGCTAATGTAAACATTATTCTTTAAGAAGCCAATGAATAACATTAACCCACATTTGATGGAAGCTAGGTTAAAAAAATACGGTTGTGAATTCTAGAAGCTTGCAAGCTTCAAAGCAGGGGAAAAAATATGAAAATCTTTAAAAAGTCCAAAAGGAAAAAAAAGATGAAAAAACCTAGGATCACATGTAGGTTTGAGAGGATCCTTCTGGGATGAACTGAAAAACGCAACAATAGTCGACCATAAAGTGGGTACACCACTTCTTGCAGAGACCTTCGGGGCACCAGCCAGCCACTTGAAACCCGAAAGCGAAAAATCTCCACCTTCCACCTTTTGGCCCACATCATATGTACCAACGTTTGGTGATGGTTCACTTTTTACAATTCTAGCTTCTGTGATTCTACCCGGACTGTTGAAGAGTGAAAATGAACGAGCTGTGCAAAGTCTCTTATTCTAGTTGGGCCGTCTGCTGGAGCATTTGGTGTTGGTGCTTCTCGTTCCGAAATAGAAACCCCATGCTGAACTTTAGTGGGGCAAAAAGGATAACGATTACGGACGCCCCAGCCAAGAATGTGATCCAGGCTTCATTCGGGTGTGTGCTTTTCTTTCTTTGTGCCCGGTCAGGCCACTCGAAAATTGCCATGTTGCCGCCAGAAAAACCAGCTCCGTCGACGATCCCGGGAAACACAACCAGGTCCAAGCAGAAAAGCAGGACCACGTTGCTTGGAACACAAAAAGCAGGGAAAAGAGACACTCATGCGCATCGCATCCAAACAAACACCCCAAAACCCCGCACTGCTACGCCTCTTGCCATCAATTGGGTTCTCCGGGCCTCGAAATACTTCTACACGGCCAAGGTACACAAGAAATGGAAATTACGCTTCGAAACGGCCAAATTCGAGTACCCTACGACTACGAGGAGGCAAGCTGGCTGACTGACTGGCTGGTGAAAAACAGCTCCGGTAAATATTTGCCCAAGATAATTGATCTCGCCAGTCTCCGGCTTTTGTGCCCTGGCGTGGTGGCTCGGTGTGTGCCTTTTCGTCCGTCTCTTTTGGTACAACCGGCAAATTCTGGTCCTGTTTCGTTCCAGCGTTGGCCATAGGAAGCCCCGGAAAGCATGAGCACATTTCCCCGGTGATACGCCAAACTGGATATAAACAAATAAACTTGAATAATACCTGCCTTCCGGATATGTTTGAGTTTTCCGAACGAGCTTTGGCATTTTTGGGTTGCGTATAGCGGAGATGAGAGTCAAGATTGAGCGAATTTTATCCCCGGTATGGAAGGTCCCGCCTGAAATGAAGTTTATCAAAAATCGACTCAAAATATGGACAATATTTATTGAGATATCCTAAAGTTATGAAACAAACTTCAGCTGTGAAACATGTCGTATTTAAAAAATAAAATAAAATAGATCTCTGATAGTACCACAGCAATTGTCCTTTGTAATGTTCTAATCATTTGATATATAAATACATATGACGATATGACGAATAAAAAAAAACTAAATTTCTTATTTTACAAGGTTTACCGAGTCAAGACAATTTATTTTTCTCATCAAAACGATGGGCAGCAAAATTTTGACGGTCGCCATTTGAGGCTCTCACAACCAAACGAGTATAAGTGAAAAAATGGTCGATTTTGAGTTATTCACATTTCAAACTATATTCGATGATTTTTTCGGATTTACAAAGTTTTACATAGGTAGTATTAAATTTAAAAGAAAAATACAAATTCTTTAAAAATTTATTGAAAATATCCAAACACATCAATTTAAAAGCGAAATTCTAGTTACATTTTTGTGATTTTTTGTAATTTTTGTAATTTTTGTAATTTTTGTCATTTTTGTCATTTTTGTCATTTTTGTCATTTTTGTCATTTTTGTCATTTTTGTCATTTTTGTAATTTTTGTCATTTTTGTCATTTTTGTCATTTTTGTCATTTTTGTCATTTTTGTCATTTTTGTAATTTTTGTCATTTTTGTCATTTTTGTCATTTTTGTCATTTTTGTCATTTTTGTCATTTTTGTCATTTTTGTCATTTTTGTCATTTTTGTCATTTTTGTCATTTTTGTCATTTTTGTCATTTTTGTCATTTTTGTCATTTTTGTAATTTTTGTCATTTTTGTCATTTTTGTCATTTTTGTCATTTTTGTCATTTTTGTCATTTTTGTCATTTTTGTCATTTTTGTCATTTTTGTCATTTTTGTCATTTTTGTCATTTTTGTCATTTTTGTCATTTTTGTCATTTTTGTCATTTTTGTCATTTTTGTCATTTTTGTCATTTTTGTCATTTTTGTCATTTTTGTCATTTTTGTCATTTTTGTCATTTTTGTCATTTTTGTCATTTTTGTCATTTTTGTCATTTTTGTCATTTTTGTCATTTTTGTCATTTTTGTCATTTTTGTCATTTTTGTCATTTTTGTCATTTTTGTCATTTTTGTCATTTTTGTCATTTTTGTCATTTTTGTCATTTTTGTCATTTTTGTCATTTTTGTCATTTTTGTCATTTTTGTCATTTTTGTCATTTTTGTCATTTTTGTCATTTTTGTCATTTTTGTCATTTTTGTCATTTTTGTCATTTTTGTCATTTTTGTCATTTTTGTCATTTTTGTCATTTTTGTCATTTTTGTCATTTTTGTCATTTTTGTCATTTTTGTCATTTTTGTCATTTTTGTCATTTTTGTCATTTTTGTCATTTTTGTCATTTTTGTCATTTTTGTCATTTTTGTCATTTTTGTCATTTTTGTCATTTTTGTCATTTTTGTCATTTTTGTCATTTTTGTCATTTTTGTCATTTTTGTCATTTTTGTCATTTTTGTCATTTTTGTCATTTTTGTCATTTTTGTCATTTTTGTCATTTTTGTCATTTTTGTCATTTTTGTCATTTTTGTCATTTTTGTCATTTTTGTCATTTTTGTCATTTTTGTCATTTTTGTCATTTTTGTCATTTTTGTCATTTTTGTCATTTTTGTCATTTTTGTCATTTTTGTCATTTTTGTCATTTTTGTCATTTTTGTCATTTTTGTCATTTTTGTCATTTTTGTCATTTTTGTCATTTTTGTCATTTTTGTCATTTTTGTCATTTTTGTCATTTTTGTCATTTTTGTCATTTTTGTCATTTTTGTCATTTTTGTCATTTTTGTCATCTTTGTCATTTTTGTCATTTTTGTCATTTTTGTCATTTTTGTCATTTTTGTCATTTTTGTCATTTTTGTCATTTTTGTCATTTTTGTCATTTTTGTCATTTTTGTCATTTTTGTCATTTTTGTCATTTTTGTCATTTTTGTCATTTTTGTCAATTTTGTCATTTTTGTCATTTTTGCCATTTTTGTCATTTTTGTCATTTTTGTCATTTTTGTCATTTTTGTCATTTTTGTCATTTTTGTCATTTTTGTCATTTTTGTCATTTTTGTCATTTTTGTCATTTTTGTCATTTTTGTCATTTTTGTCATTGTTGTCATTTTTGTCATTTTTGTCATTTTTGTCATTTTTGTCATTTTTGTCATTTTTGTCATTTTTGTCATTTTTGTCATTTTTGTCATTTTTGTCATTTTTGTCATTTTTGTCATTTTTGTCATTTTTGTCATTTTTGTCATTTTTGTCATTTTTGTCATTTTTGTCATTTTTGTCATTTTTGTCATTTTTGTCATTTTTGTCATTTTTGCCATTTTTGTCATTTTTGTCATTTTTGTCATTTTTGTCATTTTTGTCATTTTTGTCATTTTTGTCATTTTTGTCATTTAGTTGAAAATTTTAGGCACACAATTTAAATATTCGTTTAAAAAACGTTTTAGCTTATTTCCGAAATCTTTTAAGATTTTTATTGTTTCTTGGGATAATTTAAAAAGTTTTTCATGAATTTTTTTACCCAGCTGTGCACTCATCGAAAAACTTTATCAATATTTCATCAACTAAATAAGAATCATAAATCCAACAAAAGCAATACCTTTTGAAAACAAGTGCACCCACCTCTTGAGACAAATAGAGCATTCAGCTAGATGGTGTGAAAACAGTTACATCAACACCCCTCGCAGGCCTTAGTCACTCTAAACTTGGCATCGGCATTTGGGAACGCTCAAGAACCAGACAGTCTGCCCTCAGACTTGGCAGCCGGAGCCAGACAGACAAATAGACACATCCTGCAGACATTTGTTTAACTAGTGAAATTGAAAAAATGGCTGATCGGGCACATGGCCAAGTGGTTCTTCGCACACACCATTCAATTGAATTGTGTCTTTCTTTTCAGTTTGGGTGAATGGAATATAGGATGTTGGTAGGAACAGACAGGGGAAAATGTTGGTATCAGCTTCGAATCAAATAGCATAGCGCTTTTCCCTGGCCGCGCCACCTCGAGAGCTGATGAATGGAGTTCGGGCATAAAACTTGCATGAAACACATTTGATATTCATGGAATGGGTTGGTTTTTTTTCCTTCACTAGTCGTTTCACTTTTTTAGAATAACATTTTTCAGTCGACTTCGAACGATTCGTAAGCATTGCTGCCAAAATAACTGAGTTTTCCTTTAATTTTGAAATATCCTCACTGATAAGACAAAAATTAATTGCTACCTTCCGATTAAAATTCCAGTTCCCAGTTCCAATTCCAATTCCAGTTCATATTTTGAAAGACTTTTGTGGCTCCAGAGAGTGTGATTTGAGAAATAGTCAAACTGTAGTGTTAAGTTTCATTGAAAACGAAATGATTGTAGATGGCATCACTGCAAAAGTAAAAGTGACAAAATCACAACTAGTAAAAGACGTGCAAAAAAGTACACTTTTTTCAGCCCCTTCAGCAGTCACGCCATTATTGAAAGAAACGCGCCACTAGGACTAGGTTCAACCAATCCGAGCTGCAAAAAGGGAGAACGACGGTGGAAAATCAATTTCCATTTGACAAACAGAATAAAAGTTCACACTTTTTCACGCTCCATCGCCCACCGAGAGACCAGACTCCATAGAAATCCGAGCCCGATTACCCATCACCCTCAGTGTCACAGTTTCCCCGTTTTGTTCAACGGAACGGAACGGGAAAGACTGGGTTGAGAAGAAAAAAAACTCGGACAGTTCATCCTCTCCTCGGTGCCATATGGCAGTTACCCATCAGTGATCTCTGAATTGAATGAGGAGTTCAGTGCCAGTAGGACACATCCCAGCTCATCTTGCAGTCTTGTCACTCTGGCACTTGACAAAGTGTCACCTTCACCATCTGGCCGCTCTCTAGTGTCTAGTGTTCTTTCCTTAATGTGTTCTGTTCATCCATCTACATCATCTGACTGGTTGGGCTGGGGCATGTGCCTTGGCACCTTCATGCTTATGTAGTTTCCGTTCCACCCTTGCATTTGTATGTACTACTGTACTAGAGCGTGGATCCAATATGGCCTCCCGAGGACATTTGCAGCCATCCAGCTAGACGTTCGGAAAAGGGAAAAGGAACCATGCAATGGGTTCAAGGTGAAATGCAAACACTGTTGACCGTATACTACTTCCTATTTTATAGGGAAAATGTCTTGTGAGAAGGTTGGCCTGTTGTTTTGAATTGATAACAGGATTTTGAAACTGGTTATTCAAAATATTTATATAATTTGTCAGATTGACTAACAACTTTAGGAAGTATTTTCCCTCCTTAATACCTCCAAAGCATAGAGCTGAGATAAAAGATCTCCACTGCTGGCGATTCATAGCCAGCTTCTTCACTTTCTGCCAGCCAAGATTTTCGTCTACTGTGCGGATTTCAGCGGCTAGACTACGCCGCAACGAGCTTCTGGGCCTGCCCTCTCTTTGATGCCCATTTGGATTCCAGTCATGCGCCTCTCTGCAAATCTCGTTGTCATCTCTTCGCAGCGTGTGCCCAATCCATCTCCACTTACGTTACCGAATCTCGATTTCTAACACCTTTTGATGACACTGGCGATGTAGATCCACGTTTGATCACTATGGTTTTAACGTATCTTATCATTTTCAAAATTATTGTTTTGATGCAATTTAGCACAGAAGGCTTGAAACATCAATAACAGTACTTTTTAGTTTGGACTCAATTGAATTTTACAACGTTTTCTTTCAAAAACAAATATACTCAAAAGATGGACAATGTTGCTGCATACATTTAGGGGCAAAAATTATAAACATTTCTGAATATTTTTGGCTTCAAAAACAAATTAAATTTTACCTTCATGCAATTCCCTAGGTCCTCCCACTGTTCCTATGTTCATTTTTATTCAAACTAAACCATTTGATAGGGTTTTAGCCATTTGTTCAATACAGGTTATCTTATAGAAAATTATCATAGAATGGCTACAAAAATAACTCTAAAACTATGCCTCTACAAAGGAAAAAAGTTAAACTTTCATATAAAAAAACCTATTTGCTTCTAAATGCTATCATTTTATCAGGAGAGGTGTTTGTTTGTGAATCTTCTGAATCAAAGCAATCGAAAGATTCCTTTTAATTCAACCACGGTTTAATTCAACCACCATACCGTGGTTGAATTAAAAGGAATCTTTCGATTGCTTTGATTCAGTTGAAACATTCAACCAAGTAGGTTCATACCACAACAGAGTGAATCTTCGAAAAAACAGATATTTTCTAACTTGAAAACTACATTTTAAGTAATATAAAAAAATCTCCAACTACAAACCAAATTTAGCCTATTTGAAACTCAATTTATAGGCTTCCAAACGCAGGAAATAGTTTTCAAATATTTTAACTTCAGACTTAGTTAATGATGATTATCTGCAAAAATTTCATTTAGATCAAAGTTACGGTGATTAAAGTTTACGGTATTTCAATGCGATCAAAGGCTTTGCTGAAGTCGGTATAAATAGCCTTTGTTCATGGAATTGATAATGTATGTAACGAATTCTAGAAGAGCAGAGCGCCTTTTAAAGAAACCACGTCGCTTGCTCGTTATAACATTTTTTATCTGTTGATTTTTCTTCATTTATTGTTGAATCAAAGAGTTTGAGGATGCAAGACGTAATTGTCCCTCGATAATTCATTATTTTTTTTATTTTCGCACATCGGCAAACGAATATTCGGCCGAATATTGTGTTGAGTTTTTAATAGAAATTAACAAGTGACAATTTAATTTTTCTTCTACTTCTTCCATCTTAATACTCCTTATGTTTTTGAATCGATTAAGGCCGATTAAGGAACAAATTTCAAATCCTTCTTTTGTCACTCGGAGTTGGAACATCGCGAGAGAGGGGGGGGGGGCAATAAAAATAATGCGAAAAACAAATAAAATGGAATAAATTGCACGAAAGCTTGTATGCAACCAAGTTGCATACAATATCATTGCACAAAACCTAAAAGACAAGCAATTTTTATCGAAAAATTCAATACAATCAAGAATACAGAAGGTGAAATAACTTCCATCTTCCAAAATTTGTTTTTTTTTTCTTCTTGTTATCTTTTGGATTCTTGATTTTTTTTTTCAAAATTTACATTAAATACTTCAAACTTTATTTCCCCCTTCGGGTTTTTGGAAATTTCGAAGGGGAGGGGGGTGACAAAAGAAGAAATTGATATTTGTTCCAGCCATTTTCAACCTGATATAAAAAGCATCAGATCTTCTTTAATTAGATGTCTCTTTGATTTTCAAAATGTCACCAATAGCTAGAAGGACAGTAGATGAATTGTCGCTCCTAGGACGTTTATTACCAAAGAGATTGGGTTTCAGTGAAATCTGGGATAAAACATTAGACTGAGTCGATTTGGGATCATTTTTGAATTTCTCAAACCCTGGGGTCTTAAAAGCTTCGTTTTGGTCCAAAACTCATCCATGATTTTTGCAGAATTTTTAAATAACGTTTACATGAGTAAATTAGACCTTTTAGGTTTGTATGGGAAAATTGAATATTTTGAACTGAAAAATCAACATCATTTTTGTTTCTTCTGTAGAACCGAGCCTGCTTATGGTTTTTGTGCCAATTTATAAATTCCTTCAAGGAAATTTTCCGCTGAACAACTTTGTCGAATGTCATAACTTAGTATCTTTTTAGACAAAAAAGTTATTAGGTGTTTAACAGGTGTATGACTTTTGGCATTGATAAACAAGAAATTCAATTGACACCACTGCTGGGTGCCTAGCGAAATATTG
>NC_073692.1:18692934-18727376 GCF_029784155.1 Uranotaenia lowii
GACAAAAATGACAAAAATGACAAAAATGACAAAAATGACAAAAATGACAAAAATGACAAAAATGACAAAAATGACAAAAATGACAAAAATGACAAAAATGACAAAAATGACAAAAATGACAAAAATGACAAAAATGACAAAAATGACAAAAATGACAAAAATGACAAAAATGACAAAAATGACAAAAATGACAAAAATGACAAAAATGACAAAATGACAAAAATGACAAAAATGACAAAAATGACAAAAATGACAAAAATGACAAAAATGACAAAAATGACAAAAATGACAAAAATGACAAAAATGACAAAAATGACAAAAATGACAAAAATGACAAAAATGACAAAAATGACAAAAATGACAAAAATGACAAAAATGACAAAAATGACAAAAATGACAAAAATGACAAAAATGACAAAAATGACAAAAATGACAAAAATGACAAAAATGACAAAAATGACAAAAATGACAAAAATGACAAAAATGACAAAAATGACAAAAATGACAAAAATGACAAAAATGACAAAAATGACAAAAATGACAAAAATGACAAAAATGACAAAAATGACAAAAATGACAAAAATGACAAAAATGACAAAAATGACAAAAATGACAAAAATGACAAAAATGACAAAAATGACAAAAATGACAAAAATGACAAAAATGACAAAAATGACAAAAATGACAAAAATGACAAAAATGACAAAAATGACAAAAATGACAAAAATGACAAAAATGACAAAAATGACAAAAATGACAAAAATGACAAAAATGACAAAAATGACAAAAATGACAAAAATGACAAAAATGACAAAAATGACAAAAATGACAAAAATGACAAAAATGACAAAAATGACAAAAATGACAAAAATGACAAAAATGACAAAAATGACAAAAATGACAAAAATGACAAAAATGACAAAAATGACAAAAATGACAAAAATGACAAAAATGACAAAAATGACAAAAATGACAAAAATGACAAAAATGACAAAAATGACAAAAATGACAAAAATGACAAAAATGACAAAAATGACAATAAATGACAATAAATGACAAAAATGACAAAAAAGTCTGTTTTGGTTTGCATATTTTTCTTGTTTTGATGTGTATACTTTAAGTATAAACTAAAACCCATCTTATATTGTGTTTTTTTCTTATCATTTTTTGGGATTTGAACGAATTCGACGATTTCGAATCATGGTTCAAATTTCTGGAAGACTGAGAATAATTTTTGCTATTGCGAAAAAGTTATAGTTTTTTTCTGTTTTCAAAAAGGACAGTTTAAAACATCTGAATTTTATAACAGAAAGTAAATCTTTTTTTAAACATAAATTTATTCGGATTGCAGTCTTCAATAATGTTTTTAAATAACTTTTAATCCTTTTTTGTTAAAATTTTATGAAAATGCTCCAGTAAAGCCTAATGACGTATGACTTCCATAAGTCGGTTGAATTAAGAGTGGAAATGTCCCCCTAATTTGTCTTTTTTTCCTGTATTTTTTCAGAAATAAATGAACCTGTGACTCATTCTTCAGCCATAAATGTATATTTTTCTTCAATTTCCGATTACAGCATCTCAGCAATATCCCGAAAACACGTGTCGTACTTCCCGCATATTTTTTCTCTCTTCTCATTCATTGAGATTTTTTTAAATAATAATCACCCCTAACTAAGCACATCATTGTCACATCAGGGATTGCATCATCGGTTCACCTGACGCCCAAAACACCTTTCGCAAGTATTTGATAATTGATAAATTCCTTTCCTCAATGGCCACAATAATTTCCTGGGACTGATGCCTTCATACGCCTCCTCATAATATCCCCGAACCGAATGCGATGATAGGCAGCTGAGAATTGTCGCACTTGTGCCGTAATATTTTATCAACCATGTACGTAGGTTGATACCTTCGTCAGATTTGTTCGGTATTTCCCGAGAATAGTATCAGGTGTGTACGGTATCACATACATAAATACTTTAGAGTGTGAGACTCTCTCTCACTTCCCTACTGCTGGACTACGGATTTGAACTGTTCTCGACATTAGTTTAGGCATGGAAAAGTTTCTACAGAATTTTCCAGCAGCCCAGTGAGAAACTCCCCACCCACATCGTCATCATGATCATCGGGCAGCCACAGCATTTTACCACCGCACATTGTAAGTCGCATCACAATTGCAGATTAAATCCCATCCGTAAGTTCTGCAGGAACTTTGCGCGTCCCGGAAATATCTCCCCGGAAACGGACGACGACGCCTCGACACAGAACACATCAGGCAGCGAAGCCCCCTTCTGGCAGATGAACAGATCAAGACCTAAGTTGTATTTGAATTTCGATACGGTTCGTCACCTCGGGTGAATTCCGAGATTACGCCTATTGTTCATTTCTGTTGCGATGCCCTGGTCGGCTGGATTGGTGCCATCGAGGGTATCAGACCGAGCATTATGACAGGATTTGGAAATTTCCTATCCCTGCCGCTTTCCGCTGGATCCTGTGATTGTCTTTCTTTCCGGTGTCATCATCGTTCGGATACAAGGATTTATGATTGAAAATATAGGGATTATATCCACCCTGCGTTTCACCAAAATCATTCAATAATTCTACGTGGCCATTATAGTTTGAGAGAGATGCATAAAAATGTTCTCCGAAAAACTTCAATAAATGGTCGGAAAATTGGATAAGTACTCCTTCATTGATTGTTTGTAAAATACAGGTCGATAAACACTTGAAAGATAATCAACTAGATTATACTTCAAAATTTATCAACTACAACATCGTTACATGTAGTGACCCTGGTATGAATTTTCACTTTTAAAACACGCATTCATATTTTTAACTGAAAAAATGCGACACTTATTTACAACGTTAGTTATACGAATGAATCTTCGGTTTCCCTCAACTTCTCGCGCTCTCTTTTTCTCTTCAGCCGATGTTACACTCTTCCCCTGATTTAGTCATGTTTGAGTGATTGCTTTCGTCAAAGTTGGTGATGAACAGCAATTTTAATTAAGAAATGTGAATAATGTATAACGGAGAAGAACGCGTTTATATTCTTGTTATGACTTATATCTGTGTAATTCTTGTTTGTATTTTCATGCACTATCATTTCCTACATTACCCAATTCAATCAATTCATCCTCGCTCAAATAAATCATCATTTCTTTTGTAAAAAATACGAGGACTTGCTACTGGCTTAGGACAGGATTGACTCATCTTATTCCTTTCCAACAGTTTGAAACGAAAATAAAATTCTGAAAAAGTACCCAAGTAAAGCATGGATCACTACAAATCTGGACGCATTAAAACGGGTCTATCTCGGAGCTATATAAACGAAATAAAAATGTTTTGTACTTGAAATGTAGGGTTTTTATTGCACTTTAAAGGAAAAATAATAAAAACATTATTCCGATGTTGTTTTGATGAATTTTCGAATTTTTGGTTGAGTATCACTCATTATAGTTTGAACACCCTATTCGCTGACCTCAGCGGCCATTTTGTTCCACAATCTCTTCATCTCTGTTGCTTCCCGAGTCGTCCTACCATTCTTCTTCATCTTCTGCTTGACAATTGCCCAAAATTTTTCGATAGGGCGGAATTGAGGGCAGTTGGGTGGGTTGATGTCCTTTTCGACAAAATCCACCCGTTGGCCCAATACCACTGTAGAACCTCCTAGCTGTAGTGGCAGCTTGCCAAATCTGGCGAAAACTTAACTAGTCCTTTGTGAGATCTAATGTACGAAAAAAAAAAGTTTTTCAAGCATTCCTCCTTGTAAATTTCGGAGTCCATGGTCTTGTTTTTCACAAAAACCGGAATTTTTCGTCCGCAGCTGCAAATACCTTGCCAGATCAAACACTTTCTTGCAAACTTATCAGCAAAAACGAATTTGAAATTGCCGGGGACATCACCATGACCAGTGCAGTGCACCACTGCAGTGGCTTTACATAATTTTTGGTCAGAAAGCTGCCCAAAATCCATCTTCACGTACGTTTCGTCATCCATGAGGATGCATCCGTCGAACTTCGTTGGAATCTTCTTGTATAACTTGCGGGCACGTCCTTTGGCTACTAAATTCTGCTTCAATGTCCGGTTTGGTTGCTTACTGGTCCGATAGGATCGTATTCCTTCGCGTAGACGAATTCTGCTGACGGTGCACCGGTCGGCGTTGAATTTCTTGGCAATGTCATAGTCCGACTACCCTGTGTTTTCCTTGATCGTTCTCAACACCTTCAAATGCAGTTTCCGATTCTTAATTCCACTATGACGCTTGGTATGAACCTGCCGATCTATAGTACGCATCTCACGGAAACGTTTGAGAACGCTACACACGGTTGATTTGACCATTTTTAACGATTTCGCGATTTTTGAACCCGACCACGTCGGGTTTTTGACGTGGGTGTTCAAAATTTATTTTCATCTCGCGGCTTCCATCACGTGTAACTCTTTTGAAACAAAATGAATCGTAATGAAATTTTCAGCACTGGTAGAAGAAACATTTCTCTACAAAGTGCTGCCAAAACATTCTAGATCCGACAACTAGGAGCACTATGGTAAAATAAATAGTGCGTCCAGATTGCGTCCAGATTGCGCCCAGTTAAGCGGTTTTTCAACTTTAAACATGTGTAATAAAAAAACGAGGGCAGACTTTAATTCGCTTTCTTTTCCAATAAATCTCAAAACTGCTTTACTTTCAATAAAAAAAAAATCAGTGGAATGCGAAAAATGTACGCTTTTCAAAATAATTAACTAAATTTAAGGGCGTTCAACTGGCCCTATCACCGCCCCCTCGACTTTTTCAGGTATAAACTATCTAACAACAAGGAACCTGTTTTTTTAGTATTTTGTATGCAACGAGCTGTCAAAACCATATTTTAGATCTTGAGAGAATACATTTTGTGAAATTTTTCCTGCAAATTTTGTACAAACTTTAACAAAGTGCGTTGACTGACAAAATGATGATTCCTGGCAAAAAGCCTCAAGTAACCGGTTACTTTCAGCGATAAAACATCATTTTCTAACATAATCAAACTAAATGCTTCTTACAATTTACACATTTTACACAATACATGCGTAAAAAACAAAGAAATTGTGCGTGACCGGTCAAAATGCCATAGAGGAAAAATATTCGGGACCGCACTCGACCAACCTACTCGCCAATTCAAATCAAATGCTTCTATTCAATTTATTTAAAGTCAGTCAGGTGATTTTTTAAATATAATATTTTAACCAAGTATTCATTTTTTTTATTGACATTAGAATTTTATCCATTAAGAATAGTTCATCCTTCATCATAATATCGGTCAAATCAGGGTGTTTTAAGAAATATGAGAACAAAATTTAATGATCCCTCAATTTTAAATTGGGAATTTAACCTATTGATTAGTTCAGGCATGTCAAACTCGTTTATGTGTACGGGCCGCATTAAAAAATTTCTATGACGCGGAGGGCCGCAGCCAAAATCAGTTTGAAAACATAACATATTAGTTTCGCGGAGATTAGATACCTACATTACAAAGCAATGGAACATATGTAGTTATGAGTAAACTTGGAATAAAATTTTGCGTTAAATATTCATTAAAGCTTTTAATGTTTGACATTCTTATATTATAATGCATTATATCTATTGTCCTGATGCTTGACATCTTTTCTGAGATACTAGTTTATTAATATCAGGTTGAAGCTTATATGTCACTTTGTCATTATTGATGATAATTTTTTATAAGATAATCTCGAACGATGAGAAGTTTTTGTAGCCTTCATTATGGAAACAAACTGCTCAGATAGACAGGTACTTGCAAACATAACAAGAATTCTGGCAACTAATTTCCTTAACTCAACGCAGCGTTCAGGCAAATAGCTGTAAAATTTTAGTACAGCCACTTCAATGTATTTCGCTTTTAATAAAGAACCGCCCTGCAGCTCTATCAACTCTAGTTGCAAATTATCAGCAGCATTTTCAGGAGCAAACGAAAATGGAGATACATACAACGAAAATTCTTGCTCGTATGAATAAAAGTCACGAAAACGGCTTTTGAATGAATCTAGTAACGATTCTAGGTGAAGTACGTATTTACCAAATGATGCAGCCTCATTTGATCTTTTCAGTTCTTGACACGTAGAGAAGTGCACAAGGTTTTCTTTGGAAATTTGGTTGATCCATAACCGTAACTTTGCTTGAAAGTTATTTACATCATCACAAGCAGTTATGATATTTTTTCTCTTTTCCTTGAAGTTTTAAGTTCAAATCTTTCAGGTGGCCAGTGAGATCAACGGAAAATGCCAAATCCTGTACCCAGTCGTCTGCTTGAAAATGTTCAACAGGTTCACCTTTCATTTCCAAAAATAATATTTCCTCTCGTAGCAATAAAAATCTTTTTAATATTTTGTGACAGGAAAGCGTACTTCTGTGTAGTAGGGAACAAAATCGAATTAATGTCCAATGTCTTCCAAAAATGTCGAAAATTGGCAATGATGCGAGCCAAGGGAACGGATTAAATTTATTTTTTACAATAAATAATGTACGCTTACGTACATGTACATCTTCAATTTAAAAAAATATCACAATATGTTCTGTTATTCCTTCGGTAAAGCAAAAATAATAGAACCAAAATACTTGAAAGATATTTACGTGTTTCGCTATGAATGTTTACACACAATCTTACATGGAAGCGGAATTGTTGGTTCAGAGCTACAATGTTACGCGTGTTTTTCTGAGAGGAAATTTGAACATCGAAAAACATTTGCATTAAGTTGAAAACGTTACATTCAACTTTAGTTTTTTGCAGTAATATTTTACATAAAAATCAGTGATGTTTTCTTTTGTGACAATTTAAGACGGGGCAACGCGGGCCGCATTGACCAAGGCAGCGGGCCGCATGCGGCCCGCAAATCCCCAGTTTGACATGCCTGGATTAGTTAAATAATTTCATCTGAAAACCTCTAAACGTTGTTTCACCGGATACGTCATTTATGCTCACTTCATTACTTCAGTAGGATAACCAGAAAAACCTCTTTATAAATCACCCGATTTTGTCATTCTCCACAATTTGTTAATCTAAAGTGCATCATGGAGGTGACAAAATCGAGGTTTCATTATACTAAGAAACTTATACCCTATTTGTTCATTTAATCCAACAATAAATTAACCAAAGAATCACCTCACTTATTTACATGCTCATTTTCAACGCTGCACACAGAAGTATTTCACCCAAAAACCTGGCCAAAACTCAAAATTTAAATTTCATTGGTTACTTTTATGTCAATATTCATTTGATTCTTGAATAAATTTAGCACCATGTACCGGTCAGTTTTTTTTACATCTGATTTGTTTATAAGCTGTTGCAGCTATCGAAACATTAGTATTTTTATGAGATAGAATTTTTCTAAAAATCGTTGAATCAGCGCGACTACGTCATATCAATGAATAAAACTTTCTTTAGTGACTAAAAATGAAAATTTGAAATGGAAAACTTCAATGGAGGGATGTTGAATAATTTTAAGTATAATAGACAAAATTCGATGACTATAGAGACAGTACGCAGTGCTTTGAAAATGCTTCTATTTATTTTTTTGTTTTAAACGTTCATTTTTTTACATATTTGTGTATTTGTTTATGTTCCCAGCAAGTTCCGGCAAAATGTTTGATATCATTAGAAAATTGATAACTTCAATAATCATGTGCAAAAAAAAACTCGCGCAAACTCGCGCATTTTTGATATTCTTAAGTTTGAAGTTTAAAAATATTGATAGATTTTTTCCACAAAAAAGTCACCTAGAGCTTCTTTTATTTTAAATTAAAGCTCAGTAAAATTAATGTTCTTTTTCGAATATTTTCAAATGTTATTTAACTTTCAAAAACAAATAAAAAAAATCTAGATTTTTTTTGAATTTTACAACTTTTTTAACCTGGATTATCTATCATGTCATATAAATGTTAGAAAATTTCTAATAGAAAGCTGTGAAAAATAACGAAAACGGTAAAAAATATTTTAAATTATCTTAAAACGTCAAAATAAACTATTTTATTGATTTCAAAACTAAAAAATACTTTTGGCCAACTTTTTCTTCTACGTACTCCTATGTGCGCTGGTGGAATTTTAGTGTTGCCACTGCTTGTTTTTAATGCAAAACTTGGGCAAAACTGAACGAATGTTTTTTCGAATAAACGAGCACGCTGACAGCAGTAAGTGCAAACTGCGGTGAACCTGGTGCAACACTGTTCATAAACACTATTAAAAAGACCTAAGAGCTGTTAATGACTAAATTGTAAATCGAATTAAAAAAAATTGATTGCAAAAACTTCGAAAAATTAGGTAAAGTTTTTTTTTGCATAAATAATGAAATCTGTATAAAAAGAAAAGGGTAGGCGATGACATTGACATCGCACTTGTTTTTTTTTTCACAGAACTAACAATTTCGTTATTTTTGGCTTTTTGATGTTACCAAAGTCTTAAAAAATTAATAAAAGTGATAACAACGGAAATTATTCTGTACAGGAAATCAGGGACTTACCTTGATTGTCCTGTCAAAGCAGTTTGACTGAATATGTGGCATTGATAAGGAGGAAATTTGAAGTAAGATTTCAGAGTGGCAATATTTGGCCAAATCAGCATGGTATATCCAAGACGTGTTTGCTGGCGGATGAAGCTCTAATTACTCTGGGTTAAGCAGTGGTTGTGAATTCAAGTTGGTGGCTAAGTACGATGAGGTAAGATGAACACAAATGTGCCACTTTTTGATTATAAATTTATATTAGCTTAACTCTATTATTGGGGATAAGTGGGGGGTCGTAGGGCAGGGCATCAAACGAGCGGAAAACTGATATACAATGGATTGTGGGTTCAAGCTAGCCGGAGTATTTCGGCTAATTTGAAATCTTGAGTAAGTTACTTAGGTACCTTTTCAGGATTCTTTATTTGTTTTGAACAGTTGGAAGGCATTGAGATGAGTCAAACCTGTACCAAGCCAGTGGTAACGGACCCCTGGGTTGAACTGCAATTATTGTTGATCAGTTAAGCATGAACAGTATTTGAATGTGCGATCGAGACTTTCCGTACCGACTCGGGTCTAAAGATGTATCAGCCACTGGTGGGTCAAACATACATACATTCAAATAATTTAATTTGTATAAAAAGGATGATTAAATGGTGTCCATGATGAAATCGCCACACACAAAATTGATTCGCAAAATTCGAGTTTTCATCCGATTGCCATAAAATTTTCAGGTATTGAAAAATAACTATTAAACTTTATTTTACCATTTACTCGTATTTTATTTACAGTCCATACGCAAATTCCCGTACCTTGGCCTTAACCCCGGCCATAAGATTATGTACAACCTGTGAATCAACCGTTTTTTGCATATAAACCTGTACTGTACCTGTACTCGACTGACTTCACTACCACTTCAGCACGTCCTTGGAGCAAGGTTACCGAAGTCACAGAAAAATCTGTAATTTCACAGAATTTTGAGCAAATTTTCATCACAGAATCTGTGTCAAAAAAATTTTGAATGAATTTCGAAAATTATGATAATATTGGTATTGTTAATTGAGTATGATAATATTGGTATTGTTAATTGATTTTTCCCAACTAAAATGTTAAAAAGAACCGATTTGTCATAAATTTTCAGAAAAAAAAATAAAGGAAATAGCATCACAGAAAACCATCCCAGATTTTTTCTCAAAAACGCAGAAAGTCAGAATTTTTTTTCGCAAAAACACAAATTTTTTTTTCGGAAACCTTGCCTTGGAGTAGTGGCATGAGGCCAAATCCGGCAAAAAGATTGTTGGGACGTTGTGTGCCTTCAGGAGAGGAAGCAGCCGCTTCTGAAGGCACCCTTCATGTACACAAGTACACCTGTCCGTTCATCGTGTCCTGGGTCACGAAAGGTGCACTCCGCTTCCCGCACGTGCATATGGTTCTTAGCCACATCCCGAACACAGGCGTTCGGGTTTCGGTTGAAGGTCCCATCTACGCGGTTGTGATTTTTGGTGTTGTACGGAGTACTTTTTCCTTCACTTCTGGGCTTCCGATCGGTGATCAATGGTTCGTCGAACCACTTAATCAGTCGCGACACCGTGAATTCGCGATTCCCAACGTTTTAGCGATACGAGATCTTTGTTCTCGTGATTAACGAGCACGAGCTGTTCTTTCGACTCCATTTCCGCGAATTTTGATCACAAGGCTTTGAAACTTGCACTAAATCCATCCAAATTTTCATTAAATTCTAGCCAACGGTTAAAAAGTTAGAGCAATTTCATAGTGTGGCAATTTCATCGTGGACACCCTTTATAAACAATGTGTGAAGATTTTTTTGAGTAAATCTGTCAATACAAGCAATGCTATCGGAATTCGTACTGAAACTATCATATCAAATGATAGCAAGTGAATGTTGGCAGATTTTTGTATCTGTATAAAAACTAAAATGTACACAATGATTGTAACTTCCTCCTCGAAAAAGACGAATCATTGATTTTTATCAATGATTTTAATTAGAAAAAAAATCGACACATTTTTTTCTAATGATGCAGAAAGGGTTCTCGCGTCAAAATAATTCAAAATTTCGAAAAAACCCGTTTTGGAACACCAGGAATTTTTTTTCAAAAGTTTACGAGAACATTTTTTTTTTAAGTATACGAGTGCAGTCTCTGTTTCAGGAAGGATTAATAAATCTTGCATGGGGTCAACTTAAAAGCAACGATACGAACTTATATCAGATACATGAAGGCATCAAGAATTTTGCATTACGCGTGAAAATTGCTTCCACTTTTCACTGAATGGTGATACCTACAGACAAAATTATGACATCGGGGGCGTGGCTGGATTCGAAAAGGAAAATTTTCCTCTCGACACCCCACGGAAAAACCCAAACCGGACGGGGGTTTATTGGTGTAGGTGCACGTTTTGCGCTGTGTACACTCCTATATTTTTGTAAATATGATGAATGGAGGCGGAAGGGGTGTGTATGTATCGACATCTCGTTGTAGCGCGAGCGCTGACGAAATAAATATGAACCCCCGGTGGGTGGAAGGAAAATCCGAATACCGGAGGTGGCTTTTCTTATTGTGGTAGGTTTGCGCGTTCGCTTTTCAGGTTTCATCTAACATTTGCAGGAATTTTTGCTCGTTATCCTGATTGCTGTTATCATTTTTGCCGCTTTGTCAGTTTTGTGTTTGTGTGTTCTTTTTCAAGTTTCAAGAGTAGAGCACATTTTTGCTTTACTGGAGCCTTTTTTTGAAAGCATAGAAAAGAAACTGCTGACGGTGTAGCTATCCGAACAATTCTCGTACACTTAATGTGTGGTTTTCATAGAGGTGGAAGCGAATACGCTTCTGAAAGCATATTCAAACGTTGACAAAGCTTTCAATGGTTGTGGTAAAATTTAAAAAAAAAATGAGAAATAATACAAGAAACCAAACATGATATGATATAAACAAAGATGTGAATTGAAAAAAAATCGAAAAAGACATGAAAACTACTTTTCACATTGAGAAGATATGAAAAAAGACATACAAAATTAAGAACAAAATTCAAGGAACTAAAAAGACATAAAAAGACTTGCCAAAAACATAAACAAATAAAACTTTTTTTAAACGTTAAAAAAAGTCGAATGGTGATAGAATCAAGTCACGATACGCAGATGGTGACGACACCAGTGCAATTATTCGCACTTAGAAATTCATAGCGATTCAGTGCGATTTCAATTTATACGCTTATACCGTCTTCATGAACGTCACCCCAACACGCAAATGCGAAAACCGTTTTTCCGGAAGCGTTCCACTCAAATTGAATCCTAAAGGTGAGAGGAATTTTCGCACGGTCGCGTGATGTGTGTCATAAATATTAATGGTTGATGATTTTTTGATTATTTCGTGTTATCTTTTAATGTAAGAAGAATGGAACAGAGGCAGAATTTAATGGAAATCGTTTTGAAATTGTGTGTTTTTCGAAGCTGAAACTCTCTATCAGTTCGTAATATTTTAGGCCCCCTTTTTATGAACAGTTATTTTAATAATTATTCTTATCGCCCACGATCGTCGGCCGTTCGGAACCGGCCCTCTTTCGATGCTCTGATTGTTATCCTAGAGTGTCAAGGCGTTGAAGATGCCAGCGCTGAATTGTCCGGCCTCCACCAAGTGCCGTTAAGTATCCGATTTCGACGCGGCGGACTATCGTTCTTTGTACGCGCACGTTTCAAAACGGAGTAGCTTCGCTGTTTTTGCCATCATAGAAAGAGTTTGAATGATAGAGATGTCAAATGTTGTCTATTTACACTTGGGTCACTATGATCGATATTGGCGATTTGCAGCTCTAAACGACGCTAAAAAGCACTGCGATCAAAATGATGATGTTATGGATTCAAATGTCAAAACGCGTAGTGGTTTTGCAAAACATTAAAGACAATTAAAAAATCTCGGTGTTAAATAAGACATTACCTAGGATTGGATAGGATAGTAAGAAAAACTGAATTACATTGAGGTTTGTTTTTGTTGAATCCATTTCACTGTTCAATCTTCGCTAATTATAGTTCTCGGAAAAAGTGTTGTGCAACCACCTAGAAGTTAATCCAGAGCGAGTGACCATGTTCCCAATAGCACATTTTTTAAGCTGTGCCAAATATAAACTGCCATGAAGTCTAGAAAAAAAATGATCGTAAGAATTTTAATCACTAATCATTGAATTGTTTAAAAAAATTATCATGTTTCCAAAACAAACTTTTAAGATGTGCATCATGTTTTGTAGAAAAAAATCTATGAATTTGAGGAAAACTCTGAACGACTTCCTTTAAGGGGGGTAGGGTCTAATACTTTCAAAAAATCGATTTTTTTATTTTTTTATTTTCTTATTGTAAAACATTTCAAGAATGTTGTGTCAAATTTTCAAGTCAATTGAAGCAAAACTGTAGAAATTATAGGCCTTTAACTCCTTCTATCTAATACTGCAAGAAAGCAAGAGCAGAAACTTCAAACGCGTTTTTCTCGAAAGCACATTTTTCAAGTCCGTGAACATCGTCATTTGAAAACTACTTATCCGATTCTTTTCAAATTTGGAACATATTTTCTACATATAAAATACCAGACCCCAACGTTTTTCTTTTTTGTTTTTTTTACTTTGGGGAGATTTCACAGGTGAAAAATGGCGGATTTTTTCGTGAAAAATCGTAGTTTTTACTTCAAACAGCCACAAAAATTTCATAAATATTTTTTTAAGTTAAATAAAAACGTTGGGGTCCAGAAAAACATCTATTAAAAATATTTTGCTCTGATTTTTTGACTTCAGATGATTCAGTGCTGAGATACAGTGTCCACCGCAAATCCTGTTTTTCTAAAAGGCATCCTCGAAATTGCTTCGTCACCGGCTCATTTTTCAATATTTTTCTACGAAAAAAATACTAAATGATCTTTTAACAATGCTTTGTATAATGCAAAAAATTTGAATACATTTGTTTGAAAAAAAATCGTGAAAATCGTGTTTTTTTATACCCGTTAGACCCTACCCCCCCCTTAAGCAAACGGCTATTGAGAAATTGGAAAAAATGTATATTCATATTGTAAGCGTTGCTAGTCTTTCGAAAGAGGTCTCAGCGATTTTGTTCGTAGTTTGTAATTTTATATGCAGTGAGTATTTTGGGGGTTGAACTATTTCTGGAAAATCGACATCATTTTTGGTTCTTCTGTGGAACCGAGCCAGCTGTTACTTTTTGTGCCAATTTATAAAATTCCTAAAGGAAATTTTCCGCTGAACAACTTTGTCGAATACTGTAACTTCGTATCTTATTATTCAAAAAAGTTATTAGCTGTTTAACAGAGATATGACTTTTCGCATTGAAAAACAATAAATTCAATTGACATCCCTGCAGGGTGCCTAGCGAAGTATAGCATGGCTACTTTTCACGCAATACTTCGCGAGGCTCCAGCAGTGATGTCGGTTGAATTTTTTGTTTATCAATACGAAAAGACATACCTCTGTTAAACAGTTAATAACTTTTTCACCTAATTAGATACGAAGTTACGGTCTTCGACAAAGTTGTTCAGCGGAAAATTTCCTTAAGGAATTTTATAAATTGGCATTAAAAGTGTCAGCTGGTTCGGTTCCACAGAAGAAACAAAAATGATGTTGATTTTTCAGTACAAAATATTAAATTTTCCCATACAAACATAAAAGTTCAAATTTACTCGTGTAAACGTTACTTAAAAATTCTGTGAAAAATCATGGATGAGTTTTGGACCAAGACGAAGCTTTTAGACCCCAGGGTTTGAGAAATTCAAAAATGACTCCCAATCGACTTAGTCCATAGGTCGGCAACCTGCGGCTCGCGAGCCGCATGCGGCTCTTTTGATGTAAAGCTGCGGCTCTCCAGTTCACAGCGCTGATATTACATATATTTATGAATAAAATATGTATTAAACCGTGCTGGAGCGATAATTGAGTCTTGTGACCTGGCACTCCTATTTACATTGGCCCAGAAGTGAATTTTAAAACTACATCCGCTGTAGAAACAAGCGGAAAGGACCTCTGCATTTTGGTCCTACACATTTTTGAAGCCTACACAGAAAAAATTGAGTTGTTATCCCAAAGACGCTGTCATGATAATTTTACCATTTCAGCGCTATAGTATTTTCAACCACGAAAAGTATAACATCGATTTTGTAAAAGTGCGCATGAAACAATATTGAAATTACTATGTATGTACCTGATAATTTTCGATAACTCTCAATGTTTGTTGTCGAAATAATTTTACTATTTAAATCAAGTTCCTCGCTCCTCCTAATCTTTATCATAACACATACTGATTTCATCATGAGACATATCAATTTTACTAGGCACAAAGTAAAACAATGAAACATTTCATTGACAATTTTACTAAAACGCAGTCGAATTTACTATGCCAGCCAAATTGAGCACATGGTAAAATAGCTATGCGTAAGGTATTATAAACAACAAAACATATTTGACTCAAAAATATGGTTGCCTGTTGTTCATTTAAACCACGGATCTAGTAGTTTTACTATGCTTTTTTTTTGTGTGTAATTATACTTTTTTTTTTGTTTTTACTGTTTTTGAAGCAACATCAAAAAGATCAAAATTTAATTTAACATTAACCCTAAATGCAAAGAATAACTATTGCTTTGAAGCAACAAAAACTTTGATCAAGTTATTTATTTCCAAAACGTGTGAATATTTTTCAATCAATCGAGAACAAAATTTGAACTTTAGCTAACAGAAAAATCATTTATTTAAAAAAAAACTAGGTCTTAGACAGCATCTGTTTTGTTATCAAACAACGTAACCCTCATCAATTTTTATATTATAAGAACTCGTAATCACTGTTTTGCCCTCTATGAAAATTGATCGTCGAAATTTCTAAAATCGTTTTGAGATCAATAAACCTTTTCGAAAAATATTTAGAACTTTGACGCGCAAAAACATAAAAATATTGATAAAAACACCTCAATCCTATCTTTGAATCATCATCAGCATTCCTGATTGCCCGATTTGAACCGGGCTTGCCCAGATTTTCGATAAAAAGTTGGGAATGCCAGGCCTGGTCCGGATATCGAGGAAAAAAGTCCGGGGTTTCCAGGATTATTCACAATTTTTTCGAAATTCCAAAAGTTCAACTTGTTTCGAACTTCGCTGATGTGGCTTGGTAAAATCATTTTTCGTGTGTTTATTTTTCATCTTTTTCCTTGGCTTTTTATGGAAAATACGTAGAATTTGGCTGGATTTGCCGGGATATTACCCGGCTGTGAGTTAAAAATTTAGAAACCCAATGCTCGGATTTGCCCGGCTTGGATACATAATCCGGAATGCATACTAAAAAAATAACAGGTTCAAAAGTGAATAGATACATGACATTCAAATACAAAATTCAAAACTAAGAATTGAGAATTACAAATCAAAGTTTGACAGCTTTTCAAACTTAAATCAGCATTGAGAATGATTTAAAATGTCAATTTTTTTTAAATCTATTTGAAAATTTAACCACTGGCTAAATGCTCGTAATCTCAATAACTTAATTAACTTTTACACCTCGATGCAGTTTTTTATAATTAAATAGTAGGTATGTATTTAAAAAAAAAGTAAACCTTTGAGTGTTTTGACACATTTGAAATTTCAAATACTATGCCTGCAGCTAATATTTACCAAAAGCACACAAATTTTCAACGAAGTCTCCGTAACGAACATAATTTTTTTGTCCGATTAAGGGTTGATAAATTTTTATTATTTTTTGTTTTGAAACTTTAAAAGTATCCTTGAACTGATTTTACCAGTTAAAATCACATTATTACACTTATACTGGATATTTTCCAGTAATCTAAGTTTTAGCAAGCACTGATAAATAATATACAATGTATTGAATTTCATTTTTCATTCCATTGAACGCACAATACTAAAGAATGTCAAATGACATAAAACAAGATTTCCCAGATAAATAAAATTCTGAAGGCACGTTCGATTGGTGTCATGCATTTTGAAAATTCTTACAGTTGTCAGGAGCATATTTTTTTTAATTAAAACTAACATAAATCCTAATTGAATTTTATCTCATACTTTTAGATTTTGGAAAGGATTATCTAAATCTGGGGAATGTAATAAAAAAGCTTGATTATTAATAAAAAAATCATTTTCCTCTACTTTGATATTTTAAAAGATTTAAATATGTGAAAATCTTGCAGTTCACATCATTCATTTAAGCATTATATGGATTTAAAATTATCTTGACTCGATATTTGCCAACGTATTAAAATTGAAATACAAACAAACCATGTTAGAAGAGTTAACGATCAAGAAGAGAATCTATGTGCTTAGTGGTAATCAAAAATATATTTGAAAGAAACATCCAAGTATTAAAAAAAATTAATGGGTTTAAAGTTATTTCGTAAAACTAATGTTCATTGATCTTTCATATATTTTGATTTTATTTTTAATTAAAATCAAAAACAATAAATCTTGAATGTGGCTCTTTCAAACCCTGAAATTTTGAAAATTTAAAGTTTTTGGCTCTTTTGACTCAAAAGGTTGCCGACCACTGACTTAGTCTAATGATACAGCGGATCAAGAAGCGGAACAACCTGAAGACATACAAGAAGCAGGAAGTGTCCAAACAAACGGCTGAACAAAAATCACGAGCCAAAATCAGAGCCGGAAGCTGTATCATCGGATTTTGCAGAAGCCAGATGCGTGCATTCTCATGGACGATGAAACTTATGTAAAAGAGGATTCCGGGGCCTTCCGGGACCAAAATTCTACACTGCAGCTATTGGAGAGGATGTGAGTGACCATGAGAAGTCGATTGAGGTGGAAAAATTTGGCTAGAAAGTGCTTGTGTGGCAATCTGCTCCTGCGGATTGAAGTCGGCGAGTTTCTTTACAAAAGGAACAATAAATGCCGATATCTACCAAAAGAAGTGTTTGCAGAAAAGGTTGCTGCCACTATATAAGAAACATATGACTCCACCATTGTTCTGGCCGGATTTGACGTCAGCCCACTACGCTAAATCCACTTTTAGATGGTTTGAGAATAACGATGTAGATTTCGTTGAGAAAGATATTAACCCACCAAACTGCCCCCAGCTTCGCCCCATAGAACGATATTGGGCTATCGTCAAGAGAGTTTTCAAGAAGGATGGTAAGGCCAACAGGACCATGGCGGTTTTCAAGAAAAATTGGAATGCTGCGGCCAAAAATTGTGATCTGCAGCATTCCTGCAGCTGTACAAACCCTAATGAAACGCGTCAAGTCGAAAGTCCGACAATATTATCAATAAATACTTTTTTACTTGTTTTTCTTCATAAACTGTAAGAACAAGCTTTTTAAAACACTTCCGAACTGTTTCTTTGTTTGAATCATTAATAAAATCAATACAATGAAAAAAAATGTGTTAAAACTTATTTTCGATACACTCCTTACATAGTGTTCTGTAAAATAAGCTCATGATTTCTTTCCGTACTATCTACTAGTTTTTTAAATAGAAAGTTTAGAAAAAACTCCAGCTTCAAATGTCAGAAGCCTTCATTATGACATTCTGATAACGAATACCATTCAGATGTGATGTCTGAGTTATATAATATGTCACAATTTGATATCCAATAACACTAAATAATCTTTGGACTTTTCAACTTATCCGAAAGACCATATTTTGCTTTAAAAATTAATAAACACTTTCAAATTGGTCGGCATCCATCAAATCCAATTTCATCAGAATAGTTTCTTCTTGAATCACGTCTTTATAACAAATTGATTTTTATTAGAGAAAAATCGTTCGAATATTTTATTTAAAAAAAACGTTTAAACCAGTGTTTTTTTTTTAATTAAGGATTTTCTCAAAGAATTAGTCCGTCCGAAATCAAATAGTTTCTTCAGAAATCACAATTTTGAAAATCATTTCTATTCACTGCCCTGTTAAATAACAGCTAATATCATCCTTTTGTTATACGTCCATAAGTGAAAATCATGTTTTGCTGCAAATGGCGCATGGGAAATTTGGTCAGTGCGTCAAGAGGAGAACCCAAGAAAAATCGTAAAATTTTGTCCATTTTTTCATAGCATAAGTTAAATTTTATTTGCATCGGATAGGAATCGGCCTTTTGCATTAGTTAGCCGTTGGGCAAACAAAAGTGACAGTTACATGCAACATGAATACGATTCGAAGCAAGAAGGCTATATCATGCGATAATTTATGAAAACATTCGAAAAAAAAATTATGTACGGCACAGTTTTGAGACGGCGGAACATTTTTTTACTTGTTTGTGCATTGGTTATCTGATTTCGACAACGGTCCTTTGGAAAAAATGTAGATTTTGTTTCCAGTGGAAGAGAACAAATATTGCGAATGTTTGTTACTAAATTTCGCGACGATAGCTCTTAATTTTATCCTCCTGGTACAAAATTCTCTAAGACAACTCCGAATACGCCAATCAAGGATCTGAGGGAACCGTTTAATGTGACTTCCTAAAATTTATGGCTTTATTATTGTTTTTAGTAAAGCATGGCTCAGTGATTTCATTTCAAAAATACAAACTCAAATGAGTTTTTGAAAAAATATATTATTATTTTTAAACATTTCCAAAGAGCAAATATGAGCAACAGCTTGGAACCTTACTTCTTCCAATCGTACATTCATCCAGAAGGCGTCCTGCCGAGAAGCATTTACAAAACATCCGAACCAAATACCAAGCATATGTTTCCGCACACCTTTGGCCTTTCAGCGAGAACGCATCTTAATCGCGAAATGCAATAAAAGAATCAACCAAAACTTGGGCCATGGCATGGAAAGGAAACTGAACAGAAATCCAATCCGTTTCTCATTCTTAAGCAGGATGCGATTTTCACCTTATTGGCACCCTCGAATCAAAGTTTTGTAGGTTCCCTCTTTGTATTTGGTTGAAGTGCGTATGTTTTGTGCAAGGCATGAGTGCAATCACACCCTGCCGGGGCAAATATTTTACAATAAAGAAATTAAAAAGTTCATATCGAATTCGGAATCGAATGCCGCCTTTTTCGGACCAAAAACCGTCGTCTGAGAGAGAATCCTCTTCCCATCGTTAGGTATTCGATCCTCTCCAGAAGACGACGCGTCTCTTTTCGTCAAAGGCAAGTCAGTAGCGCGACGGAATCTGCCCAGCATGATCATCATCCTTTTTTTCCAGTAAAATGTTCCTCAATCCAGCAGTGCAAAGGTAAAACCCCTCGTCAGGACACAATGAGAGGATCTCTGTTCCGAAATCCCTCCGAATTGGGAATCGTTGGTGTGTCTACGGGAATTTCACGCATCCCTGGTCCCGTATGAGCTTTTATTGGTTGACGGCTTTCTCGGACTGACCTCTGTTCGCTCCTTTTTTGCTGTTGATATCTGCAATGAATACCTACCCAGCATTTCGGAAGCGGTGCAGGAACAAGAAAATCCGAAGACGGCATTTATCTCGATGGGATGCGAATCTGCCTTCACCTGAACCGCATCCAGGAACCTCGTTGGAGACACCTTGGGAAAGTTGGAACATATGTAATTACAGACCTCAGCCAGGGGAATCGGGGTGGGGACACAGTGAGCTAGAATTCAAATTGATGGAGTAAAAATGTGGGATGACTTTGTCGCGGTAGGATAGCTTCATACCTGATGGTTCCGTTTCGATGGGATGGGCGCATTGTTTTTATTGGATTTCTGTATATGGGAATGTCGGAATCAGATCGTGTGACTTTTTAACTAGCATTGGAATTCACTGTTGTGAGAAAAACGAATTATGATTTTCTTCGTAACTTCTTACGCCGAGTGCATGGGAATGTGAAAGATCGGCATTTTTAAGATGGGTGTGGATTTATTACAAACTATCTGATTCTACCCGGCCTTGCTCGGGTTCACATAAAATATAAATTGAAATGAGTCGTTTGACTTTTTGAAATTTTGAAATCCTTTTGTACATCATTATAACAAATTGGACCATGTTTGGCCATGTGAGCTTTGTAAGTTTTGTTAGTCTTCTTAAAGTTTTAATTGGGATTATTAGCAAAGTTTATCGTTTTCATATTATTGAATAACTAATAGTTTTTAGGTTTGCTAATATAAATTTGAAATATTTTCCCTCGAATGCTTATCCATTCTATCACGAAAAACATTTCAATCTAAGGTTGCCAGGTTGCCCGGATTTATCCGGATTTGCTAGAACATTTGAATCAAAATTTGATGTAAGTCCGGTCTGGCCCGGTTTCCCGGATTTTGTTGCAAAAAGCTCGGATTTTGCCCGGATTTATTCACATCATTTTTAAAACGTAACTTAAACTGGGTTTTTAGAATTATTATAATTTTTCATTTTTACGTTCAAAAAGAAGTTTGAAATGGCAAGTTTTTGATTGGAAGCTTGATATACAATTTAAAATCTGCTGATGTGGTTTGTTGAAAAAAAAAATTGCAAGTATATTTTTCGTAATTTTTACTGAATAATTTCGCGGTTTTGACTTAGTTTGATCGGATATTGCAAGGATATCGGTTTGAACATCTTGAAATCAAATGCTGGCCAGGTTTTTTGATAAAATTGGCTGGATTTGTCCGGTCCCGATACGGCAATTCTGGCAACCTTATTTAATCATTTTTTAGGAAGCTTGAATTGAATTACCATTTTTTTTTATCAAATGATAACATTTTTTTTTATCTTTTCCATGGGTTATTTAGAGAAATTTCCATGTATTAAGCTTGTAAACAAATGTTAACGACTTCTTTTCAAGATCTCCCCGTAGAATTGAATACCCATTTAAGTGTTATTTTGTACTTAGAAATTTCTAAATAGAATTCCGCTGAAACCTCTGCATGTTTTCAATGTGCTATTTAAGTTTTCTTTTGATTGGATGGTAGAATTGAACACATCGATGATAAATAATAACTTAAAATTTAAAAATTTACAGATGAAATTGAATTGTACAAAACTAAAAACTTCAGATTAAATTACTAAAAGTCTCGTGCGTTGGATTTGGTTTTAATTTTTAGCATAAAATGAACGTTTAATTGTCTAATTCATATTGTAAATTAAATTTCTACACGGCAATCAAACACAGAACTTACAACCCTCAGTTTTATTAATTGTTTCCCTATTAGGAGTTCCGAAAATATGAAAATGGATGGTTCCTAAAAGCTGGAACATTAGTTTTCAGTCCTAGTAGTTATTCAACTGAAGAAGTCAATTCATAATAAACATGAATTAATGTATCCATACTTTACATACTGCATATTCTAGTAGATTCTCAACCACTGTTCTCTCAATATATTTCTAACAGGCGAGTAGTTTTTTTTTATCCTAAATGAAGGCTGATTATAGAAATCAAATGTCTCGCACCGGTACCACGTGCTTCGAACAGTAGAAGGAAAAAACACCCGCCAAAATTTCTCATTTCAAATTTTTTATGCTCAGCAAGCTTTGATTTGCTTTCCAGTACACGTGAACTCTGGATGGTCGTTTCTAATGCATGGCCCATGGTAATGGTGAAAACAATCCTGCCAAAGGGAACGAAAATCGGTTGACAAATGGGTGCCATGACTTTTGGTTTGTGGGAATAAAAACGTAAGTTGTATGGGAGGGTCCCTTTTCTTAGATGGGAGGGGTTCAAAACTATAACCTCGACCTTTCTCATGTCCGTTTACATCACTGTACTAAATTTCAAGCTGATCGGTTAAGGGGTGTGCATTTGTATAGGGTGCATATATATATACAAACATATATAGCCCAACTCATCTTTATATATAAGAAGAAGATATGGGTTGTACAAAAGGTGTGTTGTCCGAATACCGATTATTATGACGAATATTGTCGACTGAATGATTCTATCGAGTAGCAAATTTTGTTTCTTTGAAAACAATGTTTATTAAAAATCGCAATTAAATTTCCTCGCTTGTTAAAGTAATTGTTAGAACAGCTGGCAACCTTGGTACGGTGATCCGACAAACGTCAACGCGCTGGCGCCGAAAAAGAAAATAAGAATTGTCATTGTTAGAAAATTAATCGAAACTGCGACACGTGTTTTCATGACCTTGCAGACAGTTAGTTTGTAGTGAATTGTTTCTAAAAAAAACAGATTGTATTGATTAATTGATGTTCCGATCATCTTTTAATGTATTTTGTTATAGCAAAAGGTAGAATGTATTTGGCTAGTTGCGCGTTTTATTATTGATTTTAGGCATTTATACATTCCTGGTTGACCTCTCACATTTAACAATGAATGCGATAGGTTCAATTGTAATGGTATAATTGATTCAACTGTAAATATGATAAATTCAACTACTATTGTATGATTGATTTTATATATAATAGATTCAACTATACATTTCTGGTTGACCACTAACGTTTAAATTTACATATGATAGATTCAACTGTAGTGGTATAATTGTTTTGAATTGTAAATATGATTACAAATGTATGATTGATTCTAGATATTGAACTATAAATATAGTAAATTAAACTATATTTTATGATTGATTGTGTGATACTTGAATACTATAGTGTTCCTCTGAGTTCATCAGCAAACATAAAAAAAATCGTAAGTGTGAGACCAGTACGTGTCCCTACAGCCATCGTAGTCCTGGTTTTAGGGCTCATACGGCAGTTCCTGACAAGCAAGCGCTCTCCAGCGATGGAGAAACATTTTCCTCTACCAGTTCCTGGCAGCGGTCGTGTAGTAGTAGGTGTTGCCGAAATAAAATTCTGTGTTTTTGCGAATGAAAATTCTGATTTTCTGTGATTTTGTCCAATAATTCTGTGACGGTTTTCTGTGATGGAAATAGTATTTGTTTCATTGAAAATCTATGGAAACATGGCTTTTTCACAATTTACATAGGAAAAATCAATTAACATTACCAATCTTATCATATTGTTCCAAGACAAAGTTAGAGATAGAAAAATATTTTTACAAAAAAGTATAATTTAGGAAATGCGTATTTTAAAAAAAAAAGTTTGATAAATCTGTGAATATTTCCAAAATTCTGTGTTTTGTGACACAGATTCTGTGATGAAAATTTGCTCAAAGTTTTGTGAAATTATAGTTTTTTCTGTGATTTCGGCAACCTAGGTAGTAGGCCGACAATTCCTGGAATTGTAAAAGGTACAACTACTCTGGCTGCCCGCGAAATCGTCGTGGGTCTCGACGTTCCTGTACGTAATCCTGGCGAGATACCACATGAACTAGTATTGGTAAGTCAGTAAGGCTGGTATATCGAGTGATTGATTGTTGTATGTATGTATGTATGTATGAATCCACCTTGGGTTTGCGGCAGCGCCGCGGTTATGGCCAAGAAAATAACCCACGCGTCCATATTGGCTACCATGCAACACAGTTATAACCTCTCAATGAGACTTTTAAGGGAATAGAATCGCAAGCAGAGGCACTTACGGTATCCAGGGTATTAGAGGAGTTGTCTCGAGAAGCTATTACCATATTGTTGACTAACCAAAATAGCATGTAAATTATAATCCCGCCCCCAAGGCTTCCGAAAAGAGAGTGCGTCCTTATTTTACAAAAAGTAATCAAATACGATCTTTTTCTCAACCATGCCAAATTCCCTTGACATAAATTGAGAAACGTCCAGTATTCGAAACGGGTAACGAGCACATACCGCTACCTGCTCCCTTTGCAATACAAGGATACCCTGATGCCCCTACCTTCGACGTTTGTAGATAATAATATAATATGATTAAATATTAAACAATACAATGTAATATGAAATAAATTTGTACAATAGATATTAATATAAAATATAACAGAACAACGGTTGCCATGGACCGAGTGAATTTTAGGAATTATGTTCGTCAAGTTATGTCGTGAGACGGAATACTATGTAAATAAAAATAAATAAATAAATAAATAACAGAACAAAATTTATCAATTAAAAATATAATATAGGGCGTCTTCAATTATCCGAGCATTTCAATTTTCTTTCAGCACGGATAAACGAATCAGACTTGATTATCCGTCAATCTTTTTGTAATAATGCAAAAATGCAAAAAAATTGTAGTTAAAATATTTTTTGATATTTTTTCATAAAACCAATGATTTTCAGTTTTTTTTATGAGTCAAAGTACAAACAATGATAGGAACCTGATTTTTAAACGGAAAATTGAGCTAACGGATAATCAAATCTTTTGTGTTTAATAAATCAATAAACAGTTTATAGTATATAGAATATAGTATGAATGTAATGTAATGTAAAATAGTATGAAAAACAGCAATATACTTAATATAATAAAAAATTTCATTGTAAATATAAGGATTTTGACAAGCGGAATCTGTAATCAAAAATTTATAAGGATATGTTAACGCTTTCATATGGTCAATTGTTTTAAAACTTTAAAAGATTTATACATAATAAACCAAAAAGAAAAGATCAAATAAAACTAACAATAATTTACTATTGAAGTCAGTGAAATATAAAACATCAATCACATCAACATAAAAAAGTTGGTCCACATAATAATATTTTGATTAAATTAGAGAAATTAGCAAGATGTATAAGATAGTATAGAATTAACCCAATAACCATACACTGAAGCTTTGGTAAATGTTTTCAAAACATCCTGAAAAATAAAATGGTTAAACATTTATGTCTACAAGTTGCCAAAAACTAAGGCTGATTCAAAATATTTCCCAAGATTATCTTGTTTTAATATTCCTGAAATAAATTATTAGTTTTATAACAAAGATTATTTAAAACTGCTCGTGATGCTATGCGAAGGAAGTAAATGAATGAATGTTCTAATTTGGTAATTTACTAACCTTGAGGATCTGCAATAATTAAAATTTTCAATCCGAATGTTAATCTAGTAATTTAAATTAAAAATTAATTAAAAAGAAATAAAAATGTTAACATCCAATGTTCGGTATTCGGCCAGGCCGAGCTAAACGCCTTCAGCTGTTTTTCGAGACTTTAGTTTTATGTAGAAGTATTTTATTAAAGAAACTTTCATTTGTCAGCAAAATGAATTAATTAAGGATTTAAATTATGGTGGTCACAGGTTTCACAATGGCGTTTGGTTCGGTCTGGCATAAAATATGATTAATTAGGAAATACATTAAATATCAGAAAGAAAAATTGGGTGTGGTTCATTATATTACAAAGCTCATCAGCATTTTTCCCTGAAAAATATTCATTAAAGCTAAAAGATTGAATTTATATTTAATGAAATTGTTTAAAAATTAGTAAATTAATATTTTTGTTGCCGTTCCTGGTGATCTGCCAACCCTATGTTGTTTATAAAAGCGGTTAAAAAAATATAGAAAATCAATACAACTCCTTGTTCTAAAATCATCTAAATATGGAGGAATATTTTTTTAAAATGTATATTAAAACATTCATATAAAAGTTTACTAGCATAAAACATCTTAGGGCTTGTGATATAGCTCAGTTGACAAGTCTGTTGTCTCCTGAGCCGAAGTCCACGAGTTCGAGCCCAAGAGCAAACATCGAACACAGTTGTACCGGATAAGTTTTTCAATAACGATTCGCCTACTGCAACGTTGATAAAGTCGCGAATGCCATAAATTTGGTAAAACGACTATAACCGAAACAAAAAAAATATATATAAAACATCTGGTTAAATAATGTTGAAGCTGTAACAAAAAATACCAATTTTGAATTAGTAATTTTAGACAAAAAAATAGAAGAAAACATGAAAGAAATATGACGATAAATTTCCAATGCATTGAAGTTTAGTCCACACTAAGCGAAGTGTATGCAACTCTGGTCGCTCCAACGATTGCCGGCTCCCTAGCCTTCAGTTATACGAGACTTCCAATCCGCTACAGCAACCAAAACTCCAAAATTGAAAATAAATAAGGGAAAAATAGGGAAAAAATATTTGATTCGATTTTATAAAACAGGTTGCGCAAATGTGGTGTGTAATGTATTGAGCCTATATCGAGTGATTGATTGTTGTCGTGATAAAGTCTGCTTCATTTAATATTGGAACAAATTCTTTTGCTCATTGTGGCGCTCCTAGTGGACGGATTTGGAAACTTTTTTCACCCACGTGTCGGGAAATTCATTACCTTTCACCATGTATTTATGTCATAACACCAAACGATAGCATTTTGTAAACAACCGCCATGGAAGCCGAACGGAGAGATCAAATTGTGCACAGTTTTCTTGAAAATCCATTGTTGTCGGCATCGAAGCTAGCTAAACAGCTTAAAATGCCCAGAAATACCGTATGGCGTGTTATCAAGCAGTACAAGGAAACATTGACGACGGCTCGGAAGCCGCATTCGAAGCGTCGGAGTGGAACTGTCGACCGGAAACTGCGTGGGAAAGTCATCAAGGCCGTCGAGAGGAATCCCAATCTTTCAGACCGCGATTTGGCCAATAAGTTCCAGGCCGCTCACAGTACGGTGCGACGAATTCGTCTCCGGGAAGGAATAAGGTCATTCCGAGCCAGCAAACAGCCAAAACGGACGCTGAAGCAGAACAATGTGGCCAGAATCCGTGCTCGAAAGCTGTACGACCAAGTGCTGACCAAGTTCGACGGATGTATTCTGATGGACGATGAGACCTACGTGAAGGCGGACTTTGGGCAAATCCCAGGTCAAAAATTTTATTTGGCGACGGCTCGGGGGGATGTACCTGCAAAATTTAAGTTCGTGTTTGCGGATAAATTCGCCCGCAAGTACATGATTTGGTAGGGGATATGCAGTTGTGGACAGAAAACCAAAGTCTTTCTCACTGACAAGACAATGACATCAGAAGTCTACAAAAAAGAGTTCCTACAGAAACGGATTCTGCCGTTTATTCGTGCCCACGACCGTCCAGTAATGTTTTGGCCGGACCTCGCAAGCTGCCATTACAGCAAAACGGTTATGGAATGGTACGCAACGAACGGGGTCAGCGTAATACCGAAGGACCTCAACCCCCCAAACTGCCCCCAGTTCCGGCCGATAGAGAAATACTGGGCAATCACGAAGCGGAGGCTTAAGGCAAAGGGAAAACTTGTTAGGAACATGACTCAAATGAAGAACTGGTGGAATCAAATCGCCAAAACGGTGGACGAAAAGGGTGTGCGCCGCCTAATGTGCCGTATTACGGGAAAAGTACGAGAATTTCTTCGAAACAGCAATGAATTATTTTTTTTTAATTTTTTTTTATGAAAGAGTAAAGAAAATGCTACATTTGTATGAAAAACAAATTATGAATTCGTTAATAAATGACTGAACTACACGCAATTGTTTGTGTTCCAATATTAAATGAAGCAGACTTTATTGGTTAATTTTCCACTCACAAGGTCAATCTTCGCCGGGTGCAGAAGCACGGAATTCTAAGGACGTCTTTCGGGACCGATTAGTTAAGACGCACAATTTGCTGGACAACCATGTATCAAGATGCAAAAAGAACAACAGCGAAGGAACCAGGACCTGGATATAGGGATTTCCGGTCAGCTTTTCTAGCATCGTGGCGGCTAAAACGAACTAGATGCAATATGCTAAAATAATAAATAAAAAGAAAATAAAACGTAGCCTTGACAGTATCCTGAAAAATAAACATCTTAAGATATGATTACTTTCAATATAAACAAAATTTTAAATTGCAATATTTATAGTTGACCCCATTGAATCATAATTGTATTCATCATATTTATCATCAATCATATTATCATAGTTGAATCTACCATGGTTACAATTGAATCAAACATATTATTATAATTGAATTTATCATTATAACAGTCAAATCAATTATGTTATTATGTTAAATCTACTATCATTATTGTTGAATGTATGACATCAATCGTACATTATAGTTGAATCCATTATATCTATAGTTTAATGCACAAAATCAATCATACAACCATAGTTGGGCTTGTGATATAGCTCAGTTGGCAAGTCAATTGCTTCCTGAGCCGATGTTCGTGAGCTCGAGCCCAAAAGTAAACATCGAACACAGTTGTACCGGATAAGTTTTTCAATAACTGTCAGCCAACTGCATCGTTGATAAAGTCGCGAATGCCACAAAGATGTTAAAACGACTATAATCGATACAAAAAAACATCCATAGTTGAATGTAATACATATATTGTTGAATGTACGAAATCAATAAAATTGTCTTTTAAATGTATTGTTGAAATTTTGATGATGAACTGTTTAAAAATAGCTCAGGAACTCAGTGAGCATCTCAAAAAGGTCATTTTTGAGGAAAAAAATACGAAAAAGTTGGTTTGTGTATAGAACAAGCACAACATGATGTGGTGAAGAAGGACGCAGACTATCAGCAACGAACGTCTCGATGGTGATAGCCTTCCTTGATGACTTTCAACCTTTAGGATCATAACTGATATGTATCAGTTCTGAGAGATGTGTAAAGGTTACAACATGATTTTTAATTTTTCGCTTTGCGTAGAACAACAAAATCATGACTAGGTAACCGCAATGAACTGTCCAGCATGTGCTACGGCTTTTTTGAACATGTTGTCCTGGTATTTCTTCAAATTTTTCCTTCTGAAACATTCATGATCGTCTATCAACAACGAACATTATGAAAAATGATGCGCGGATAGACGTTTGGGAATGATTGAGAGAGCGACGTTCAAAATGTATCACCAAGTATGTCGATCACCGTCGATTAGCCACGTGACGAATAGCAACGGTAGCCTCCGATGGGACATGGTATATTTTCTTGTATCAAGTTAGTGGTGATGTTTGACATAAATTCAATTTCAACTTTTACCACGTGCGTATCACAGCACTCGGAGGTGTAAGTATTCTAGCTTGAAACGAATCCTGATTGCTTTTCTTGAGCGATTTTCCGAACATTGAAGAATCGGTCAACTAGGTAATTTTTTTCAGCGTTATTACTGTGATGCGATTTGATGTGGCTATCAAACTTGACCAACAGTTTTATCCCTTTGATGATACCCCAATTTAGTCAAAGGTCAAAGTTCAAAACAATGTAAATAACGAAATCTGATGTTGCACTTATGTTAGTATTTTTGTTCGTTGTTGTTTTAAAATCAGGCGTGGAAAAGTCAAGGCTTGCTTAACAATTATTCTATCATGATGAATGAGAATGATCAGAAGTTTTCGGAATTGAATTTTTACAAATTCATTGGATTCTTTTTGTTGAAACATTTGTTATCGCAATTCATTTCTTCTAAATTATTTTATTTCATGTTAAAACTGTTTTCTCCGGAGAAAACGGTATTTTTATTCAATGAATGGTGTGTATATGAGGATAATGAATAATTTTTTTCAAAAAATCTTTTGAAAATTTAACTTCTTTTAAAAGATTTTATGGAGGTTTTGATAATGGGGATTTTTTTATCTGGCAATTTGCGAAAATGGTCTTCAGATTTTCCCAAAAATTGAAAAGTGAGTTCATTTTCACGGCTTAATACACGTATTTTTTCAGATTTCTGACATTTTTATTTTTCGAGATAGGTTTTTGTAAATAAAATAAATCTGCAGAGTTATGGAGCTTTGAAATATGATTTAATTTAATTACAAAAAAAAAATAATTAAATCTAACTCAAAAAATAAAAATGTTTAAAATCTGAAAAAATACGTGTGTTTTAAGTCGTAAAAACGAACCCAATTTCGAATTTTGGTTAAGATCAGAAGACCCCCGGCGCAAACCCTTCAGATAATAAAAAAAACCCTAATGTGTTTTTCAGTTTTATCAATGTTTCTTTTCAAAAGCGAGTAATGGCGCTATATCCAAGGTCAATGGCGATACAAAGGTACAAAGAAATTCAAAATTATCGCATCACAAGTTCAATAAATAAAAACAAAGAATTTAAATATTTTGAAACAAGTTGATAAAAATCATAGTCAGTCTAAAATTTTGGGTTTCTGTGTGATATAACCTTATTTCTATCCACTTGAGAAGGAACAACCAAGGACCGGTATCCAGGCACAATACTTTTTAGCAAAAATGCTCCCAACGTAAAAAAATATCTAAATATGGAAACGTATGGTACTGTTGCCCACGTTTCTTCCTCCCTGTGTTCCTGTTGTCTCTGTGTCTTTTACTGCACTTTTTAATTGAAGCTATTCCTCATCACATATTGGCATGAAAAAAAACTGCATAAAAAAAGAAAATAACATCCGACCCATAGCGATGACAACATTTAATCCTTTCTGCAAACAATTGCTCGCTTGATTTGCTTTCATGAACCGTGTCAAACTATATGTATTCTGACTAAATGCTGAATGCGGTTTGGTTTACTGGCAGGATGTCACCAACATTTGTACGCAGCTCGCTCGAGTACGATAAACGCTAATGTAAACATTATTCTTCAAGAAGCCAATGAATAACATTAACCCACATTTGATGGAAGCTAGGTTAAATAAAAATAAATACGGTTGTGAATCCTAGAAGTTTGCAAGCTTCAAAGCAGGGGAAAAATATGAAAATCTTTAAAAAGTCCAAAAGGAAAAAAGATAAAAAAAACCAAGGATCACATGTAGGTTTGAGAGGATCCTTCTGGGATGAACTGAAAAACGCAACAATAGTCGACCATAAAGTGGGTACACCACTTCTTGCAGAGACCTTCGGGGCACCAGCCAGCCACTTGAAACCCGAAAGCGAAAAATCTCCACCTTCCACCTTTTGGCCCACATCATTGTATGTACGTTTGGTGATGGTTCACTTTTTACAATTCTAGCTTCTGTGATCCTACCCGGACTGTTGAAGAGTGAAAATGAACGAGCTGTGCAAAGTCTCTTATTCTAGTTGGGCCGGCTGCTGGAGCATCTGATGTTGGTGCTTCTCGTTCCGAAATAGAAACCCCATGCTGAACTTTGGTGGGGCAAAAAGGATAACGATTACGGACGCCCCAGCCAAGAATGTGATCCGGGCTTCATTCGGGTGTGTGCTTTTCTTTCTTTGTGCCCGGTCAGGCCACTCGAAAATTGCCATGTTGCCGCCAGGAAAACCAGCTCCGTCGACGATCCCGGGAAACACAACCAGGTCCAAGCAGAAAAGCAGGACCACGTTGCTTGGAATACAAAAAGCAGGGAAAAGAGACACTCATGCGCATCGCATCCAAACAAACACCCCAAAACCCCGCACTGCTACGCCTCTTGCCATCAATTGGGTTCTCCGGGCCTCGAAATACTTCTACACGGCCAAGGTACACAAGAAATGAAAATTACGCTTCGAAGCGGCCAAATTCGAGTGCTGCATACCCTACGACTACGAGGAGGCAAGCTGGCTGACTGACTGGCTGGTGAAAAACAGCTCCGGTAAATATTTGTCCAAGATAATTGATCTCGTCAGTCTCCGGCTTTTGTGCCCTGGCGTGGTGGCTCGGTGTGTGCCTTTTCGTCCGTCCTTTTTGGCACAACCGGCAACCGACAGATTCCGGTCGTGTTTCGTTCCAACGTTGGCCATAGGAAGCCCCGGAAAGCATGAGCGCATTTCCCCGGTGATACGCCAAACTGGATATAAACAAATAAACTTGAATAATACCTGCCTTCCGGATATGTTTGAGTTTTCCGAACGAGCTTTGGCATTTTTGGGTAGCGTATAGCAGAGATGAGAGTCAAGATTGAGCGAATTTTATCCCCGGATTAGAAGGTCCCATTTGAAATGAAGTTTATCAAAAATCGATTCAAAAACAGCTCATATTTAAAAAATAAAATAAAATAGATCTCTGATAAAACCAAAGCAATTGTCCTTTGTCATGTTTTAATCATTCGATAATAAAATATGAAGATTTGTCAATTTTGTCATTTTTGAAATTTTTGTAATTTTTGTAATTTTTGAAATTTTTGTAATTTTTGAAATTTTTGTCATTTTTGAAATTTTTGTCATTTTTGAAATTTTTGTAATTTTTGTAATTTTTGTAATTTTTGTAATTTTTGTCATTTTTGTAATTTTTGTAATTTTTGTCATTTTTGTAATTTTTGTAATTTTTGTAATTTTTGTAATTTTTGTAATTTTTGTAATTTTTGTAATTTTGTAATTTTTGTAATTTTTGTATTTTTTGTATTTTTTGTAATATTTGTAATTTTTGTAATTTTTGTAATTTTTGTAATTTTTGTAATTTTTGTAATTTTTGTAATTTTTGTAATTTTTGTAATTTTTGTAATTTTTGTAATTTTTGTAATTTTTGTAATTTTTGTAATTTTTGTAATTTTTGTAATTTTTGTAATTTTTGTAATTTTTGTAATTTTTGTAATTTTTGTAATTTTTGTAATTTTTGTAATTTTTGTAATTTTTGTAATTTTTGTAATTTTTGTAATTTTTGTAATTTTTGTAATTTTTGTAATTTTTGTAATTTTGGTAATTTTTGTAATTTTTGTAATTTTTGTAATTTTTGTAATTTTTGTAATTTTTGTAATTTTTGTAATTTTTGTAATTTTTGTAATTTTTGTAATTTTTGTAATTTTTGTAATTTTTGTAATTTTTTGTAATTTTTGTAATTTTTGTAATTTTTGTAATTTTTGTAATTTTTGTAATTTTTGTAATTTTTGTAATTTTTGTAATTTTTGTAATTTTTGTAATTTTTGTAATTTTTGTAATTTTTGTAATTTTTGTAATTTTTGTAATTTTTGTAATTTTTGTAATTTTTGTAATTTTTGTAATTTTTGTAATTTTTGTAATTTTTGTAATTTTTGTAATTTTTGTTATTTTTGTTATTTTTGTAATTTTTGTAATTTTTGTAATTTTTGTAATTTTTGTAATTTTTGTAATTTTTGTAATTTTTGTAATTTTTGTAATTTTTGTAATTTTTGTAATTTTTGTAATTTTTGTAATTTTTGTAATTTTTGTAATTTTTGTAATATTTGTCAATTTTGTAATTTTTGTAATTTTTGTAATTTTTGTAATTTTTGTAATTTTTTGTAATTTTTGTAATTTTTGTAATTTTTGTAATTTTTGTAATTTTTGTAATTTTTGTAATTTTTGTAATTTTTGTAATTTTTGTAATTTTTTATAATTTTTGTAATTTTTGTAATTTTGTAATTTTTGTAATTTTTGTAATTTTTGTAATTTTTGTAATTTTTGTAATTTTTGTAATTTTTGTAATTTTTGTAATTTTTGTAATTTTTGTAATTTTTGTAATTTTGTAATTTTTGTAATTTTTGTAATTTTTGTAATTTTTGTAATTTTTTGTAATTTTTGTAATTTTGTAATTTTTGTAATTTTTGTAATTTTTGTAATTTTTGTAATTTTTGTAATTTTTGTAATTTTTGTAATTTTTGTAATTTTTGTAATTTTTGTAATTTTGTATTTTTGTAATTTTTTGTAATTTTTGTAATTTTGTAATTGTTTGTATTTTTGTAATTTTTGTAATTTTTGTAATTTTTGTAATTTTTGTAATTTTTGTAATTTTTGTAATTTTTGTAATTTTTTGTAATTTTTTGTAATTTTTGTAATTTTTGTAATTTTTGTAATTTTTGTAATTTTTGTAATTTTGTAATTTTTGTAATTTTTGTAATTTTTGTAATTTTTGTAATTTTTGTAATTTTTGTAATTTTTGTAATTTTTGTAATTTTTGTAATTTTTGTAATTTTTGTAATTTTTGTAATTTTTGTAATTTTTGTAATTTTTGTAATTTTTGTAATTTTTGTCATTTTTGTAATTTTTGTAATTTTTTGTAATTTTTGTAATTTTTGTAATTTTTGTTAATTTTTGTAATTTTTGTAATTTTTGTAATTTTTGTAATTTTTGTAATTTTTGTAATTTTTGTAATTTTTGTAATTTTTGTAATTTTTGTAATTTTTTGTAATTTTTGTAATTTTTGTAATTTTTGTAATTTTTGTAATTTTTGTAATTTTTGTAATTTTTGTAATTTTGTAATTTTTGTAATTTTTGTAATTTTTGTAATTTTTGTAATTTTGTAATTTTTGTAATTTGTATTTTGTAATTTTTGTAATTTTTGTATTTTTGTAATTTTGTAATTTTTGTAATTTTTGTAATTTTTGTAATTTTTGTAATTTTTGTCATTTTTGTAATTTTTGTACTTTTTGTAATTTTGT
>NC_073692.1:18727876-18728742 GCF_029784155.1 Uranotaenia lowii
GGATGTTGTTGTCACCTGTTTAACATCGAGTTTTTGATGCTTTGCCTGGATTTCGAAGAAATTTTGAAAAATTTTAATCCCTCTGATTTACAGATGAGTGTTCATATTTACCCCATAGTTTACGTCCTATGGGATAATTATGAACACATATTCTTATTCATTTCCTGACATTTCTTTGGCTTGTTGATGGTCAAATGTTTTATTCATCAACTAAGGGGGCCATTCACTAATTACCCAAGTATTTCCAGGCCCCTTTCCCCCTCCTCCCCTTACAAAACTACCCCCCCCCCCCCCCACCACCATTCTGTATGATCTTTACACATTGAGGACCGTGAATAAATCTTAGCCGCGAAACATCAACACTCGGCATTCTATATCATAGAATCCACTGGACCAAGTTCAATAAATTTCATATTAAAATTAGGTCCGCAATGTGTTAAGTATTAGGTTTGGAATTTTTGAGAACTTGTTTTTTTTTTCTAAAAATGATATTCGGGTTTTAAAAAAAAGCTATGCCAGTTCTTATCAGTCTTTGAAAAAAACTGTTGAACGCAATTTTATCAAAAACTGAAAATAAAATTTCAAATGTAAAAAAACTTAATAAAACAGAAATTTTGAAAAAAAGGCTCAATCCGTAGTCACATTTAAACAAGTCTTAATTTTGTTAAAAAAATTAGTGATAAGAGCTTGCTTTTTTGTTGATAAAAAGGGCAGTCAAATCACCGGAGAGTTTTACCGGTAGTACCGAAACCGAAAACCTGTATCCCAGGAATAGTTTTCTTTTACCGAATACAGGTTTTACGTCCTTTTAAAACCAGTTTATTTTGTTTTGATAAATAACAAGGTTATAAACTAAACTTGAAGAA
>NC_073692.1:18729242-18927964 GCF_029784155.1 Uranotaenia lowii
TTTTGTCATTTTTGTCATTTTTGTCATTTTTGTCATTTTTGTCATTTTTGTCATTTTTGTCATTTTTGTCATTTTTGTCATTTTTGTCATTTTTGTCATTTTTGTCATTTTTGTCATTTTTGTCATTTTTGTCATTTTTGTCATTTTTGTCATTTTTGTCATTTTTGTCATTTTTGTCACTTTTGTCATTTTTGTCATTTTTTTCATTTTTGTCATTTTTGTCATTTTTGTCATTTTTGTCATTTTTGTCATTTTTGTCACTTTTGTCATTTTTGTCATTTTTGTCATTTTTGTCATTTTTGTCATTTTTGTCATTTTTGTCATTTTTGTCATTTTTGTCATTTTTGTCATTTTTGTCATTTTTGTCATTTTTGTCATTTTTGTCATTTTTGTCATTTTTGTCATTTTTGTCATTTTTGTCATTTTTGTCATTTTTGTCATTTTTGTCATTTTTGTCATTTTTGTCATTTTTGTCATTTTTGTCATTTTTGTCATTTTTGTCATTTTTGTCATTTTTGTCATTTTTGTCATTTTTGTCATTTTTGTCATTTTTGTCATTTTTGTCATTTTTGTCATTTTTGTCATTTTTGTCATTTTTGTCATTTTTGTCATTTTGTCATTTTTGTCATTTTTGTCATTTTTGTCATTTTTGTCATTTTTGTCATTTTTGTCATTTTTGTCATTTTTGTCATTTTTGTCATTTTTGTCATTTTTGTCATTTTTGTCATTTTTGTCATTTTTGTCATTTTTGTCATTTTTGTCATTTTTGTCATTTTTGTCATTTTTGTCATTTTTGTCATTTTTGTCATTTTTGTCATTTTTGTCATTTTTGTCATTTTTGTCATTTTTGTCATTTTTGTCATTTTTGTCATTTTTGTCATTTTTGTCATTTTTGTCATTTTTGTCATTTTTGTCATTTTTGTCATTTTTGTCATTTTTGTCATTTTTATAAGATTTCAGGATTCACTTCCACTCGAACAGAGTTTATGCTCAGCAACATAATCATATCTTAGTGAATATGTTGACAAATATGTCTCGTTATTGGATTTGCATATTTTAAATAAAAAAAACCTTTTATCCGAACTCTAGCCGAAGAGGGAGAAAGAGCCGCCGCCAATGGAGATATCCGATTACTTTATGACATTTCTCGCCGCCTCAGTGGTGCAAGGACTAATGCAAGAATGCCGCTGAAAGACCGAGCAGGTCAGTTATTGACCGATCGAACAGATCAGCTCAAACGATGGACTGAGCACTTCGAACAACTCTTCCAAGTCACGAATAGCGATGGCCAACAAAACCCGCAGCTCGAAGCGCCAACAGTAAGTCGCATTAATGGCGTCAACTCGGAAGCGCCCTCGCTGGCTGAAATAGAAGCGGCAATCAAAAACATGAAATCCAACAAAGCACCTGGGATCGATTGCATCCCTGCTGAAATGCTGAAAGCCGACCCTGCCCTATCAGCACAAATGTTGCACCGTCTTTTCGCTGACATCTGGGATACTGCAACATTCCCGGCCGACTGGATGCAGGGTATCCTTGTAAAGGTCCCGAAGAAAGGAGACCTGACAGAGTGCGGTAACTGGCGAGGCATAACGTTGATCTGTACAACCCTCAAAGTACTCTGCAAAGTGATCCTGAACAGGATCCAGGAGAAAATCGACGCTACACTCCGACGGCAACAAGCTGGATTCCGATCCGGACGATCATGTGTGGACCACATCACAACGCTACGAATCATACTGGAACAAATCAACGAATTCCAGGACTCTCTTCTGCTGGTGTTCGTTGATTTCGAAAAAGCATTCGACCGACTTAACCATGAAAACATCTGGGCGGCTCTAAGGCGACGAGGGGTCCCAGAGAAACTAGTCCATCTCATCGAAGCACAGTATGAGGCATTTTCGTGCAAGGTCTTGCACGACGGTGTCTTGTCCGAACCAATCCCGGTAACTGCTGGAGTGAGACAAGGATGTATTCTATCACCGCTACTTTTTCTAATCGTAATGGATGAGATTCTGATTGGATCGATTGACTGTGCACCGAACCGAGGATTGCCGTGGAATCCTTCAACAATGGAGCAACTGAACGACCTTGACCTGGCTGACGATATTGTTTTGCTAGCCCAAACACAACCAGATATGCAGAGCAAACTCGACGACCTCACCGAAAGTTCCAAGGCAGCAGGTCTCAAAGTCAATGTTGGAAAGACCAAGTCGATGGAGATCAACACAGAAAATCCCTCCAGTTTCATGGTAGCTGGGCAACAAGTTGAGAAAGTGGAGTGCTTCCAGTATCTTGGTAGCCAGATAACGCCTGATGGTGGTACCAGGAAAGACATCGAAACCCGGATCAGAAAGGCCCGATTTGCGTTTGCGAGTCTCCGAAACATCTGGCGGTCACGCCAGATCTCTCTACGAACTAAAATCCGAATCTTCAACTCAAACGTCAAATCCGTATTGCTGTACGGGTGCGAAACTTGGTGCACATATGCGGTGACGACGCGAAAACTGCAAGTATTTGTAAACCGCTGCCTGCGGAATATCATCCGCGCTTGGTGGCCTGGCAACTGGATCTCGAATAAGGAATTACATCGCCGGTGTCATCAAAGGGCGCTAGAAATCGAGATTCGGGAACGTAAGTGGAGATGGATTGGGCACACGCTGCGAAAAGATGAAAACGAGATTTGCAGAAAGGCGCTAGATTGGAATCCAGAAGGTCATCGAAGAAGAGGCAGACCCAGAAATTCGTGGCGGCGAAGCCTAGCCGCTGAAATCCGAACTGTCGACGAGAATCTTGACTGGGACCAGGTGAAGACGCTGGCTCCGGATCGTCAACAGTGGAGGTCTTTTACCACGGCCCTATGCACCGGAGGATCGGCGCGGGATCATTAATCATAATCATCCGAACCGTTTTGTCAAACTTTATTTTCTGTGAAATACATATAGATAAAATCCTCGATTTTTTGAATATCAATTGACATCTCATATTTCTTATTCTGACCACCCTAACGGAAAATCATCCATCTCAGTGGGTGGCTGGGTCATATTTTTGGCTCTCTCCAAACAATGTTGAATGAGAACATAAGGTTATCCTGCTTTCTTGTTTCCTGTGCTGACCTCCATCTCACTTTTTACTACCGATCCACCGATGTAGGAACGCAATGATAGAGATGTTCTCGTTTTATTGCTTGCTAGGAGGTGCTTTATCCCTTTCACTCTTGATCCCTCTTGACTTTCAGGGGTGACGGTATCTTTGCCAATGTTGCAAATCCCTCTCGTAAAGTGGCGGGTGATAAAATCCGATGGCCGGGGCCCCAAACGATTCGAATCGAGCGAAAGTCATTTTAATCAGTGTTGATAGTTTGACCCGGATAATGGAGTGGAACGAGCAGGGATTTTTTGTTGATCCAATCCCTCGCTTTCCTCAGGGCGGCCGTTTTGTGTTAGCACTTTATCTCGACTTTTATGATGATGAAGATGTTGATGATGCTGTTGAATGGCGTGTTTTTTTAGTAAGTGCTGAAGATGTGTTCCAACTGTTGCAAATCGAAATTCTCTGACAACACATTCTCAACACGTTTTACATTTTTTTTTGTGATTTGTTATTTTATTGATTTTGTATTCCTGTCATTGTGTCACACAAACTGTATAATTATCAGTTAAGTGTGATCCGGATTCAAGATATAAATTTCGAACTACCAATTTGAAATTTTAATCTTACTATTCTGTTTTCATGTTTGAATTATTATTCTGAATTTTAAATTTTCATATCAAATTTGTTTGAATAATAAATAGAACTCATAAGGAAAATCTAAACTAAACATTGAAAATACCTTCATATTGATTATATTCTGAAAAAGTATCTCCGCGATTGCAGAAAGGTCAAAATAGCATCACAAACAAGTAAATCAACCGACTCACAGAGGTTCCGTTCCGTGACGTTTTCATCAGTCAGTTTATACTAGGGATACCATACGTACTCTTTTAAGAGTACATGTACTCTTTTTCGATCGAAAAATGAGCGTACTCTTCTTTTTGTGAAATTTTACGAAATGTACTCTTTTTTTGGTGCAAGGAATTGAATGAAATTTTCCCATATAAACTAACTTATTTTTTCCGATACATGAAGATGAATACAAATCTTATGAATACAAGAGATCCAACTTTTCATGCATTCGTTGCACAACACTTCTGATTCGTCTCTTTTGTTGAATGTTTCAAAGGATGGCTACCAATAGAAGGAATCACGAGTACATTCATGATTTCATACGAGATTTTTTGTTCAAAATTAGCGCCTTTGATTATGCAATGAACTCCCGGACAGTAGGCAATATGCATAAATACAATTCACTAATCAGGAATAATGTTTTAAAGAATAAAAAAACGCCTTTATGAAAAACTCTTTTAAAATGCATTTTTTTTTATCAAACTTTGGGAAATCCAACTTAAAATATTATGCATTTGGCATGTAAGTCACATATCTTGCAAGAAATTGGCAGTATTTGAATGTCCTAAAACATCATGGTTTTTAAATAAATGGTGTTAGTCTTTATAATTTTGAAAAAATGTCTCAATGTACTCTTTTTGGCGATGCAGGATATGGTAACCCTAGTTTATACCCCTCTTATAAATTACCGGAAATGGGGGGGAAACGAAACAAAGTTAAACAATATGTTCCAGACAATTGAATGTCACTTTTACAAGTGATAGGTACGAATAATGTTGGTCCGGGTGCTGTTGAGGGTGTGAAAAAATGGAAAAATTGCCATGCATTTCGCATGGTAAATTTTTCAACACCTACACCAGCCCACGTGCATATTGAACTGCATCGATTGACGAGATTGGACGAGCATGCGCCAATCATGGGGCTCGCTTTCGTTCGGGTACCATATCAGAAGAGAATAGACTCGCGTTCGCTCTCCCAATCGGGAGCATTCTCTCGGTTCTAGTTCAAAGGGGCGGGGCTTATCGGCCATTCCTAATCAAACGCAAACGCATATATGCTGGTGGTCGGTAGAAAGGGACAGCTCTAGCCGCCGCCGAATGGAGTTCGAAGATGTCAACATGGCATTTCAAGGCTTATTCACTGGTGAAGAAAGACACGTGTTCAGTTGCACGGTTGCACTGCACTGATATTAAGTATCTGTTGATGATCGAATATTGTTCTGAGGTGAAACATTTTTTATCTTTGGCTGGAGCAAATTTGCCCATCTCACCAAAGGTGAAAATGATTTTGTTCTCTATGTACGTAATAGGCTGTCATCACCCTTCGAAATCATCTGATACGATCTGCTCGAAGTACAAGCTAGAAGCCTAGAAGGGCAACAGGTGAATATGGATCAGTCAATGAGATTCAGTTAGTTTGTAAGTTCGGATTCATTTTATACTCACATATCATTTTTTATTCTTGGAAGAAATTTCGAATTGAAGGGTGTGCATCTAAGAACTCAACAAATTTATGCCCACCGTTCTCAAAACCGGGCGCGTGGAGACAAGTAGTTTCTGGCTAAGTTTGTAGAACTTGAATCATACTTCAAAATGTGGTATTTAGTATATGGATCCACTTGCCCCATTTTACCCTAGAAATTCTCGAAATTAAGGAAAAATAAAACTTGAAATTATTGAGATTTTCTTTTCGCACACAAAAATTTCGTCAATCTCAAATTTCGCTCTACGATTTCGCTTTTTTCTCTCACCGTCATATTTGTACGCCTCTTGAATACGTTCCTAGGCAATCATGGTAACCAGTGGCAAAATAAACAGTTATCAGGTTTCATAACAAACTGCTAAGGAGAAGTCAGAAAATTTTACGAAGAAAAATTGCAGAAATTATTCATATTTAAGCTTAAATTGCTAAGTAGGTATCATTAAATTTAATTATGAAACAACTATTTAGTAACATACTTGCGTTCCAGGAAAGCTGTTAGTGAAAAAACGGCGAAACTTTATCCTCGCATGATTTTGGGTAGGGGAGAGGCGGGCTATATGCGCATATTAAGGAAAGGACTCATTTTCTCCCATATTCCAATAGATATGAATCTGAAAACTCTATACACATGAGCGGACATCTGTTTTACATACGTTAGAGCAGTTTTTCTGTTAAAATCTCTATCAGTTTTTGTGAGAATATTTTTTTAATAAAAGAAGTCAAAATAGACGATTTCCGAAACTGGCGGGCTAAATGCGCTTATTTTTGTTTTTAGCTATATTTCATTTACACTTGTAATATTTTGATATTATTTGATTGAAAATGGTAGAAACGGATGTTAAGCATACGTCAAAGCTGAAATTTTGGTGAAATTTCTTACATCACTAGTTTTTTTGCAAGACACATAATTAGGTATGCCATATGGCCATATTTCATGGTAATATTTTGTTCATATCGTATTTTTATCGGATCAGTATAAAGTTCTTCTTTTTTCGCTGTAAGATCGTGATTTGAGCGTAGATTTGATGTTTCAATGATAAAAAGTAAAAAAATTATAAGACTAATCTATTTTTCTTGATATAAGGGTATATACGAACGACAGTATTGGCCTCAGCCATAACCTCAAATTTTGATTTGCTGGCGGCCTCACCAGTGATGCTAGGTGCGTTACTAAAATCAGTATTTGCTTGTTTTAAACTAATTGTAATTTTTCTGAATTCATTAAATTTTTCAACTATCAACATTGCAAATTCTCAGTACTCATGAAAAAAGTTTTTCAATAACAGTGCAATTAAAAAAATATAGAGGCGGTGATCGGTTCGGAACGCACGCGTTTTTTTTTTTACGTCGCTTTCGCGAAAAATTTTAAAAATTCTAATTGTTCATATGAAAATAGTACAAAAAACTTCAGACACATGTTTATTAATTTGCCTGATGGAACATATAGTGAATCAAGTACGTTGTGTGGTACTCATAAATTATCGCTGGAAATTAAGGCGTGTTTCAATATTGTTGGTTAAACTTAGCACCTGGGGATCAAAGGCAAAAAAACTGCCCCGCGATTGTGAATGTTATTTTTCGAATCTTATGTTCAGCTACACATGCCCTGAAAGAGTGTTTTTTTTCTAAATTTGAAGATATAGAATTTTAATACTAAAATTGATGTTTCATAATTGTGTTCGAGAAAGTTGTATTGTAAGAAAAATTTCCTTTCTGTACGTGCCGTTGATACGACGCGTTGTTGTTTCGAATGCTTTGAAAAATTTTGTGTTTTTCTGCCTTGCTGATGCCTTGTGTTTGGTGGATTGCTGTGATTGAATACTTCTGTCGAGTTTTGTGGGGGAGTGTTGACGAAGGAAGTGATTTAGGGATGGTGACGAATGATATCTGGGAGAACAGCTGCTGGTCGTTCAGCAATTCACGGGAGAGGGAGTTAACCTAAAAATGTCCTAGCAATTACAAACTTCATCGATTACTGTACATTTGAAAAATCATGAAGAAAAATCGTGGTTTTACTTAGAAAGGCTTTGTGTTTGATTTAGGGAAAAGACAACTTTTCGTTTTCAATTTAAACATCTCTCTCAGCACATCTCCTGCTGCGCAAAGATAAGTATCCTTAATATTTTTTACTCGTACAATTAAGTGTTTTTGAAGGTAAATAGTTATACTCCTAATTAATCAAGACTTACCATTTTAAAAAGCATACTCATTTAGTGAAATCGTAATTGGTGTACATTTTTTTCTTTACATAAAAATAAAGTTAATTTTTTGATAAAACCTTTCGAGTTCTAAACATACCTCGAAAGGTTTTATGATCTACTAATTTTTTTCGATTCTCTTTTTCATTTTCAAGAGCGAGTAAAGGCGCTTAATCCTTGGTCGATGACCAGAAATGATTGTGCACTGAAATCCAAAACAGTTAAACTTAGAAAAAGAAAACCTTAGAATCATTAAATCCATTTATTTATTTCATCAAATTCTTCAAAATACTTCTGTTCAGGTTTTGTGATTTCTGTGTACAAAATAAATCATTTCCAGCCTCTGAAGAATGGTCCAAGTGATTCGTGAAGTTACTTCACATAACGTACAGTTTATTCATCAAGGAGCATTTTTCTTAGCATGCTTCCAACGATATTCCCCATTTGAAACGTATGGTACTGGTGGTCCACGTTTCTTCTGTTCCTGTGTTCCAGATGTCTCTGCGTTCTCTGCTCCATGGTAGGCCCAACCAATTTATGTTTTCGGTTATTTCAATATTTTGATGTTAAAATAATGGAAAACATGAACAAAGACAAGAAGAATAATAAAACTCTTTTATTATTCTTTGGGATCAGACATAAGTTCTGGCTATGGAAGTACGATTACTGATTAGTGATTAGTGAACAGTGCAATTAAAAAAATATAATCATTTTCCAAATATCAATGCACTTGGCAGCCCTGAACACCCAAAAAAAATTAAAACACGAACATCTGTGTATCGCTTTTCCACAGGACGAATTTGTCGATATTAGTACCGGAAAATCGCGTTTATCGTGCGCCCTTCTCAAAATTCGATTCTGTTCTCCCATGGTTTGAGGTTAGGGCTGAGGCCTCCTGTTAAGGTGATGTTTGTGTAGAACTGTCAATATATCCTAATAGGGATTTAACCTGCCTTGATATGGGCATTCAGAACCTGTCTCTTATTCCAATATCTTATCATTTACAACCTTGCCAAAAGCTTCAATTTGTTGAATTTCCGATTTCCAGATGAATATGAAAGAAAAACCATTTAAATTTTTGTTCATAGAATCTGTACGCACAATAATTAAAGTTCAATATATTATAACAAAACTGACAAAAATCTTGATTGAATTTTTAAATTTTTTTGGCTTTATATAACAATCAAATTTCTACATGCCATGTTTCAATAGCGTATTACCCTCAAACTGCACTGATTAGATACGTTGAATCTCCAGCCATATCGCCAATCGGCTGTATGCGCATATTACCCAACATGCGCATTTAGGAACACTTCCCCCTACCCCGCAATGCTACCTGACTACCGGTGTTAGAGTCTTCTTGATGGGCCTTCTGGCATATGGTTCCGTAGATCTCTTCGAGTAACCACATCTATACAGATCAACATTGTTTTCCAAAAGAGCTCGCGGATTGTGTTGACCGGAGTCGGAAATGAAAGTTATGAATAGGTTGAATAAAAAAGGACATTGAAAACACCAGATTTTGAATATTTATTTAAATGTTTTGAAAAACTTTACTTATACTGTTTAGTTTTATGAATACGGCGTTAGAAAATTGAAATTTTATGAATTTACTTCCGTTTTTTCGTAAAACTGACTCTAACATCATCAAATATTGCGTTTGTAATACGGGGCTTTTATGATAGTTTGGAATTCTTATTTGGTAGTCAGCATAACATCGGGTAACGCCAAGGAATGCCGTTTGATATCGTGGCCAGAATTTGATGGAGCAAATTTTGTGACATTGCAAATTTGTCATCAAACATATGTAAACAAATAGTTCAAGAAAATAGAAAACAAGGTGAGAAAAGGATATTTAATAAAAATTTTTGACAGGCGAAAAATGTGCAAGCGAATCTAGTTATTCGAGAAAATTACAATATTGCTGATCCACTCTTTTTTTCTATTTCTGCGATAGCTGATTTGGGCTCCCGTAGGGTACCACTGTAAAAAAAATTACAGTATTCAAGAAAAAAATTAGCATTGTTCTACATAAGGATTATTTATCGACTGAAATTAAACCGGATGAACAAGCGGAAAACATTGAAAGATGATTTAATAAAAAGTTGTCAAACAAACATGTATACCAAATATTTATAAAACAAAAAATTGTGTTTGCCTTGAGCTTGGTCAATCACGGAAAAATGAATAATAAAAAAACCTGTTTGCGATGGGTTCAATCAGCGGACAAATTCACCAAAAAAAATTAAAACCTGTAGTTGTTTAAATAAGTTTAGAGTTCGACGACACGGTAGCGATCATTCATTGAATGTTGGATATCATGCTATGTTTTGCAGTCGGAGTTATCCGTATGAAGTTTAACTGAAAAGCGGTTAGCGTGTAGAAAACCGTCAGATTTTATACTGATTTGACAGATCGCACAAATTTCGCAGTTATGAGTGCGCAGTCCAATTTTTTGCGATGCGAATGGTATTATTTCCTATAATAAATTATTCACCGTACACAACTCCTTTTTTTTTTAACTTCTACGATTTGTTACATTTTAACGACAACATAATTGAATTCGACCAGCATATAAAGTATCAAAGACGCATTTATCGCATCAAAAATCTTCGTCATGCCAAATTCGTTAATTCTCAGGCTATGGAAAAATGTGTTTTCAATAATGTAGATTGTTTTTTTTGTTTGTCTGGGATTTTAACGCTCGTAATTAATTCAATCTCAATGAATACTAAGAATAATAATATTTCATTCCGATGACTTCATGTTTTGTCCTCTCTTGCAAAATAATGATTTGAAGATTGATTCAAGAATTTACTTCTTAACTTTTCAATGAAATTAGTGAGTGAGAGTGATTTTTTTAACTGTGTTTACTGCTCCGGCTAGCCTACCGCACGGAAGGCTACCGTCGCGCGATTAGAAATTTTCCCAGTAACCGCAATACGATAACTTCTGCAGACAAGGTCGTAGAGATTTAAGATCTAGTGCAAAATGTCCGTATTGAGTATCGCAATAAATGTTGTAAACATCATATTTATGTAAGTTCAAAATTCACAATAGTTAAGTACAAAAAACAAATTTTAAGTATGCTTTAAACTAAAAGCTTAATAACTCGACACTGAATAGAGATAGAGCTCTTATTACTTCAGCAAAGTTTCATATTTTGATGACATCTACAACTTTGTAGAACAAATTTGGTCTCTGTCTCTTCAAACAAAAAAGTTAGTGTTTATATTTATATCGTAGCAGGCTGTGGCTAACTAACTTTTGATACTTTCACGTTATGGGAAACAATCTTACTAGTAAATGTTCTGAAGACATCTATTAGCTAAAATCAAAGACAAAGGCACCAGGAAAAAAGTTCCATTTTAGGCCCTTTTGGACCACTGTTCATTGTCAGGTAAATTATTGTATTTCTTTTTACCTAGGAATTTGAACAACCAACTGTGCCCTGGTCCGGTGTGTCCGTTTAAGAGATGATTTTTCATTGAAGATTTCAATGGTTTCAGCAACATCCAATTTAAGCGAATTACTATTCAAAGACCGGATCAGCGAGACATTTCCTCGATCAATAGAGTGACCAGATTCACACATATGTAAAGCTACTACAGATCTAGGATTCTGTGAAGGAAGGATTTTCTTCTTTGAGTCAGATCTAGCTATAGCCATGTGCCATCTAGCGCCTCTCTGCAAATCTCGTGTTCATCTTTCCGCAGCGTGTGCCCAATCCATCTCCACTTACGTTCCCGAATCTCGTTTTCTAGCGCCCTTTGATGACACCGGCGATGTAGTTCCTCATTTGAGATCCAGTTGCCAGGCCACCAGGCCTGGCAGCGGTTTACAAATACTTGCAGCGGTTTACAAATACTTGCATTTTTCGCGTCGTTACCGCATATGTGCACCAAGTTTCGCACCCGTACAGCAATACGGATTTGACGTTTGAGTTGAAGATTCGGATTTTGGTTCGTAGAGAGATCTGGCGTGACCGCCAGATGTTTCGGAAACTCGCAAATGCAAATCGGGCCTTTCTGATCCGGGTTTCGATGTCTTTCCTGGTACCACCATCAGGCGTTATCTGGCTACAAACAAAGTCATGAAAAGTTAATCGTTCTGATCATTTTTCACTATTTACTTCAGCATTAAGCAGACCTCACGTAGCACTCCTTGCAAAAAATTTAAAAGATCGATCTTGCAGATCGATTCTTTTGCTTTGACTTTTTAGGTGGATCGATCCTGGAACCACAGCTGAATCGATCTTGGGAATCTTTTTTTTTCCTAGGTGTTCGGATCAAAAAGTGATCAACTTATATTCGCCGTTTTTTTTCTAGTCATGCATACAAAAACCAGACCACCCCTCATTTTATGGATGCGTGTGAAGACTGAAGAATTATGCTTTTATTTCTTCTTCTTCTTATCCTCTTTATGCTGTTTTTTCAACTTAACTGACAAGATGCTTCTATTTGGATTTTGACATTAGATCTTTAGTAATCTAAATGGCGTCGAAGCAAAAGGAGCATACGATTCAAAATTTACAAGCACGCGGAAATAGCAAAATCGCTGAATGTAGCCTAATCAATTGTCACCAAAGTAATAAAAGTGTTTGGGAAACCTTTGTCGCCAATTAGGAAGCCTGGATCTGAGGGAAATCGAAAGCCGGGAGCCGTTGTGACGAACAGAAGAGTGGCTACCCCAGCATCTCCGTTCGAGATGTCGCAAATAAGTTGGGAATACCTGCTACAACCGTTCGTAAAGCTAAAACACGATCTGGACTATAGATTTATAAGAAGGAAGTGACTCCAAATCGCAACGATAAGCAAAACCTTACGGCAAAAACCAGATCTCGGAAGCTGCATACGACAAAGTTTGATTGCGTGGTAATGGACGACGAAACCTACGCCAGGGCAGACTTCAGACAGTTTCTGGGATAAGAGTTTCATACAGCAACCGGATGGGGAAAGGTGGCAGACATTTTCAAGCATATCAAACTATCAAAGTTTGCCAAGAAATATCTCGTTTGGGAAGCTATCTGTACCTGAGGATTGTAAAGCGACATTTTCGTTGCAGCCGGGACCGTCAACCAGGGAATTTACGAAAAAGAGTGTCTTGAAAAGCGTTTGCTGCCTTTCCTGAAGTAACATGACTTGTCTGTGCTGTTTTGGCCAGACCTGTCATAATGAAAAAAAGGCCATGGAGTGGTATTCCGCTAACAACATTCAGGTTATGCCCAAGGATAAGAACCCTCCCAACACACCAGAACTTCGCACAATCGAAAATTATTGGACGATAATTAAGCAAAACCATAAGAAGACCCAAAAACCTGTAAGCAGCGAGAAGCAGTTCAAAGCAAACTGGCGTTCTGCGCCGAAGAAAGTGGATAAGGTGATTGTACAAAATCTGATGGCAGGCGTCAAACGAAAGTCTCGCCAATTTGGAGTAGGTCGACCGGAATCTTAACTGAATAATTACTTCAAATCACTCCTAATGTTGTTCGCAAATTTTTCTTCATAACTATTTTTATTTTCAAAATGCACGTATTTTTTCATTGTTGTATTTTTTTTGAAAAACTTGTAGATTTCGAAAAACGTATGTGGTACACCTATTTTTACCGCCGGAGGTTAAAAGATCCTAACACTTTTTCCGTTAAAACTTTCTTGTTTCTTAACCGATTTTTACAAAATTTATAGTTTTGAAAAGCTTGTAACATGAATCAAATATGATTCTCAAGCAATATTTGAGCTACAGTCATCTATTATAAAGTTATTCAAAGACTAAGAAAAAGAATCCGAAAAAAAACATGCTTCGACAAAGAGGCTGTAAGTTAGATATTAAGAGATTAAATAAAAATTCACTTAGTGGCTGAGAAAGCTGAGTTTAGAAATTATATGTTACACATATGGAAATATTTTTTTTAGTTTATTAAGATCGTGGCCTCAAAGAATGTAAAACAGTGGTGTAAAAACCGTACTTTTCAATGAATCAACCGCCAAAGCTGTTCCGGTAACTATAGAAACTTTTTGAAAATTGAACTGGAAAGTTAACATAATATGTGATATTTTGGCATCTCAACATTGTACCAACGGGTAGGTTCTCTGTCAATATCGTTGATATTTTGTCCGCGGAAGTTTAAATGTGCCGAGAAAGTGCGTTGCGTAGCGAAAATCACCCTACGTTCACCCAACCCAAAACCTCTACGCGTCAACCTCGAGGGCCGAGTACGACATCCCCACCACCAGATGGCAGCGTTTTACTAGAGCGAGAAGGCGGGGCGAAAAGGCGCGGCGATGAGAAGAGGCGAAGATGAAAGGCGAGGCGAGGCGAAGATGTAAGGCGAGGCGAGGCGAAGCGAAGATGTTAGGCGAGGCGAAATGTGGCACAGGATGAGGAGGCGAAAGAACAGGGCAGCTACGGGGTCAATGATCGGCCATTTCATCATTGAAAGCTTAAGGCGACAGCACAAAATAGCGCGCCGTAAAATAATTTCTGTGCCCAGTGGTGAAGTGTTTGAAATCCGGAAGTGCCATAGGATTTCCAGGTAAACTTCGACCCACTCCCCGTAGCACTCCAGTATCGCCGTCAATTAAAACCCCTCCTATCCTGAATTCTAGGGCCCCTTAAGTTTACCCATACTCACCGGTATTTTGACGGCCACCACGCTACAGCGTACCCGAGAGTGTGCTTGAGACCAACGCGCGGACACCCCGGTTCATCACCGTAGTCTTGGACTTACCAAACCATTGTCCACATCCGGTAGTCCGCCTGAGTGTTGCGGCCTAAGCACGAGTCCGCCATTGCGAGTGGATCAGCCAACTCAAACCGCTGAGTTCGCTCGTTTGATACGGCAACGAGCCAGTAAAACCGCGACCGACCTAGGGAGAAGGTCCAAGGTCATTACCATACCCGAGTCATAATCGTCGTCGTCATTTGTACGTCAGCCCGTGTCCGGACCGCCCAGCCGATCGCCCGACTTTCGCCAATCTACATACTGGAACCAGGTGCTGCAACGAAGAATCGAGATTCCTCTCCGTCATCATCCGGTGTGGGTGTCGTCACCATCCAACAACCAACGTGCCCACAGCTGAGCACCATAACGACGGAAAGTTTCCCCCAAAAGTGCAGCAGAACAAGAGGTAGGAGATAGCTAAGTGGTGGGTCTAACAACGAGTGTACACAAATCAATAAACGTGGGAGGTTTAATAGTGAGCAATGTGTTTTCTTGGCTAGCTTTATCGTTCGAGCTTAAGCCGACCCTGAGGCGTTGTTCAGGGGAGTTCATCAATATTAACAGCTTACCGCCTGATGGTAACAACATTTATAAAACATGAAACACAGATTTTTTGACGACTATTCAAAGGTAATACCAGTAGGGATTTCCGTCGACAGTGCAATTTGTTTCAGTTTATTTTAAAAAAATCTTCTTTTTGTAAACATATAAGAAAACCCACTTTTATTGTTGTTTGTATAAAACAACAGCTCTCCATGATTTCTAACAAAATTGGTTCCGCTGCTTTATTCAACAAAATAGTACAGCCTCAAACACCATTGTTACCGAGCGAGCATAGCATGTACCCATATATCCGTTTAAGGTCCCCAAAACACTTGTCAGTTGTCTCGTCTAATGGGGCAGGGGGTGTGGGATCAAGAATTTATTACGCTACATTAAGCAATTTGGCTGCCAGTGCGGTCTCGTATACGGGATTTAATATAATTGTTGTTTATTGCGTTTTATGCAAAGTTTGGGTAGCCTGCAGCTCGCCCCTATCTCTATAGATATGTTTTCTCTCTTTCTATTATCTGCGGTTGGTGTGTTTTCGCTGCGCGACTAGAACGACGACGACAATCCGGCACATACATAAACGTACAAACGAAGTTGAAAGTGCAACTTCCAAAAGCTTGCAACGCCACGCTTCGAAGCCCGCTGTTGTTAAGGTTTTGGATGCAAATTTTCCACATACCTAGTCGAATAATTTATTATCCTTGCTGCCTGCGTTGCCGCTGCCGGTTCATTTTTGGAAAATCATCAGCTCCCCGGTGCGAATTCAGAGCATCAGGCAGCATCGTCGCCAGGCTCCAGCCGATTATCGTTCTGCGGCTGACTTGGCTTCGAGTTGAATGATGGTGAACGTATTCGGGAATAATCCTCCTTGCGTTCTACTACTGACGTCGTCGTCGTCGTCGCTCGCATAATAAATGTTTTAAAACATTGTACGGTGCTAAATATTTTATGCAAATTGGGCGTGTCGGGCTATCCGAGTGCATTTTAGAGCTCCGCAGACTAAATTACGTGATTCACGCGAGCGAAAGGGGGGACACAATTGGATTTCTCTACTTTCTCGAAATCAAACTAAACAATAATGTTGGTGACTATTTGTAGCTTTAATATGTTTGTCGGTTGGTTGGATTAAAAGAAAAAGTTTTATATTGTTCACTTCATTCAGAATGCCGTGTGATTTTTGCTACATGCATAATACAATCATTCACATTTTTTTTTTGTAGTTTGTTTCTGGTACAACTATTTTAGTAAACAAGATATCTTAACAATGTGTGTGTGTATTTCTGGCTTCATTTTTAATCGATTTACTTCGCTATCAGATGTATCTCATTAGTCGGAGTGTTTTATAAGATCACTACTGTGTGTACGGTTTTTGAAACTATACTTCCAACATAATCTGTATTTTGCCTAAAATGTCTACCATGTAATAATATATCATATCATAGCGTTACAAACGAATACCCACAAGATGGAAAATCACTGTGAAACTAAATTTTCCAGTCGATACAAAATATTAAATGATTTCTGATAAATATAGCCTAAAATAGGGTCAACATTTTGCACAAATAATCATTACGAGGCGCCACATTCGTTCGGAACGCAGGGCATCAAAGGAGAAGAAGAAAACTTGCATTTTCAAGCCGGTATATGTACGTTTTGTTTCTAGGTGAGAAATGTGTGTGGATTGTTTTTCTTGTTATTTGTTTTTTATTTTTTGTTTAAGGTCAACTTTAACTGCTAATTCCCTCTCTTAATCTTCTCTCTTTTTTAAACGTTCTCTCTTTTTATTCAGAGACTGCCTCCTTAGCCGACGGCCGAGCTGATTAGTTCGGCCACATCCGAATCCGTCGATCGCACCGTGAGGCACATGGTCACACCGTCAGACACTGCAAGCTTGGCGCGAACCATCACGTCGACACCCCCACGGAATGTACCTGCGGAATAGGAGAAAAAATGCATCTTTTAGATTGGTGACAAAAAACTGACCGCTGATGACCCAAACAACTGATGTTTCTGGATTTTCTACGTCCTGTAAACCTCGCCGTTGATAGTAAATAGCTCATTGTGAAAATTGCAGAACCTTTCAAGCAACACGAACAAATCGCTTGCCACATCGACATCTTCTTAGTAAACTTTTCTATTTATACACGTTTCCGGAACATCATCTCCATGGACAACTTAAAAAATGCATCGCAATGATTTTACTAGCAAAATATCATTCGGAAATTCTTGCCGGGTAGCAGTTCTTAAAGGCCCTTGTTGCTTTTTAAACGTCTCAATGTTGATCCGCTTTTCAATATTCTAAAAAGTTCTGGTGTCAATGTGCAGATTTCGGTACATCTTACCAGCTGATGCCACGACAGCAAGTGTGTAATGAACTCTACAGATAGTTCCGAGACGCCCTGTTAGCCATCAACGTTCAGATGCCTGCAAATTCGGAAATTAATCTTGCCTCTGGCCAAAAACATGAAGGAATTCCGTTTCGACCCGGTCAATTTGAATCATAAATGTTCGTCTGTGACCAGGTGGCAGAAAAAGTTTCACATTTACTCATTTACTCATTCACTGTGTAGAATTCAGGATAAACGTGACGTCACACATGACTAGCAACTATCCAGAGAGTTAAAAAGTCACTGTCATCAGTCAAAAAACTGTGACTATGAAAAAGTTAAAGCAGTCGCATTCAATACAGACGCTTTCTTATGAGTAATCAAGCAAACAAACTTTCCTCAATCATCAGTCAAATGAAGCGTCGAAATAACCATAGTCACCTTCTGTTCGTCCTCGTCATTTTGACTGTGACGGAATATTGTTTAGATTACGAAAAGGACACGCAGAACAAGCAATCCAAATACACGAAATTTTATGATTCATACAGAATCCATATACCTATCATGGTTATTTATTATTATTAAATCAACAGATCATATATTGATCCAAATGATATTTATAAATTAAGAGACTAACTACAAATACAAATCTACACTGAACTTAGAACACTAAGAATTCTTCTTCGGAATACAACCTTCGAAACGTCAAAATCAAAATGCTCTGAGAAGCAGTTGAAAGTCTTGATGACGCCAATTATTGCAGAGTTGGCCCCGTAATTCTTTAGTCTAACAGGAACGAAGAGCTGAAGATCCCGATTCCCCAAACCACGAGGTCGGACGCTAAGTGGAAGAACTTCCAAAAGTGCGGGAGAGTCGATTCTTGATGAAAGCGACGAAAGAAGCACGAGTGGCGGTCCTGCGGGCTTGCAGCGTGTCGATATCGATCAGGCGGCAGCGGCTTTCGTAGCTGGAAAGTCGAAAAGGGTCTTGCCAGTTTAAGTGTCGAAGGGCATACCCCAAAAAACGCCGTTGCATGGCTTCGATGCGATCAGAATCGTTTTGATAATATGAGCACCAAACCGCAGAAGCATATTCGAGGATCGATCGAACCAGACTGCAGTAAAGACTCTTCAGGCAGTAGATGTCCTTCTCAGTCGTATCTCGCCAAGGACGAGGTGATGGTCAGATGCAATGTCTGCGCTTCGCTTGTTGCGGACATCAAGAAGGCTCCTTCTCCATTTTCGGCTGATGCAGATGTGGTCAATTTGATTTTCTGTTCGGCCATCTCGGGATACCCAAGTGACCTTATGTGCTGGTCGATGAGGGAAGAGCGATCCACCGATCACCATGTTGTTGTTGCCACAAAATTCTACAAACAGCTCTCCGTTTTCGCTCATCCGTCCTAGACCATGGAGCCCCATGATGCGCTCGAGGTCCTGATTGTCGGAGCCAATCTTTGCGTTGAAGTCGCCCAAATGGATTTGAATGTCACCCTTCGGAATTCTCTCAACCACGCTGTTCAGTTGACTGTAAAACTGCTCTTTCTCCTGCAAGTCGGCAACGTCAGTTGGTGCATAACACTGGATCATTGTAAGGTTTCTAACTCGTGTTCTAAATCTGGCTACGATTATTCTTTCGTTTATCGGTTCCCATCTAATGAGGGCCGCGTAGGCCTGCGAGCTTAACAGGAAACCAACTCCTCGTTCCCGAGTAGCATGTTCTCCTCGTATGCCAGAGTAAAGCAGGACTTGCCCGGATTGTGTCTTGTGTTCTCCAGTATTAGGCCAACGGACTTCGCTCAGGCCCAGAATTTCAAGCTTGAGGCGGCTAGCCTCTCTAGCAAGTTGTTCCAGTTTGCCTTGTTGGGCAAGGGTTAAAACATTCCAAGTTCCAATTCGTGTCCGTGTTTTCATGCTAAAAGTCGTCGCCAAAGTTCCAGGTCGGTCATTTCTTTCGGATTCCGTAACAATTTCAAATCGGGAGCAGTAGGTTGTTAGCCTAAAGTCCCTATCCCGCGATGGGGCTGCCATCTTGGACTTAGCTGGCGGGAGCCGCATTTCATAAATTCAGCCGCTTGCTGCAAGACAGACGCTGTTTGAGCCGCCCCTGACCTGGAGAACAGACGCTCGGTTGTTGTTGCACGCCGCCCCTGACCTGGGGAACAGACGCGTGCGGCCACCTTCTCAGTCTGCATGCGACCAAAGCATCCACCGGGGTTGGGTACCCGATCTCCGCTTAGGTTACTCGCACCCCAGCCGGCACCGCGGGGAGGAGTTGTGAATAAGAGGTGATATGACCACTATGGGGTCTCGTGTTGCACATTATCCACCGTTTACCAGCCTTTAACAGTGTTCATTACTACCCCATATTCATCTGGGTACTGAACAGATAAATGTAAGACCCAAAAAGTATAAACTTTTTCCGAAAAACTTGCCTTCTGTTTTCAGCCAAGTTTCAAAAAGATTCTTAATGCAGAACATGGAAATCATGATCTCTATTTTGAGTTCTGACTTCAAAAATTAAAAAAAAAATGGACAACGAATTACGCCGTCTTGAATTACCAGTTTTAGAGATTATTTAACATTTTGAAATGAATGTTTAAATAAAATGCAAAAAGAATACAAAATTATGATATCTAAATTTATTAGCGTAAATCAATAAAAACCAGAAACATTTATTTTTGATTTTCATAGCGTAGTAAAATTGTAATTGTAATTTTGCAGATTTATTAAATTTAAAAAATATATAAACTTAAGAACCCACAAATTTTAAGTTGAACGTAAATTTTTGATTTAAAATTTAAATTACAAGTTTCGAAAGACATTTTAAAAGGTACAATGTAATTTTGATAGCAGCTAAAGTCCTTCGTCATGCGGAAAAGAAGACCCAGGCTTCTGGAGGCTTTGTCAACGATATAGTTGGTGTGATTCTTAAAATCCAGCCGCGCGTCGAGGATCACACCAAGATCTTTTACGTGTTGAGCTCGAGAGATTGCATCGTTTCCAAGGAAATAAATGGCTGAGAACGGGCGTCGTTTGCGAGAAAATGATATTACTACACATTTATTACGGTTTAAAGGTAGGCAATTGGCATCACACCAGGAGGCAAAGAGGTTAAACTGGTTCTGCAGGAAGTTCACATCTTCGGAGCCAATCCTATTTTGGTCCATCGAGGAGTTGCAGCACGTCATTGAAGTAGATTAGGAATACTAACGGCCCTAAATGACTTCCCTGAGGCACGCCTGATGAAGCTGAGAACTGCCTGGAAAAACAGTTACGTACGAACTGTCAATTTACGTCCAGTAAGGTAACTGCGGAACCAGCCAATAAGAGATCCACAAAATCCTAAACGCGCGAGCTTTCCGATGGCAATATCATGGTTCACCTTGTCGAATGCGGCAGACAGATCGGTATAGATGGCATCAGTTTGGGATTTCTTTGCGAAACTTTCATGCACAAACGAGGTAAATGTTAGTTGTAGTTGAGCGTTGAGGCATAAATCCATGCTGGTCGTTGGAGAGGTTGTGCTTGCAGAACATGAAAATGGGATCTAAAATCATCAATTCGAAAAGTTTTGCTATAGCACACAGAGCTGAAATTCCCCGGTAATTACTAAACATCTTTCCTATCTCCCTTTTTATGAACCGGGAACATGTAAGCTTCTTTCCACAGTGAGGGGAAGGTGGCCTGGTCAAGCGAACTTTGGAAGATAAGCCTGATAGAAGTCAGCAAAGAAGGCATAAATCTACAAAAATTCATAAAGAAGCAGATTGAAAAGTAAGCTTTGAATAGGAATAAGCAATAATGGAAGTCGAGGAACAGCTTGCACTTATCATATAAAATTGACAAGTTTGTTGGGAATACAGCTAAACGATACGGATGATACGAATTCCAAGCGAGTTCAAGTAGACAACCTGAAACTACAACTTGGCGTTAAGAGATCAGCTTTGGTATCTCATAGAAATTATAACCAAGCGAGGTGAGGAGACAGCTTGGGATGAATGTGAATAATGATGCAAGTCAAGAGAATTACTTGGATACATTGTTTTGAATTCCAGTTGAATTGAAAGGACAACTCGAAAATTTAAAAATAAAAAAAGAGAGGATTGCAGGAGTAGTGTAACGAATTTAAGTCATGTGAATTGTTAAAATAGCTTGGGAGCTTTATAGAACAACTTGAAATTGAAATGCAAGAATGTTATTTAAGATGACCAATACAATATGTCTTGATAGCGAGTCAATAAAGGTAAGTTATTGTTCATGCGAAGAAAGTGAGAATTCGGAACGAGAAATGAGTTATAAATTTCATAAAATAACATAATTTTTTCAAATAAGATAAGCAAAATTTGCCAAAACACAAAAGAAACCGCAGATATTCGTTGATAATTTTTCCCTCTCGGAGTTTCTTAAGCATGCGGTTAAAAAAAATCAAGTTAAAAAAATGGATTTCCCAATTCCAACCATTGAGTGTAAAATTTGTTTAAGAAGGCGGCAGGCACCTTCTACGGTAAACATACACCGGTGCCTCACCCGTTAGAATCGTCTTTCTCCTGTTGTAAAAACAGCTCCTGAGGTTTTTAAGCAAATTTTCGAATATCAACGAGGTGCAACGACGGATCGAAGATTTTGGCTTCACGAGCCGTCTCGAGAAGTATAGTTTTGCAAAATCACAGGGCAAGTATTAGATTATATCCTTGATAGCAACGTCATTCGTCCAGACCCTGACAAGGTCTATGCAACCCAGTCCATGATAGCCCCATCAGATGTCTTCGAAGCGCGCTGATTTTTTGGGGGGCAACACATTGCTAAGGCAATTTTGTAACCTAAGTAAGAAACTTACGTTTTCCTCTGGATAAGCTTCAAACGAATTTGCACCTTCAACATACACTTTGTGACCCAGCACTCAAAATAGATGTGTCGGCAGATGGATCTTCGGTTGATTCTGGGGCCGCTATCTAGCTAGTTTACTGGTGGCACCATGAAGGTGATTCAACAAACATCCCGTGCATTATCTCACGCAGACAAAAACTACAGCTAACCCGACCGCGAAAGCCTCGAGATTATATTTGCAAGCCCTCGACCGCATAATTTGGGAATGCCGATATATTGTCGAGGCTCATCTGCAACCATGTACGACCGGAAGAGAACTATGTAATAACGAATTTTCAGTTGGAGAGTAACAACAGATCAGTTTGTTTTCCTGGAAAAATTATACCTTCAATGACGCTGTCCCTAGAGTTTTGTCATGCTTCACAGCATGCACGTTTCTCGGAGACTAACATTTAGCATTAATTATCGACGTAACCTTTACAACTTACGAATCTCCAAGTTTTAATTTCTTCTCCAAACATTGATTTTTTTTTTTGTATAGGTAACTAACACATGTTTCCTCATGATATTGGTCAAGAACAACTAATAATAAATAAAACCAAATGAATACCGTGAAGAAAACTTAAGTTACTCACCCGAGCACAGCAACGTGTGCGTGTGTGCACCGTCGGCAACCCTCTCGGACAAATTGGCGGGAGCAAAGTCGAGGAATTTCAGAATGGTATTCACCGCCTCCTGTAAACTGTTGACGGTGGACAGAACGAAGGTGTCCTCGGATTCAACCCATTCTACAAAAAAAAATATAAAAGCGTTAGTTAGACCTCATTCTACTTCCAAGAGGAATATTATTCCGAATTGAAACAAACCTTCCGTATCGGCACTGTCCCAGGCGGCGTTGAAGTTCTGCTTCTTGGACTTTTGTATCTGATCGGCGACGGTGATTTCGATGTCCTCCAGCATGTACTCGTCGTCGTAGCCCTCGTCCGAGTCCGGCAAACCGGTCGTCGGATCGCAATCCTTCACGATAAATCGCAGGGTGGCACCGAAAGCAGCTGTTTAAAAAAACAATAAAGCAGTTATAGAGTATGTTTCATGTTAAGCGAACAATAAAAACAAACTTACCGATTGAGTTCGGCAGATCAGGTGGGTATTCAACGATAACGTAAGTGGATTCTTTCTCGCCGTACGGTAGCTTTGTGCACGGTATAACTGCCCGGGTTACGAAGCCTTCCGGCAAGACCAGATCGACTCGTACATTCTCGAGTAATTGATCGGCTAGCGTGTTGACGCAATCGAACTGAAATCCAAAGTAGGTTAGTTAAGTACTGTGAAACGGCTCTTTAAAAAAAGGATAACAAACCTGGAAAACGACGTGATGGGCGAAGCAGTGTTTCACACAGGACACCGTGTATTCGGTTTCGCTTTCTGTTAATTGGACCGGAATCGAAGATTTGTGGAGCGCTCCCAACCGGTGAATGCCAGGAATTTGTAACAGCTTCTCGGTGTTCGCTTCCTCGCGAGTAATACGTGGAACCTTGGGAAGCGCTGAAATGAAAATTATCGATAAGATTAATAAGTTTGGCTAAAATCCAACTGAACAGCTCACCGTTGTTCATGATCATAACTTCATCGGTCACTTCAGGTTGCACAATTTGGGATTTTGGAACGACCGAAAGATCGAACGGCTCCGTCAATGGTCCGTTCAAGTGCTCCTTGAGTGATTTCTCAAGCAAAGGCAACGAAACAATACCGCTGTCGATGATGTAGGATTTGTTCAAATCCATATTTCCACTTGTCAAAATGGAATGGTAATAGGTGGCCCGATCTCGAACCTCGTCGTCGGTGTCCATCTGGCAACGGTTAAGCAGAACCAGTACATTCGGGAGAAGGTCCGGACATGAAGCACCGAACTGAGCAATCGCGGCCACAGCTGCTGCACGAACAGTTGCATTTTCCAGGATCACTCGATTGTAAATGAACCGGATGTAACGAGATGGGCATTTTGAAAATGGCCCTTCTTTGCCCAACAGATGAAGAATGCGAACGGCAAGAGAAGTGTGTTCACAATCCTCGATAAACTCACAGAGGTGTGATAAACCCGATTCCTTGGCTTCTGGATTCTCTTCAATGATCAGAATGATGGTATCCACGATGGAGGTTTTGTAATCCAGGCCACCTTCTTCTCTTAACATTCCACTGAGGAAATTCATCATGACCCCATGCTTGCGAGGGAATTTAGAACACAGGGCTCGAATGGCTTGTACAACCACAACTTTGAATTCATCCGAAATTTCAGCGACGAAGGTGGCAATTTGCTTCATCAAACGTTCTACTGAGCTTTCGGCTCCTGTTTTTAACAGAGTGGTAATGGCAAGAGTGGCCACAGAACGATTTGAATCGGCAATCAAACCTTCCAAATCCAGATTACACACATTGACAGCCGGTGGATGAAGCATGGCAACTTTGTTCATCGTTCGAACTGCGGCAAAGCGAAGTGTGGCCTTCGAAGACCCGCAGAACAACTGAAGAATACTGACAGCAGTGGACAGTTCTCTCGGGTTCGTGCGTTTCAAATTGACGAATGCATGAGCCGCTTCATAGACAACCATCTCGCTCTTGTTTCTCAGACAGGACTCAACGAAATCGAACAATGGAGATTCTGCACTGGAATTGCCGGCAGCATCTTCTTCCTCAATAATCTTGCATGCGATTCGTATGAGGAAACAAACAGCGTACGGGCTCTTCAAATTTTGCTTCGTCAGCTTGTTTACGAGTTTTGTGACGGCCAATCGGTCAGCTTTACGAATGTGATACAATAATCCCAATCCGTGATACTGAACCATTATGTTGTCGCTGTTTAAAGCTTCCTGGGCTTCGTTTGCCCAACGTTTGACGACTTCTCCGGCCGTATTAGCCAAATGCAGTGAACTGACCAGAGCTCCACTCGAGACTGGAGCATTTCGATCCACGATACACTGCTTCATGTAACGCTCCACGGCCTGCAGCATCGTGTTATCGGTAATGCTACACAGGGCACGAATGGCCGGAGCCCGATATAGATCCTCCTTGCCGGTCATGTCCTTGGTCAACGAGCTGGTCACAATGATGACATCCTCCGCAATGGGACTCAGCTCTTTGATGCCCAGATAGACCATCCGACGCATGATGACGTCCTTCGATTGAAACAGCTTTGTCATGGCGAAGAAACATTCGGTGGCCTCCCGAGAACCTAACTGTTCGCCCTGAAAGTTGAGGAAAAAACCATTAATAAAAGTTGTAGTAACCTTGTTTATATTTGTAATTTGTAATTTTATTGATTATCAACTTCAACGTAGCCTGTTAGTTACAATTAACTTTATAGTCAGGTTAAGGAAAACAATTCTCGAAAATATTCTACTTATTGAGTGTTAATAATTAAAAGAAAAACAAACTATATTATCAACTGTTTATATTTGGTTGACTTTGCAGTAAACGAGCTTACTGAAAAGCAAAGTTTTTTCGAAGCCATTTGGTCATATTTATTATTTCATAAAATTTTAATACAACTCTTGAAAGAAGGTGGTTTTAATGTTTTGATTTAAATTAATCGTCTAGTTCTTAGATGACTTTTGGAAATTGAACCCAGATTTGACAATTTGTAATGCACTTAAGTTAAAAATCGAAATTAATTATTCGGATTCAGTTTTGCATGTCTTTTGCTCGTCTGATGCAATATGAGTCATTTTATTAAGTTTGTATTTCTTTTGGATTGCATTAAATTTTAACATGCGACTATTAATGTAGGGCAATCAAGCTGTTAATCTGAAAACATTTTCGAATGAAAAAAATCTCTCGTGATACCAACTCACCTGATTGATCAAGTACAAAATTTTGGTAAGAATGTGGGTGCATTTTCTCGCATTGACCGGAGTTTCGTTGAATATCCGGGTCTCTTGCAACACCGACGTCTTCTCCAGATTCTGGAAGGGATTGCTACCACCTTGGAAAATCCGAAAAAACATTCATATTTTAGAAACATCAAAATTCGATGTTATCATATACACGGGCGGGTGTCCATTTTTTCTTTACCTTCCTCCTCTTCTTTTTTGTCCCGTTTGAAGGAGCTCATTCTGCTGGAGAAAACCGCTCAAATCCAACTTATTAAGAACCACTTTTGCCTCCCGGTCTGGTGTCTGCTGTGTCGGTAAGGATGCCGCCCGTCACTCAACACGGATTTGCCGGAAACTGCACCACTTTTGAAGCTGATTTTAGAGGAAAATTTTCACCACGTCACAACGATTGATGTTTTACACACGTACAAATCGGTCCGTCTTTCGCGACGAAATGCGGATGACGGAATGAAACTGCACTGAGATAAAACAACTGTTGAGAATAATGCTTTTATTTGTGTGTTTGATTTAAAAATTTATTTTATTTTAAATGCGGAACAAACTCGTTAAAAATACAGTAATTTTTTCAAACTTCCAAACGGCGGATGTGAATGAAAGACTTTCATAATCGAAAGGTAAAACGAAGTTCAGGTAGCTCGATTGAATATAAAAACATGAAAAATTTTGAATGACGTTTATTCCAGTGCAATACATGATGCAAAATTTTGACACTTTATGCACGCACATTTGACGTTAGCTATAAAATTGATAAATTTAAACATAATTTAAATTATTTTGCATACTGAGAAAAAGTTATTTATAATGAGTAAGATCGGAAATTAAAATAAAAAATTAATTCACTACAAAATTATATTCTTCGCTTAGTTTTTATTTTTCTACAAGTGAGTGACCAGCAGGTTTGCGTTTATACTCCATAGAGTTTAAAATCTTTTTATTTTACTCCGTACAGAGTTTACAAATTTTAACATCTTTTCGCGCCTGAAATCTGTGTTGACTGCGCAACACACTTGGACTTCATGTTCGAAATCTGTCCTATTCCTAAAAGCTATCGATCTTCGTTTATAATTCTTTTTATTTTCATGTTTCCCTTCGTATCTTCTTTTTTATGCTAAAAACTGTTTCAACTAGTTTTTGAAAATGATTTTTTTTTATTTAACAACTAGTTTATTAAAGGCCTTTTACTTTTACAAAGTTTCAATGTGCCGAGTGTATTCGTTTCACTAGATTAGTAGGGAAGGGGGTCGTAATAGTCGCGGCGACTCAACTGTTAGAACTTTTTAAATAAGGGGAATTCCTTAAGGAGAGGGTTTATAGGGGGGTATTGGAAATGAATTTGAAATTACGATTTCGGCTCTTTAAAACCTAAAGCTAAGAGCCGTTCTAAACAAACAAGTGTAACATAATATCGAAAGTGCAGGTTAAAAAAGGTTGTTTTCTCTAGTGTGGTTACATTACAAACTGATAAAAAAACTTAAAAAAAACGTAACCCTTGGGTTGAGAAGGTCGAGAAAAAGGTAAATAAACGATTTAAAATTAAGAACGATTGATTAACAATAATTGTTGGAAAACTGGCCACCGTGCCAGTCCGCGGTTGTTCAAAAGTCGCTGAGAAATAACAGCGAAAACAAAACGTCATCGTTGCCGCCAAAAGTGACCGCACGAGGAAAATTTTCACTTCTGTTAGCCATTTTGTATCGAGTTGCGTACTGCGTAGAAGCAGAAAGTTTGTTTTGTACTGAAAGCCAAATTTCGAAGTTCCGTTTTGTTTATTATCGTTGATTTTTGGAATCAGGAGCGTAGGATCATGTAGGTATACATGTAGTTTGGAGTGGCTCGTTATTAACTTTTGTATTTTAGTGTCAGGCAAAAGCGCTGATATTGGGTTGAACATCTCTGTTGAACAGAGTGCTAAAAGTAGCAAATCGGTAATTTTTAATTAATTTTATTGTATAACGCCGCAAATTACCCAGAATATTGTCCACAGGACTCTTTGCTCTCGATACGAGGTTGAACTGAGTTGTATTAGGGCCTGAATAGCTAGGGTCACTGATTTGTAAGTTCTAACCTATAAAACCATTTTGAACCATGTTTGTAATAACTCATCTTTTATTCCATAGAATTGAAGCACTACAAAACTATAAATATAGTCTGCTATCAGTACCAGTGCATCGCTTTTCATTTGCCGCCCTATCACAACATTCTTCAATTAAATCAAATTGAAGTCGAAATTCGTCGAGCAACTGGGAATCGTCGAAATTAACTTTATGTTCGAGGTTCGCCAACAAAGATGGAACGAGAATTTCAACCCAAGACCGGAACTGGTCCGGAAGCTGACAACGACACCACTATTGTCGATCAAAACTCCAGCTGCGTGGCTTGCAGCAAACCAGACAGTTTTGACGATATGGTTGCCTGCGACTTGTGTGATTCCTGGTGGCATCAGTGTTGCGCGGGAGTAACCAAGTCAATTAAGGACCGTGATTGGACATGCCCCAGATGTTTGCCGGTTCCAAGTCGAGCAAATTCTATCAGATCCACTTCGACGGTGCGGAAGGCCCTCCTCGAAATCAAATTGCAACGAATCGAGGAAGAGAAGGATCTAAAACGGAAGCAATTCGAAATGGAGCAGAAGTGTTTAGACGAAAAATATCGTCTGCTGGAAGCTGCCGCGGTCGATGATGACATTGACAGCGAAGGAAGCCGCCAAGAATATCACCGTAGACGGCAACGAACGGAGGACTGGGTGTCCAGCAGAACAAGCAACGTTTCGGAAAGGCTCGAAGGAGCTGTTGGTGGTGTCGACGAGGGGCGTACCGACGCCCAGCCGATTGAAGCTGAACAGATTCAGCAAGTAAATAGTGTTGTTCGCGAGCTCAATAGCAAGGTGGCAAACTGCCAGAAGGAGCCAGATCCATTGTATGCGAACTTGAAAGTTATCCTGAAGGCGTGCCAAATTCAAAATAACGCTTCAGTGAGTGGCACACCCTACACAGGCACAGTGCCAAAAAGCACCCGAATGCTGGCTCCGCCGATTGCTCCCCGTACATTCGAGCAGTATGAGCGTCGAGAAGAAAATGTCTTTCCTGACAGCACGGAATATTCTATGCAGAACCAATGTAGTTATCGGAAACATCCGCAGGTGGAACCCGGATATAACGCACCGGTGCCGCAACACATAGCACCCGAACGTGATGTAATGCCAAGCAATTTGACACCCTCGCCACAGGCAGGCTTGTCTGGCAATCGAATTCAACATTCGTCAATTGTTTTGAGCACACCATCGGCATCGCAGATTGCTGCCAGGCAGGCACTTTCGCGAGACCTCCCAATATTTTCCGGCAATCCAGCTGATTGGCCGGTGTTTATCGCCAACTACAATTATACCACAGAGGCGTGTGGTTTCAACTGCGGAGAAAATATGATCCGCTTACAGCGTTGTCTGAAAGGTCCTGCCTACGAGGCAGTCAGAAGCAAGCTAGTCATACCGTCATTGGTTCCTGCGGTTATCGACGCGTTAGAGATGCGGTTTGGGCGTCCCGAATTGTTGATCGAGACTTTCATCAACAATGTGAAATCTACGACGCCACCCAGAGCGGATCGTTTGGAAACCCTAATAGATTTTGGGGAGAAGGTGCAGACTCTTTGCGACCACATAATTGCTGCTGAACTGACTGATCATTTGGCCAACCCGCAATTGATGAAGGATCTAGTTGAAAAATTGCCTCCTGACTACAGAATGAAGTGGGCTGAATTCCGTGAGCCACTGGCGAAAGTAAATTTGCAAACGTTCCGAGAATTTATGAACCGGATTGTCAAGAACGCTTACCGTGTAACTGGTGCAAGGTCGATTGTTGAGGAGGTGAAATCAGTGAAGCGCGACCGAGGAAAGAATCCAAATCGCATTTACGTGCATACCGAAACCGGGGGGAGCGATCCCGGCCGATTGAATACACCCGCTGCTAAGGAGCAGAAACCAATCGAATGTGCTGTTTGCAAGAAACTTAATCACCGAGCCAGGGAGTGTAAAACATTTGAAGCGCTATCCGTAGAAGATCGCTGGAAACGTGTGAAGGATTTTGGTCTCTGTTTTACGTGCCTTTTTAGACATGGACGTCGACCATGCAAAAACACTAAACGCTGCGAAGTCAACGGCTGTGAGAAACGGCATCACCCGTTATTGCACTCCGATCAGAAACCCCAAAAGCCACCTACGACGACCGTGGAAACGCTAAACGCTGCTATGAATCATCAGACGGCTGGTTCTACTCCATCACTGTTTTACCGCATCGTACCTGTAACGGTCCATCAAGGTGAACGATCCATCGACACTTTCGCCTTTGTCGATGAGGGGTCGTCTGTTAGTATGCTAAATACCGATCTGGCTGACAAGCTTGGTTTGCAAGGACGCAAGAAGCCACTTTGTATCACGTGGACGTCACAAGTAACAAGAACAGAACAAAACTCCCGTCGAGTGTCTTTTGAAATCTCCGCATTGGGTAAACCGAAAAGATTCCGAATGTCCAATGTGAGTACCATCGAGTCTTTGGATCTTCCAGTTCAAAGCCTACCCATCAGCGACTTGCAGAAACGATACCCACACTTTCGAGGTGTTCCGGTTGTGGGCTACCAGAATGCAGTGCCAGAGATACTGATTGGCGTGGACCATCTGAGATTGGTCGTGCCACTCAAAGTTCGAGAAGGAAGTAAAGGAGAACCAACCATCGTTAAAACTCGGCTGGGTTGGAACGTGTATGGAGGACAACGAAATTCGATGCCTTTCGCGTTGAACTTTCACCAGTGCGAATGTAATTGCGACGTGAATCTTGAGGATTCAATCAAAAAGTATTTTGCAGTCGAAGAAACAGGAGTTAAACCCACCTTGTATCAGGGGTCAGAAGAAGATGCCCGTGCGATGTCTATTTTGAAAAACACCACAATCCAAGTGGACGGTCGCTATGAATCGGGACTATTGTGGAAACACGACATGGTTGAACTTCCCGATAGTCGCCCGATGGCACTCCGACGGTTAGAGTGTTTCGAAAGGAAGCTCCAAAGAAATCCACAATTGAAAGCTAATGTTGAGCAACAAATCGACGAATACCTGAAAAAGGGTTATGCGCATCGCGCCACCGAAGCCGAGCTGGCAGCAGCGGATCCGCGGAAGACGTGGTATCTGCCACTCAATGTTGTGACCAACCCCAGGAAGCCGGGGAAATACCGCCTAGTTTGGGACGCTGCCGCCACTGTGAAGGGCGTCGCCCTGAACACGATGCTGTTAAAAGGCCCGGACCTCCTGACGTCATTACCGGCAGTCCTATTTCGTTTCCGGCAGCACACGATCGGCGTGAGCGCCGATATAAAAGAAATGTATCACCAAGTGCGGATCCGCAAGGCGGATCGAGATGCCCAGCGATTCCTCTGGCGTAGGAATCCAACCGATGAGCCGGAAGTGTTTATAATGGATGTGGCCACTTTCGGGTCGGCTAGTTCCCCAGCAACGGCCCAATATGTGAAAAACACCAATGCTCTCCAATTCCGAGATGAAGCACCGAGAGCAGTCGCTGAGATTGTTGATGGGCATTATGTTGACGACTTTGTAAGCAGTTTTCCGACCATTCAAGAGGCACAGCAAATTTCGGCGAAGGTGAAGGAAATCCACCAGAAAGGTGGTTTCGAGCTGCGAAACTTTTGCTCCAACAGTCCGGAATTGTTGACATATCTGAACGAACAAGCTGAGACAACAACAAAGGTTCTTGGTGTTGATAAAAACGACGATACTGAGAGAGTGTTGGGTATGATGTGGGTGACAACAAACGACACTCTCCAATTTTCCACCACGATGAGCGCGGATATTCAAAAACTGGTTAAAGAGAACACAAAACCAACGAAGCGTGAAGTTTTGAGGTGCGTAATGACGCTTTTCGATCCGCTGGGCATACTGTCTCCGTATCTGGTCCACGGAAAAGTTCTGATCCAAGAGTTGTGGCGCTCTGGTGTAGGATGGGACGAGCAGATTAGTGATTGTAGCTTCCAGCGGTGGCTCAAATGGATCGATATTGTGGATCGAATCAACGACATCAAGATACCTCGCTATTATTTCGGCAATTTTGAAACGCCCGGCACCATTGAGATCCACACATTCGTGGACGCGAGTGAGGTGGCTTACGCTTGTGTGACGTATTTCCGACGAATAAACGAAGATGGTACAATCAATGTGGCTTTAGTATCGGCGAAAACGAAGGTGGCTCCTCTGAAGCCCATGACAATACCACGGATGGAGTTGATGGCGTGCGTGATCGGGACGAGGCAGGCTCAGTTCGTCGTAAATGGGCATTCCTTCTCCTTTACGAGGCGGTTATTCTGGAGTGATTCTAACACAGCCCTCAGTTGGATTAATTCCGACCCCATGAAGTTTCAACAGTTCGTTCGTTTTCGTGTGGGAGAAATTTTGGAGTCAACGCAGCGACAAGAATGGCGATGGGTTCCGACGAAATTGAACCCAGCAGACGAAGCAACTAAGTGGGGTGTGGGTCCTTACTTTTCGGATTCCAGCATCTGGTTTCGAGGCCCAGAGTTTTTGTATCAGGAAGAAGAACTGTGGCCAACAAGGAAAGCATTAAGTGAACCAACCGAAGAACTTCGTCATTGCAACATGCATGCAGAATCAATCCGCTTAGAAGACCCGATCGATGTGGGAAGATTTTCGCGATGGAGCAAGGTGCTGCGAGTGACGGCATACATGTATCGATTCTCACGAAACTCGAGGAAGAACAGTGTTCGCAATTTTGATAACTTGACCCAAGAAGAATTGCTTCTCGCAGAAAATTGCCTTATTAGAATGATTCAACGTGATACGTATCCGGAAGACTTGAAGATACTCAAAGAAAACTCCGAACTCCCAAGACAGAAATGGAAGGCTTTACCGAAAACCAGCAAACTTGAACAACTTTCGCCGGTCCTAGATGAGTTCGGGATTCTCCGTGTGGATAGTCGGATCGTAGCTGCTAAACGTGTTTCAAAGGAAACAAAATACCCCATCATATTGCCAGGTAAACACGTACTTACCGAACTGATAATTGATAGTTATCATCGTAAATTTCTGCACCGATTTGATGAGACTACGGTCAACGAAATCCGACAGAAATATCACATCCAGAAACTTCGATCCTTGGTGAAAAAGATCTCCAAAAGGTGCGGAATATGTAAGATTCGTCGTGCTCAACCAGTGGTGCCCAGGATGGCGGCACTCCCTCCGGCTAGATTGTCTCCATTTGAACGGCCATTCAGTTATGTTGGAGTGGACTACTTTGGACCCATCCATGTGAAGGTTGGACGTAGCCAAGTAAAGCGGTGGATAGCGATCTTCACGTGCCTCACTGTCCGTGCAGTACATGTCGAGGTAGCGTACAACTTGTCCACGGAATCCTGTGTGATGTGTGTTCGGCGTTTCATCGCTCGAAGAGGGTTTCCGATAGAGATCTACAGCGATAACGCTACGAATTTTCAAGGAGCCGAACGACTGCTGTTTGAACAAATCAACAATAAGTTAGCTACCACTTTCACCAGCACAACGACATCATGGTTCTTCATCCCCCCTGGCGCCCCCCACATGGGTGGTGCCTGGGAGAGAATGGTCCGATCGGTGAAGACGGCCCTGTATGCTGCTTGCGAGAACGAGTTGTTAGATGATGAAGCCCTTTACACTTTTCTGGTCGACGCAGAGTTAATAATTAACAGCAGGCCACTTACATATATGCCGTTGAACTCAGAAACCGAAGAAGCATTGACGCCTAATCATTTGATCTTGGGAAGCTCAAATGGTGTGCGACAGCCTACGATTCCGGAAGAATGTACCCACGATCTCCTGAAGCGAGCATGGACTAAGGTGCAGAAGAAACTCGACCAGTTCTGGCGAAGGTGGGTTTTGGAGTACCTGCCAACACTGACCAAACGTACCAAGTGGTTCAATGAAACGAGAGATATTGCTGTCGGAGATGTGGTACTCATAGTCAACGAAGGAAAGCGGAATTCCTGGGAGCGAGGGTTGATCGTGGAACTTATTGCTGCATCGGATGGACGGATTCGACAAGCCTGGGTTCGAACGGGCAATGGTGTGTATCGGAAGCCGATTGCTAAGCTAGCAATCCTTGAAGTGTCGTCTCAAGATGGTGGTTCCAGAGAGTTGCCTGACTGCGAAAGGGGCTCCATAGTGAGCAACGATGAAGGCGTGAACGAGGATTCCGGAAGTGATGAAACCGAGGCCAGCCGTAGGTTCCATCGGGGGGAGAATGTTGGAAAACTGGCCACCGTGCCAGTCCGCGGTTGTTCAAAAGTCGCTGAGAAATAACAGCGAAAACAAAACGTCATCGTTGCCGCCAAAAGTGACCGCACGAGGAAAATTTTCACTTCTGTTAGCCATTTTGTATCGAGTTGCGTACTGCGTAGAAGCAGAAAGTTTGTTTTGTACTGAAAGCCAAATTTCGAAGTTCCGTTTTGTTTATTATCGTTGATTTTTGGAATCAGGAGCGTAGGATCATGTAGGTATACATGTAGTTTGGAGTGGCTCGTTATTAACTTTTGTATTTTAGTGTCAGGCAAAAGCGCTGATATTGGGTTGAACATCTCTGTTGAACAGAGTGCTAAAAGTAGCAAATCGGTAATTTTTAATTAATTTTATTGTATAACGCCGCAAATTACCCAGAATATTGTCCACAGGACTCTTTGCTCTCGATACGAGGTTGAACTGAGTTGTATTAGGGCCTGAATAGCTAGGGTCACTGATTTGTAAGTTCTAACCTATAAAACCATTTTGAACCATGTTTGTAATAACTCATCTTTTATTCCATAGAATTGAAGCACTACAAAACTATAAATATAGTCTGCTATCAGTACCAGTGCATCGCTTTTCATTTGCCGCCCTATCACAACAATAATAAAAAATTAAAGGCCACGGGTCCAAAGAATTGAGCTCCAATCTCATCTACCTGTAGTTTGTTAGATCGAATCGCGTTCATGTTATAGATTTATACTTGTTCTGAAAATTTACAGGTCGTTCGTTTGTAATGTAATCATAGTTCATTAAAAGTACCTCCAAATGAACATCAAGTTCAGCTAACTTCATATAGTCCATTTCTTGAAATGGCAAGAAGCGTCTCAGTAATCATATAACCAAAAATAGGGAAGAGTCATACGTATGATGTATCTGTCCATTACCGTTCAAGGGTAAATCCATCGATTGATGTTCGACGTTGGAAACCTTCTAAAATTCCAATCGTTGGAAAAACGTGTCCCAGCCGATTAACCAACAACTTGTGGAATGGTTAGATTCAAACTCTGGGGACAAGTCCGTTTCCCACAGCACGTCACGGATGTAGTTTGGTGCTGGAGAACACTCATACAGTAGCGAGAAGCATTCATCGTAGAACTTGATTTTGTTGGTATAACCAATAACTGCAAACTGGGACCTGTTGGCAAAATACAATTTTCATCTAAACGTGTTCAATTATTCTAAGAAATGAAGTAAATTACCCTTTGAAGGAAATTTTATGAATTCGTTTCCCGAAAACTTTCTCGGAACGCTGAAAAACATTCGGCTTCCGGGTGTCCACGAAGTGAACATAGCCCGCGTCATCGCCAAGTGCAACCAAACGGTTGGCCTCATTCTTGGAAGTCCAATAAATGGTGCTAAATGTATATCGATGATGCTCGAAAAGAGCCGATGCCGGTCGTGGAATTCTCAAATCCCACAAAAGGGAAGATTTGTCTAGCGAGCAGCTGACAAATAGCGATCGTTCCTTCCGGTTGGCTGACAAACCCTTGATTTCATCTGCGTGTGCTCCACGCATTGTGCTCACAGACCGCAAATAAGCTTCCGAGTTTCAAACCGTCAGACATCCATCGTTGGAACCGGTCACCAATTTGTTATCTTCGGCTTCCAAAATATCCATTGCCGAGACCCCTTCGGCATGCCCAGCTTGACCGTCCACTTGGAAAAGCGAAAAATTGTTACCTCGCGCTGGATTAAAGGCAGACCATAGTTCGACCGAGCCTTTGTCATTGCCTAAAACGAACTGAAAGTAGATTAAATTTTGTTCAGTTAAAATCTATTTCAACATTTCTTTTAAGCAATTGGTCACCAGATTTGGATCCTTTGTAAATTTAAGCCCCGTTATGCTGTATCGGCACTGCTGTTTGAAGCACGACTTTGACTGGTCTGGTAAATAATCCAATCCTTCCCAACCGTAAAAATTGGAATTCCATCGTCGACCTTGGAAATCGTTACCGGCAACAATAGTCAGCCCATTATTATTCTGCACCACGAAATCCAAACACGGATTGAATCCATTTGCGGGAGTCTGCTTGCTCGTTAACCGGTTGTAAATTGTTACTTCCGGATCGTGGTAACAACGAAAGTTTGTTTTCGGATTCGTAACGTTCCCTTTTATTTGTCCGTTCGAAGCTCTACCGGGACACGTTTTAAATTCCTACGATTTGAATACAAATTAATTTTGGAATACACTAAGAACAATTTTCAAGCTTACGTTTAGTGAACTTCCTATCGCTTACTTCCGTCTCGATTCCAGCTATTTTCCGCTGCTAGTCCCTACACCTTTAATAAACCTAGGTTAGAGATTCAATTACCACTTTTCTCAATCAATTTCTCACCTCAATTCGATTTCGGTTCAATCTGGCGATTCCTAATTGAAAACGCTTCGTTGCGTGGTATTGTAGCCTAGATTAATTAACAATGCATTAGAACTATCACTTTTAATCACTTTTCATAGGCATACCTGTGCTCAACTTCCCTGCGCAGTTTCACTTCGCGCCTTCGTACTAAAGTTGCAAATGCCTAGATTGGGATAATTTTCAATTATTATTTGCGTTACGCAATTCAATTTGGTGTTTAGGCCTACCTTAGCACGTAAATTTAGGGTAAGTATTCAAACTCAACAATAACCACTGCGAACTTAGCTTTAATTTTCTTCTGATCACCAAACGATACTACTTGCATTGAAATTCCACAATCTTTGTTTTGTTTACAATCTATCTCGATTTATTTTTCCCGCCTATACTCCTGAACTCACTTCTCACCTACACATTCGAACGCATCTTCGAATTCTCCTGCTGTCATTGCGCGAGTGCGTTCAATGGCACTTTCGGTATCGAAAGTCAGTTCAGTGACACTCCTCCCTAGTTTGCTGACTCCGCCTCTGAGTCAGCAAACTCCTTCTTAGCTCTTACGTCTATCACTGCAACCTTTACCGCCGGTCTCTCGTAGACACCTTTCGCCGTCTTTATTGTTACGGTACGCACCTGCCCGTCTCGGTTTACCGTTCCGATAACTCGTCCCTTGGGCCAACAATTCCTCGGCAGCTCCGAGTCGACGATGACCACGATGTCGCCTTCTTTGATCGGTGGTACGTTCTGATGCCACTTGGAACGCCTGGTGATCTCCGGCAGGTACTCCCGCAGCCATCTTTTCCAGAAGTGGTTCGCGATCTGCTGCGATAGATGCCAACCTCGACTCAAAGCGATGGAGTTGACTTCCGGTTCGGTCCATGGTTTGAATCCGTCGGAACTACCCAGCAACCAATGGTTCGGTGTGAGCGCTGGTGCGGCATCGTCTTCGATGGGTACGTGGGTAAGCGGCCGTGCGTTGATGATGCCTTCGATCTCGACCAGAGCACTCCTCAGTTCTTCCTCCTTCGGGCGATGGGGTAGCTGCAGTTCCACTAAGGTGCGCTTGACGGACTGCACGAGTCGTTCCCAGCTCCCCCCCATATGGGGAGCTGCCGGTGGATTAAAACACCAAGTGGTGGTCGCCGAAACAAACTCCTGAGCCATCTTGTGCTGGTCGACGTCTTGCAGGGCTTGCTTCAACTCCCGATCGGCTCCGATGAAGTTAGTTCCTCTGTCGCTGTAGAAAACGGAAGGTGTTCCTCGTCGCACAATGAAGTTGCGGATCACCATTATGCACGAGCTTGTTGTTAAAGAGCTAGCTAAATCAAGGTAGACCCCGCGAATAGTGAGACAAGTTAATAAAACCCCCCACCTTTTTTCAACCCTTCTCCCTATAGCCACTTCCATCGGTCCAAAATAGTCGATGCCGGTATGTGTGAACGGTCGAACGAAAGCTGCTAGTCGACACTTTGGTAGGTCAGCCATTGCTGGAGGTCGGGGACGAGCTTCCCGCAGCTTGCAGCGTTGACAGTTGGACCTGATCTTGGCGTATACTCTGCGTAGACAACTGATGCAGTATTTCTGGCGAACTTCGTTGATGACTGACTCGTGGTTTTGATGATGAAACTTCTGGTGGTAGCTTTCAACGATGAGATTCGTAATCGGATGGTCGCGCGGAAGGATAATAGGGTTGGCGATTTCCACTGCTAGAAACTTGCACGCTCCAGTCCTGCCGTGCATGCGCAGCAATCCTTTTTCATCGATGAACGGGTTGAGCTTGTACAGCTGACTTTGCTTGGGAATCGTTGCGTTGCGGTCGTCGCGTCGGAGAATGTTTAGCTCGGTTCGGAAGACGTCTTGCTGTGCGGTACGGAGAAGGTAGTCCTCAGCTTGGTGTATCTCCTCGCTCGAAAGGATTTCGATGGTGCGGATGAATTTCTTTGGTCGAAGCTGGCGTAGATACCGAAAAACGTAGGCGGTTGTGTTGACCAATCGTCTCCAGGTTGAGAAATCTTTAACGGGGATGATCTCGCTTTCCGTTTGGAAGTGCGCGTTGACGCACGCTCGCAGCTCTTCCACCGGTTCTGTCAGTTTTTCCGGGGTATCTGGCCATTCTTTTTCTGCTTGCCACAGGAATTCTGGTGCTTTGAACCATCTGCTGTCGTTCGTAAGGGAGGGTTGACACTGCCACTTCGTGCCTTCGTCCGCCACATTCCACTTCGTTGGGACCCACTTCCAGCTCGATACGCTCGTGAGATCTAGGATTTCGCTGACTCTCGCGGCGACGAATGCGTTGTATTTGCGGTGGTCGGCACGTATCCAGGCGATAACGTTGCGGGAGTCTGACCAAAAAACTCGACGGGCAACCTTGATCGATAGTCCCTGCATGACAAACGCAGCTAATCTGGCTCCAATTACTGCCGCTTGAAGTTCGAGCCTCGGAATCGAGAGATACTTGAGTGGTGCTACACGACTCTTAGCGGTGACGAGACTGCATTCGATGTTGTCACCTTCCACGAATCGAAGATAGACAGCTGCCGCCGTGCCATTTTCACTAGCATCGACAAAGGTGTGCAACTGGATCTCGGTGTGATGACCGATCGATGAAGACATCCTGTAGCACCGCGGAATACTGACGTTCTCAACGTCCGGAAGAAGATGCAGCCATTTTCGCCACTTTTCGAAGCACTTATCGTCGATGTTTTCGTCCCAGCCTACTCGGGTCCGCCAGATCTCCTGTAGCAGTACCTTGAGAAACATTAGGAAGTGCGCGATGAGACCTAGAGGATCGTAGATGGTCATCAGGGTGCGGAGTACCTCACGTTTCGTAGGGCAACGATTGCCTTCCAGCAGCTCACGTCCTAGCCGATCCCAGTTGATTTTGTAGGTGAAACAGTCGGTCTTAGTACACCACCACATTCCCAATACCTTCTCGGTCGCTAAGCTGGATGACAGGTCGAGGCTTTTCTCTGCACAGGAATCTCCACGAAGCGCTGATAGTATGCCAACGGAGTTGGACATCCAATTGCGGATTTCAAACCCGCCTCGATTGTTGATGTCCCAAACAGTCTTCGCCAACTCAATCGCCTCCTCTTCGGTCTCTGTGCTACACAACATGTCGTCGACATACGTACACTGCACTATGGCCGCAGAGGCCGCTGGGAACTGCTCGCTGAAACGTTCCGCGTTCATGTTCTTCACGTACTGTGCACTGGATGGAGAACAGCACGCCCCGAACGTCATCACCTGCATAACGTAAACACTGGGTTCACCTAGCTCTCTCTCCTCTCGCCACAGAAATCGCTGGCTATGCTGGTCTTCGCCTCTAATTCCAACCTGGTGGAACATCTCCCTGATGTCGCCACAAATACCAAATCGATGTTCGCGAAATTTGAAGAGCACGGAAACCAGCGGAGTGGTAAGATCCGGTCCCGTGAGTAGTAAAGAGTTCAGCGAAACTTCATGCGTTGTTGCTGCGGCGTCCCAGACGAGTCGAACTTTTCCTGGCTTATTGGGGTTGATGACCGGAAAAACTGGTAAGTACCAGACACGCTCGTGGTTTTCCTCCAGTTCCTCCTTCGTAAGCTTCCGAACATAGCCCTTCGTTACGTAATCAGCCAGTTTCTGCTGCAGTACTCCCCTCAGCTCCGGGTCTTTCGCCATACGTCGCTCGAGATTCAAGAACCGCTTCAGCGCCATCGGTTTGCTGTCTGGCAGATGCGTGATGTTGTATCTCCAAAGCAGGCCGGTTGTATATCTCTCGCCATCGAATTTGGTTAGCTCACGAAGTAGTTTGAGGGCCCTCTCATCGTCGGCGGAGCGCATCGTCTTGGTGGGTGCAGTTATTCCTAAACTCTCAAGAGAGAAGAAGTCCTTCACCGCGCGATCCAGCTTCTCATCAGCGTCATCTTCCGTCTGGTTGTCACAGGCGTAAACGTGGTACGTATAGTGCACCATACTATGCGACTCTCCCGTCGGCGCTCCTCCGTAGATCGTCCATCCCAGGTTGGTCTTAACTGCAATCGGTTGACCAGATTCGCCCTCTCGACTCTTTCTAACCAGCGTCGCGTTCGCGTGTTGCACTCCAATTAGCAGACGAGGTCGAATATCGATATACGAGTCTACGGGAATTCCTCGTAGGTAGGGGTTATCTTGTTGAAGCTGCTTCACGTCGAGCGTTTGAGATGGTAGTTGCAGCTCCTCGACTGTCCTTACATCTTTCAGGTGATACCGCTTTCCTTTAAGCCCGGACACATCTAAACTGACGATTTGGCTGTTGTCCTCTGTTCTATATGTTCCTCCAGTCCACTTGAGATCCAAGGGACGAAGTTCTCCTTTTAGGTTCAGCTCATCCGCTAGGTCTTGGTCCATAAGCGTCAGCGAGGATCCGTCATCCAAGAAGGCGTAGCATTGAATCACTATCCCGTTTCCATGCACCAAGACTGGAACATAGCGAAACAGGACAGCGCTGGACCCGGACAGGTGAGTGTTACAGGACCGCTCTTCCCGTTGCGCGTTGTCTCCAGTCTGGATGGGCGTAGACTCTGAGTTTGGCTGCATGGGCTCGGACTCTGGGTTTAGCTGCTTGTGCAGCAATGGGTGATGTTTGCTTGTGCATCCGTTGACTCCGCAGTTCCTGGACACACACCCTCCTCTGTGGCGCTTTAGGCATTTCCGGCACATCTTGGCTTCGCGTGTGATTGCCCACCGCCCATCGTATGACAACTCTCGAAAGCCTTGGCAGTTCGCGAGAGATGCACAAGATCCCCTGCAGACAATGCACGCTGTGGGGTAGGCTCTTCTGGCACCGGCTGATGATGTACTACCTCCTGGCAAATGAGCGTGGTACTCCCCCTGGTGCTCAACGTGAGCATTCACGTATGCCTTAGTTCTCCTGCGTGGCTCCTGGTTGTGAGACGATACTTTGGTCTGACGCGGCTTCGAAACCAGACATGCGTCTTCGCCTATTTCGTAGATCCATTTGCCGAAAGTCTTCAGGTTAACCTTCCGAATACTTCTGGAGTGTTTCGCCCACTGTAGTTGCATTGGTCCCGGAAGCTTGGAAACCAGTGAGTTCAGCAACGAAGCATCCTGCTTGAGCTCCTTCCGACCACAGGCGTCGATCGTCACCGTCAGGTTCTGGACGTCCAGCGCGAAATCGACCATCGCGTTCATCGACTCAGGGTCGACCGGTGGAATGGCAAGAACCTTTTCTTTCAGAGATTCGATGATAAACCTTGGCTGTCCAAACTTCAATTTGAGCGCATCCATCGCCCTGTTCACTGTCTTCGGATGGAGAAGAAAACTTCGAACGGCAGCAAACGCATCTCCCTTCAGGCAGTTCCTCAGTCGAATCATGTTTTCGTCGTCTGTGTAGCCGCACATCCGGGTCGTGCTCTCAAAAAGTGGAGAAAAACATCGGCCATTCCTCGGGATTCCCTGAGAACGCAGGCAAGTCCTTAGCGACAACGTGGCGAGCGGCGAGCTGATTGCGCGTCAGGTTACAAGTTAACCGGCTACTGGTTACGTCTTTTCGCCTGTTTTCGCCTTTCTTTGCTGGCGTAGAACGACCCTTAGGATTGAAGCTGGATTCGTTAGTTCCTCCCTTTTCGTCCTCACTAGAGTCATCGCTGCTGTCTGTCACCGTTTCCTCCTCGGAATCATCGCTGGAATCCATTTCTCCACCTTCTTCCTCTTCTTCGTCGTCGGAGCACTCTTCTTCTTCATCCGCACTAGGAGATTCCTCTTCTTCTTCTTGGCGCCTTCCACCAGTGGCGCCTAACCAGTTCTGCACCTTAGTATCAGCGTCCACTTCCTCTTCATCGGCGTCTTCTTCATCCTCCAGGTCGACCAACTCCTCCAGAATGCTGAAGTGTTTCTCCATCAGCTTCTTTTTCTCTTCTAGCAGCTTCTGTTCTGCTTCGAGTTTCTGCAATTGCAGCTCCAAGTGCGCTTTCGCCGACCTTCTCGATCCCGCTGACTTAACAGATGCTGCTTTGGGTGGTTTCGTGGTTCCCACGGGTTTCCTCGGCAAAGAATCTTCCATCTCTTTCATCGCTGATGAAGTCTTGTTCTTCTTCCCGTCGCTGGTTTTCTCCGGCCTCGACTTTTCGACCTTCTTCGCTGCAGCGGTGTTCCTGGCAACCTTCGTAGCACCCGTCTTCTTCTTCTTTTGCTTCGCCTGGCACTGTGCACAATTCCACTTTCTATTCTCCACACTTTGGTTCACTCCCACACAACTAAAATGGTTCCATCCATCACAATCATCGCACTGAACCATCTGGCTGTTATCGACCGACTTACAGGTTCCACAACTGTGACCGACATTAACGACCGTGTTCGCGGAGGAAGTATGGCTAGTATTGTTATTGGCTATAGGGTATTGTTTTTCGGAAGAGGTTTTCTTTTTGGTTTTTGTCGTGCCTGGTTTCGATTTGCCGTTCTCAGTGTTAGGGCCAAGAGCAACGGACTTGAGTTGAGGGGGGGTATCACTTTTCGCCTTAGGGGAACTACTCGCTAAGCTCTTACCTTTTTGGGCAGCAGTGGCTGCGGTGCTGGCTGAATCGGACATTTTCGTAAACGAATTTAAAATGTAAATTGTTACTTCCGGATCGTGGTAACAACGAAAGTTTGTTTTCGGATTCGTAACGTTCCCTTTTATTTGTCCGTTCGAAGCTCTACCGGGACACGTTTTAAATTCCTACGATTTGAATACAAATTAATTTTGGAATACACTAAGAACAATTTTCAAGCTTACGTTTAGTGAACTTCCTATCGCTTACTTCCGTCTCGATTCCAGCTATTTTCCGCTGCTAGTCCCTACACCTTTAATAAACCTAGGTTAGAGATTCAATTACCACTTTTCTCAATCAATTTCTCACCTCAATTCGATTTCGGTTCAATCTGGCGATTCCTAATTGAAAACGCTTCGTTGCGTGGTATTGTAGCCTAGATTAATTAACAATGCATTAGAACTATCACTTTTAATCACTTTTCATAGGCATACCTGTGCTCAACTTCCCTGCGCAGTTTCACTTCGCGCCTTCGTACTAAAGTTGCAAATGCCTAGATTGGGATAATTTTCAATTATTATTTGCGTTACGCAATTCAATTTGGTGTTTAGGCCTACCTTAGCACGTAAATTTAGGGTAAGTATTCAAACTCAACAATAACCACTGCGAACTTAGCTTTAATTTTCTTCTGATCACCAAACGATACTACTTGCATTGAAATTCCACAATCTTTGTTTTGTTTACAATCTATCTCGATTTATTTTTCCCGCCTATACTCCTGAACTCACTTCTCACCTACACATTCGAACGCATCTTCGAATTCTCCTGCTGTCATTGCGCGAGTGCGTTCAATGGCACTTTCGGTATCGAAAGTCAGTTCAGTGACACCGGTACTGTTGGGAATTGTGGTTCGGATAATGTAGGCTGGCGGCGAGTTCAACTGCCGTCCCCGGCGGTTTATATTCAGGTGGGGTCTGAAACATCTCCGCTAGATTTAGCCGATTGCGCGAACTCATTTTTTTATTTGAAAATTAAGCAACTTTTCAAGAATTTTGGTAAACTTTTGTTTTCCTGGATTCTTATAAGAAAATTCGTAGGGATTCTACACTCTAATTTTAATGTGGTCGTTTAGGGCTTAAAAATTAACCAATTTCCAATTTCTTCAAAAAAAATGTTAATACTGAATAGTTTGGAATAGTTTTATTTTTAAAATTTAATCATATACATTGGCGTACTTATCATGAAGTAGGTTTAAAACATTCGTGAAAATTCAATCAGTTTTGACAATCTTATTTTTTTCGACATTTAATTTTTAGTTGCACTTTATTAATGTTCGATACGAAAACCAATAAATATAAATCGAATATTTATAGTAAAATGTCTTTACTTTTCATCTGTTTACATGTATTAGAAAATAAAAATCCAATTTTAATTAAAATTTGATAACATTTTTTACTGTCATAAACACACCTTGCATCGGCCCACGCATGAGCTTTCAAATTGGAAAGTTGAAATCCGTCAAAAGCTTCCGCCAGATGCCACTCCCTCAAGCGAAAGCTCGCTCGATCCCTCGCACGGGTAACTTCATGCACCCACACTACCAACCCGAAGTCGTTCAACGACGTATCCGTACACGGAATCAGCACCCCGGGTGTGTGCGTGTCATCAGTCATCTTTTCGTTTCGGGTCGCGTTTCTCGCGTTCGCCATTTTTGTTAAACTCGCACACACCAGCAGCCGAACAAGAAAGAAGGACGTCGTTTTCGTCGACTGTGCTCGGGCTTTTCGAATATCTCGCGTGAAAAGTGGAATTTGTTGGCTAATTTCGAGTTTACCCGTTGTTTAACTCCGTCGAAAGTTGGTGCGAACCGTGGCCAGTTCCGGTGGGCACCGGAAGCATCTGAATTCGGGACCGGGTCTCGCGTTTCCGGTGTGTAAAATAATATTTGACTGAAACACTGGTTTCAGAAAAAGTCGGTCGGTGACGGTGGAAAAGAATGTGAGCAAAAGTTTCTTTTTCATTTTTGGCCCATTATTCGTCTTTTCGTCTGGCCGTTTTCAGTCGTCGACTGCTTGGATAGAGATTTTTTTCTCGAAATTTACACGTTCTACTTTCGCGTCAATTCAACCATTGGCCTGGTGTTTTCCTTGTCCCGAAATCCTTGGTGGAAAATATTGTTATTTGGACCCGAGGAATCAAGGAAAAGTCAACCCATTTCATCGGAAGCCCGTGTGGAAAAGCTAAAATGAGAAAAGCATAAGAAGATTGGTGAGGGAAGAAGAAACCCGTGCAGCAGTTCAGTGTGAAGAAGGAGGAAAAGTAGGAGAAAATGTGTGAAATGCCTACCAGTGGTGTTTATGTGTCGAAAAATTGGGCGCTTTTCCAGCTGAGAAAATTCGGACGCAGCGAAAATCCGCACTTTGCGACGACAGACAAATATGTCATAGAGTGAAAATTAAAAGATTTTTTTTTCTGCTGTCTAGGCAGACAAACAGACAAACTACAACAAAAAGGTTAGTATTGATTGGGCTCGTAATGGGGAATAACAAGTGCAACACCATAAGTGAAAAATGCAAAATAGCCTTGGTGCAGTCAAAAGGTGGGAAATTCAAAACCTTTCAAACCAAACAAAGGAATTTTCCTAAGAAGAAAAGTGAGGTGCGAAAGGGTCTCATTTGAATAAGCAGCTAAAAGGCTAGGCTGATAGTGGTTACAAATTTTTCTGCGAAGCACCATCCGAAGAGAAGGAGAAGAACCAGACGGTAACAGAAAACATCCGCCCGTTCCATGGTTCATTCATGTTCCATCATAAGCAACGATAGTTTTTGGGTGGTGGACGACTACCAAGCATAATCAGTTTCTATGCAATGACGAATCTGCTTTTGTTCCACGGGAGCAAGACTGGCAAATGCAATACGGGGAGAGGGAATTTGAAAAAAAAAAACGGTATCGATTTTCGAAAAAGACCCATCAAGACATACAATTTTACAAAATATTTCACGTTGTATTTTTTTGTTAAGTTTTAATATTGTCTATCAGAGGTCTGAAGAATCAAAATATGAATTTGTGAGCCTACTCAAAGTCCCTATAATAGAAAATGTGGTGTAGATTCATAGTTTGGTTGTTCAGGAGATTCCTGATCTGATAGATAAATTGAATACTTTACAGAATAAGAAACATAGGTAGATACATGTTTGAATATTTACCATAATATTCGTTAAAATGTGAGCACATATCAATTTCTTTTTTCAAACTGCAATAATTGATTGTTCACAATATAAAAAAGATTAACTACAAATTTCAATTTTAAAATTATTTTTGTATTTGCAAATTTTAAGGTAATTTTAGCGGCCCTCTGGTCGTATTCTAATTGCACCGTATGTGATATTTCTCTATTGAGTCATAGTGGAAAGTAGGGCTGTTATCAGGTTTACTTTCTTTGAGGTTCTGAAGATGATCTGATAATCTGAGCATCAAAGCTGAAGTTTATATGTATGTAAATTTTCGCAAAATACATTTTACAGGGAAAATGGGCAAACAAGCCACGCAGTGAAATTTAAGCAATTTATTTCAAGAAAGGTTGGGAGGCGAATTAAATTTTTTTAACTGCCTTATCGAATTACCAATTACAATTTCGTTGTACAATTACCCAACACTTCTCCTTGACGAAGTTAAAGGTCAAGATGACCTCTGATTGTACTAAACTTTCTCTTCCTCAAGGGTTGATTGAGATTGCAGGTCCTCTCCATTTGTTTGGTCAAATGGTGTTGGCGAAATGAGGAAAGTCTGTATTTTCGTAGCTATAAAAACATCCACAATGCTTAGAAAGAGCTTCAAAAATGTAACTAAAAAGCAAACTAAGCTGTATAATCGTCCTTGCATCTGCTCATAAGCTACCGCCAAAGAACTTTCCAAGACTGGGGTTGACCGCCGAAACGATGATTCGATGGTACGGATAAAAATACCTGAAGACAGTATGTATACAAATCGCCTTAAAAATTCATTTAATTCGTAGCTTACTAAAACGAACGACGTAATGTCCACGTGGACATGTCCTAAACCCCTACCATCCCACTATGGGGCTGTTCCATACAATGAGGCGGAAAAAAGTATGATTAGGTGTTTTGGACTATTTTGTTATTTTTGAAAATGCTGTATGAAAATTACTATTTTATTTAACTAACTTAAAATAAATTCTAACAAAATTTTTGTATAAATTACTTTTAAAGTACGATGCTTGGTGTTATTTTTGACCCTACTTTTCATTTCTTTTGAAAACCGGGTTTTGGACTAATTGATCATTAAATGATAAAAAACATCAAGACATTTCATGAAACTCAAGAGAAAAATGTGTGAAATGATTGATCAATCATGAGAAACATTTTTTATGATAAACCAACATCAACTTTGTTGAATTTATACTCATTAATGGGTAAAAATTACCCATTTGTATGATATTTTCAGCTTTATTTTACTATAACTCAAAAAACGTTGCTTTAAGGTGCCTGGAATTTCTTTCATTGTATTTTTAGGACTTTAAACAAAATCTTGATAGTCAAAAGAGTATGGGGAAATGCGGGGATTTTTTTTGGCAAGGCTTTAAAATTTTTGACTTTTGAAAAAAAAAAATTATTTACCCATTTTCATCATAGATCAATTTAGTGTGTAAAATTTTTGAATGGTTCAAATGATAGCTTTTAATAGAAGCTTTCATATGGTGTACTTTAAATTTAAGAAAAACATGTTTTCCATAGAAATATACTGCAGTTCTAACCAAGATTGTCCCATGTGGAAAAACGTGCAAACGAGAAAAACGCGATTGAAATATCAGCTATATTTCCAATTTTTTTCTCAAACTAAAAATTCACCGACAGTTTTTTCGTAGTGAACAGTTCAAATTGATCAGTTTACAATGTTTTCTGCCAAAAAAAACTACATTTCCTACAAAAAAGAACGCCACATTAGAGCCAAAAATGCTTCGTGTGACACTTTTGCGTAGAATCAGAACGCAAGCCGATGCTAGTTCTACGAAAAACTGTCACACGGTTACAATTTTTCTATTATTTTAAAAGCCTGCGTAGTTTATTTTTTTCCCAAAAACTCATGCTAAACCGTAATTTGAGAAATACGTTCCTCTTTGTTTATAAAAATGTATAGTTGAGTATGGTCCTATAAGTAGTGCCTACCGAAAAGTGTTTAGTGAAAATTTCCCTGAATAAAACACTCAAGGCTTCTCGCTCCTGCTCTGCCCTCTACTTTAGTGTTCTTTTCAGTGAATAACATTAAATTCAACAGTTTGAACTCATTTTAAGACAATTTTTGATAAAATTTGCATTTTTCATACAATTTTCTCTAGTGTGACATTCTTGCGTAGAACTATCAACATAGAAACAACCACCTTGATGAAAATTTCGTATAAGTTCAGAACAAAGTATATTTGTTTGTGTTTTTATTCGAAAGTTAACACTAAAAGAGACCGTTTCCAGCAAAAAAGTGAAAATGACCCAAAAGTCACATGGGACATTCTTGCTTAGAACGGCAGTATATGTGATTTAAATTTTTTTCTTCATCATATAAATTTTTCAAAGTCTGATGTCTGTGGTGCGTGGTGGTGTTAAATATTAAGTTATTAACTAGTATTAACTTAGAATGCAAGTGAACTGAGATATGGTGTTGGCCCGAGGGCTTTTTACAAACGCCCCACCAAGCATTCATTGGTCAGATCAGTAATGATTGTTTGACCGGTAATATACACTTTCCACTACATTACACGTCATTCAGTGGTTAATTGGTCAATATTACATTACACATTATATGTTTACTAAACATATGACACAACATAACATAACATACCGCAGCAACAAAGGTCAGCCCACACTCTAATTCTCCTCGACTCAGATTTGAAGGAAAATAATTCAAAATGCGCCAAAACTAGGAAAACTCAAATTTTGATTAGAGCGGTACAACTCAGAAATGAATTGTAGGGGTTTTCGCGAATTCTGAGTTGTTTTTGTTCAGGGTTGTTTAGGCTTGTTCATGGATCGACTGAATGAAAAAAAAAATCAAATATTTATGAAAATTCAAAGCGGTTTTGAATGGAATTTCTGATTTCAAAAATAAAAAGACGATTGTACGGTGTATTTAGAAGATGGATGCGTGCATTTTTATCCGGTTGGTTTTATTTTTTCATCACAAAAAAAGTTATTGCCACCGGGCCATCTGACCGCATCCAGCCGGGGGAACTTTGTGCTGTCCCACTTGGCACGCTCACCCGCCAGTACACTATGCCTAATTTGAGCTGATCTGAAAAGACAAGAAAAAAGAAAACACCATAGGTGAAAAAGATTTACACTTTAAAATTATGAGAAAATTATACTTACAGTTGTGAATGATGGCTTCCGTAGAGATTGCTGGAAGAAAAGATAAAATTGTTTAATTTTATTATTCATCCTTTCGACACCACTTAATTTCTAATAGAAAATGTAATTAAGTGTTGTACTCACCTTGATTATTTCGTCAACTGTTTCCGACCATTGCATCCAAAATCCAAACAATCAACAATGGTTTCTGGAACTCTCTGAGTTGTTTTCATCTATTTTGTTCGAAAACGTATGCGTCTTTGCTAAGTTCCAGGCTTTGAAAGTCAATAGATGAAAACAACTCAAAATTTTGATTGATTTTAACTCAGTTGTTTTCATCTTCATACATGGTGCGACCGCTGAACCGAAATTAATCAGTTTCTGAATAATCTAAATTTACCGTGCACAGTGGCTATTATTTGTCTGTTAGGCTGATGTCATGCTGAAGCAACTAGCAACGCAACACAACGCAACGTTCCAATAAGAAAGCGTTGCAACGCATTGGTATGTCATGCTGGCGCGACATGTTGCTTATACTGTATTTGTTTTCTCCACTCGTGGAGTGTTCCACCGTACCCGATAAAAACAAACACAAATCGTCGCCAGTGTATTGCTACCTCCCTCACTCACACGCTCTCTCGCAACACTGGCAAAATTATCGGTGGGCCACCGTCCGTAAGCATAACTCCGACAGGTCAAAACCAGTGCAACACCGTCCGAATAAACAAACAGTTTGACAGCACCTAGTGGTGCACCAGTGCAACACTAGTGCAACACTCGGCATAAACAAATACACTATTAGAAATTCCCTACAAATCATCACTTCTCTACATCTGATAATGCTTTGATTCGTCTCCTTTCTTTCGGGAGCCATCAAAAACTCATCAAATCACGACCCGGATTGCAAGAATGCCGAAATTTGAACCGACAAAATTCCTTGTTTTTTTTGCCGGAACTAAGAATTCATGAAAATTTTCTCGCCGATTAAGATATTTTTTAGTTTATTATCACAAGTTCGGACAGATCTTCGTACTATTGTGCTTAAAACCCGGAATCACTGCTTCAAATCGAGAAAAAACAATATTCCCATTGGATTTCCTACTAGTCGCGCTACAAAACACACTGGCATCAGATTGGTCGCGCTTTACAAAGCGACCAGTATGAAAGGTCTACGCTTTTTCCATGGAGATCAAATGAGAGCTGGTTTGTCGTGTGAACGTTGCGTTGCAGGTTGCGTTGCTAGTTGCTTCAGCATGACATCAGCCTTACATCACACAGTCCAGCATCACACATCGTAACAACAAAACTCAGCCCACAGTGGCTATTATTTGTCTGTTACATTACACAACACAGCATTACACATCGCAACAACAAAACTCAGCCCACAGTGGCTATTATTTGTCTGTTACATTACACAACACAGCGTTACATATCGTAGGTTACGCCTTCATGAACGCATCAGCTGGCTTGCCCTCAGTAGAGATGTGTCGCAAAAGTGCTGACCGCTTCTTACGATCTATCTGAAGAACTATTCATACTTTATCCGCAGATTGATCCGCGTCTCCCCCAAGAATGCATGCAAGAGATGTTGTCACCAGTTAATGCGATAGAAGTATTATTATTTTTTTATTTACATAGTATTCCGTCTCACGACATAACTTGACGAACATAATTCCTAAAACTCACTCGGTTCATAGCAACCGTTCTCCAATTTCTTGGGCACCCCACGTTCGCCAGATCACGCTCCACTTGGTCTAACCACCTCGCTCGTTGCGCCCCCGCTCGTCTTGTTCCTACCGGATTCGTGGCGAACACCTGTTTTGCAGGACAGTCGTCCGGCATTCTCGCAACATGTCCCGCCCAGCGTATCCGGCCAGCCTTAACCAACCTTCTGGATACTGGGTTCGCCGTAGAGTCGCGCGAGCTCGTGGTTCATCCTTCGCCTCCACACTCCGTTCTCCTGTACGCCGCCAAAGATGGTTCCTAACACTCGTCGCTCGAATGCTCCGAGTGTACGCAGGTCCTCCTCGAGCAATATCCATGTCTCGTGCCCGTAGAGAACAACCGGTCTAATGAGCGTCATATACAGGTTACACTTCGTGCGAGGGCTAAGTCTTCTCGACCGCAGTTGCTTGTGGAGTCCATAGTAGGCACGACTTCCGCTGATAATTCGCCTCCGGATCTCACGGCTGGTGTCATTGTCTGCGGTCACCAGTGAGCCGAGATAGACAAAGTCTTCGACTATCTCCAGCTCGTCGCCGTCGATCGTGACCTTGTTATTACTGGACAAGTGGGTTCGGTCGGCCTCGGATCCGCACGCCAGCATGTACTTCGTCTTGGACGTATTAATCATCAACCCAATCCTTCCTGCTTCGCGTTTCAGTTTGCGGTAGATCTTCTCCACCGCCGCAGATGATGATGATCTGCCGACTATGTCAATGTCATCGGCAAAGCAGATAAGTTGACTAGATCTGTTAAAAATCGTTCCCCGCATTTCGCCCACCGCTCGTCGAGTAACACCTTCTAGCGCCACGTTGAACATCATGCAGGATAGACCATCACCTTGTCGAAGCCCCCTGCGCAATTCGAATGAACTTGACAATTCACCCGAGATCCGCACACAGCACTGCGTTCCATCCATCGTCGCCTTGATCAGTCTGATCAGCTTCCCGGAAAAGCCGTTCTCGTCCATGATTTTCCATAGCTCGTTACGGTCGATCGTGTCGTATGCGGCTTTGAAGTCGATGAAAGATGGTGCGTAGGGACTTTGTTCCCGGCATTTTTGGAGGATTTGCCGTAAGCCGCGATAGAAGTATTAATCACACCTAATTCATCCAGGAAGTTTGTTAGCCACAAACCTTCCTTTACCGCATCGCAAAAAGGGCTCCAATCTCAGCTTCGGTCGATGATACACTGACCGTATGCTGACATTTCTTTAACCACGAAATTAGATTCTGAATCTCCAGGCATCATTTAATTGCACCTGTTGGAAGAGTTTCGCGACGAATAAATGTACCTGTTGGAAGAGCTTCTCAACGAATAAATGTAAATGAAGATCATCAAATGGCTAGATTCCATTGAAATAAAAAAAATAGATTCCGCTTTGTTCAAATGTGTGTTTCAGAAAAGGTATGGAAATAATTATAAAAATTTATGAAATCATTCAAAATAATGTGTTTTAAGGAGAACTGAAAAGCAGAAAAATTAACAAACAAAAAAGTACTGATGCATTTTAATTAAATAAAAACCTTTTCAATTGTTTGACTAATTAAAAGTAATTTTGAAATTTTTGTTTGTCAATTTTTAATCAAGAACAAAAAATGGCTATCTTGTAGAAGTTATATTCATAACGTCTTTCAATAAGTTTTTCAAAAGAAACGAATCGCTAAAGCTCGTTACTCCTTGATCGATAAATACTTTTTAGGGAGTACTTTAAATTCATAAAATTTAATTTAAATTCATTGTATTCAAAGATAAGAACTTTGGGATTATTTGATTAAATCAATCGTTTTCAAAGCTGAATATGTTTTGAAGAAGAACAATATGTTTTTTGAGAAATTTGAATTTAAATTTGAGCATTGGTTCGACAAGTATCGATCAAAACATTGGTTGAATGATCTGTCATTTTCCGATCGAAACCAATTTCTACCCGCAGTTGAACAAACCTCTTACTAATTTTGAAGATTTGACCGATTTGACATTTCACAGCGGAATATTTTTTCACTGTGGTGAGTTCACGTTCACGTTCGAGTTCGAGTTCACAAGAACTGTAAACCGGGCTTAAGATATAAAAAGAGTTATGACGATTTTAGCTTGGAGTGTCAAATTGACACTCCTAGTGCTGATTAGGGTAATGAAATTTAATGCGGATGAGGGTTAAAATGATTAAAAAAATTTTTTTCAAGTATAACACAACTGTGTTTCAAGTATACACAACTCATTTTTAACCAAAATTTTAAATTTCTTAATTTTGGTCTTTTTGGGTCACTCGCTGCACCCTTATAAAATGTTTGTTTTCAAGCAAATTTGAAGCAAACCAGCCGACCAACTATCAGAAATGATGAAAAATACCAATTTTTTAACAAACAAATCAAACGCAATAAAAAACGTTTGTATTACACAAAGTAAATACATGGCATGCTCGCTACCTGAAACAAAATTAGGGACAAAAATCGCTCAAATTTTTAGATTTCAAAATCGAAAATAGCTCGAGTTCGCAAGTATGCGCACGAGTTTTCTTTTGGACACGTTTAAGGAAGTTAGAAGCATTCGTGTTATATGTGAATTTTTTCCCGGCGGAGCCCGGAAGATAAACATCAACACGAATTTGTAAAAAACAATACAAGTTTGTTGAAAAAACATTGCACTATTTTGTTTAGCTTCTCTACTACATGTGTTTATTAAGAAATGAACGCAATTTCAACCACAATTCGTTGGTCATATTATAACTGAAGATTTGTAGAAGAAATTTTGTTAATAGTCACATTATTCTGCGTGTTACCCACAGAGCAGACATTTTTCAAGTTGACATGGTTGCTGATTTTCCTTCATCGTCACATTTCAAATCTCATTTGACTACTAGTCAAGCTTCAAGGGACTGGAAAAGCTTGACTATCGTCATGGATTTCTGTTCACGTGACGGATGTTATTTTTCAAACGACGGTCGTCAAGCTAGTTGACAGCGTCGGTTCAAAGCATTTTATGTATAATTCGAAAAATTTTGTGTATTTGGATTGCTTATTGAGCGATTTGCCAGTGTCAAAAACAAATAAAATCAGGGTTGCTAGCGAACCGGGAAAACCGGGAAAACCGGGAAAAACTTTGGAATTTCATCTTATCACCGGAAACCGGGGAAAAAACCGGGAATTTCGGCACATCACCGGGAAAATTGTCTTGTTAGTAATTTTTTCACGGAGTTTCAGGCAGTTTTCGGCAATCTTTTTTCGTTCAATAGTAACAAACAAAGTTTAAATAGTTTTCCTAACTCATTGCGGACCATATACGAGATTTCTTTTTTTTTGCTCTCAGCAAGTGTGCTACACTAACAAGTATATTTTAAATGATCTAAATTTAATGATTAAACTATAATCGACAAAGCTAAACACAAAACGTTTGTGACTTAATGATACTACACAGTTAGAAAAATCCTTGTAACATTACATGCAACTGCATGGGTAGAAGGGAATCGGTATTTACATGTATCAATACGGCTTAATTCATGTAAACTTCCCATCGCCTTCAATTGATTTGTTTACTGTAAACCTACATTTTCAGTCACTCTTTTGGTATGGTTGTTTATCCAATAAGAAAAGCATCGATATTTGTCGATAAGAGATTTTAATATCTTACACATACATTTTATTTGATCCTAACAAGAAAAATTGGTATCAATAAATTTTCGCGAACACTGGTTCTTTTGGTGCTATTCCCCCGCGACGGCAACGACGATTGACATGCTGGTAGGAAAATAAGTTGTCATGCACTTGAGGTAGCCGAGATTTCGTTGAATTCAAGTGGTATTTTTTCTGGAACAAATAAAATTGACCATTTGATATAATAACTACAATAATTAGAAGGGTATTAAGTTTTATTTCTCACTTACTTGCTTTCAAACTCAGACCTTTATTCGAACAGAAGCGAACAGCACACGAGCAGGTACAACAAAATACGATCGAACGTTGCGAACGCTAATGCCATATTCGTTTTCATCTGGTGGAAAGATGGTTGTGCACCCAACTGCTGTCAACTTCATATAAAAAAAACGCTTTGACAGCACTTGGTGCACTACCGGTGCACCACCAGAATGAAAACGAATATGGCATAAGATTTACATGAAATTGCAAGCTTATGATGAAGCTTGCCTTCGTTGGGAATCCAATAGGAACGAAAACAAAACAGAATTGGCAAACTGACGTTGACGCTGGATTTTGCATGCGGTGACATGTAAAGTTCATCTTAGTCTTTAAATGTTATACTCTTTTTCATATTTTTTCGTGGCGATGATGTGAAAACGTGCAATGTAAGATTACATTTTTCTTTCTGTGTATGTTTGTAGAAATGGGTCTAGTGGCTTTTTAAAACAGATGTACATATAGAGTGTCGAATTTCGGTGTTTCTAGGCGTAGATTTTTTCGCGGTCCTTAATATGTTACCTAAATCTTTTAATGTTTTCTAGTTAAAGACTACCAGCTTTAGTTTTCGTATTCTATAAACACGTCTCATTAAATTCATGCAGAAACCAAATATTTTGGCAGCGTTAGACTTTTTACAGCAGAGTAACATTTTTCTGAAATGAATTTGAAGCAATAACTTTTTTGCCATAAAAAGATATTTTTTGTAATGTTGTTGTTTTTGTTGTTCTGTTTTTCGTTCAAATTGGCCTGATTAGCGATGCCGATATCGCAAATGTTTTGATTTTTTTTTATTCTTCCAACGTTTAACTTTTGCTTAAAGTTTGCTGAGCTGGAATATATGTTTAATAGTAAAAATCGTGTCGAAATCTGAGGTCTCTAGTTCAGCCCTGTGTTATTCACAATTTTAAATATTTTCACGAATCTTAAGTTCAAATGACTAGGGCACTACTGAATTTATTGTTTTGTATGAAGAAAGTATTTTTTCTATAACCTGTCTTTGGATTTGTATAAAAATATAACTGCAGTAAGAAAATAACTAAATGTCCTTGCAATCTGATGATTTTATGTTTTGTAAGGCAAATTCCCATTCTAGTTGACAAGATGATTTAATATTATACTTCGATGTATTTTCTACTTATTTTTATATAAACTGTACATTTTTTTCTTCAACTCTGTAAAATTTTTAGATAAACTGGAATATTCATAGTGGCTCAAAAGAAACTCAAAACAGTGAAAATTTGACAAATTGTTCAAATTGTGGAGCAAATCAATGACTATTTCAATTACTTTGGATTTGACTAAAAATTTAAGATAACCTGTCAATTTGATGTAAAAAGACAACGGCCCTTATTCTGCGCCTCGAGTGACGTGACGATAGTAGAGTCACCCAAGTCACTCTATTCCAGCAGTCGGTTTAGGTGAGGAACGTCACTTCGGATGAACTTTGTGAGTTCTTACCCTATTCTCGTAGTCACCGTGGGTGAGAATCGTCGCATTCGGGTGACGATTTTAGGTGACAATTGTCGGTACCTTCTCAGGTGGCGACGAGAAAGAAATTCAATGAAAAATTTATGAAACAGGGAATAATTTGGCTCTTAAAGTTCAACAACATTAAAGTATGACCATTTTAAAAACAATTTTCACGAACAAATCTAGATTCGCTGAACTAATTCGGCAATCGATGAGGATTGTCGGTACTTTTTCAGATTGTGATGAAAAGGAACTGAACAGAAAATTTATGTACATGGGAATGAAAGGCTTTAAATAGTTAGTTAAATGATAAAGAATGATAGTTTTGAAAAGATAGAGCAAATATGTATGATTTTTTTTTTCATTAATTGATTTTTTTTTCAAAATGTGAAAACGTGAAAACACGAACAGTTTGAAAATAAAATATTAGAAATTAGTCCGTTTATTTTCACTATTATTTTCCTCGAAACCCTTCCCGACATATGTTACAAAAATTACTTTTGTTGTTCCACCTCAAATGGTCCGCAAATTCAATGTTTTCCGGCTTATTTCCGTTCTTGAGTCATGGCCTGTTCGTATCGGAAAGTTTGATTTGGTCGGTCGGTAGTTTGGGAATGTAGATGGAAGTGATGCCTTCTAAGATACATACAACACAGGCTTCGATCGGGTTTTATAAAAAATCGGCTGAAGGCTTTTTCGACGGAATACGACTTTCCTGTGGCGCAGCCTCGAAGATGGCGATGTCATGTCGTAAGTTCTTGTTCAGTTCTAAGATTGCGACCACTTTTCCAAATCTAAAAAATAACAATAAAATCAATTAGTAAAGAATCAGTACGCCACAATCAACTAACTGTTCGGATCGGCAATTTCCGGCATGCCACGGTGGTAACCTCGGTTGGGGAAAATATATAAACCGGCATTATTCGGAGCCGTCGGCATCTGATTTTGTTTTTTCGGCAATAACACCCATGCAGATCCGAACCCAGCTTTGATGAGCGAAATTTCTACTTACCTCGCACAAATCGTCCGTTTGTTATCCTCAAGCAGCTTGCTGTGACCGTACAATCCGATGATGGCCATTTTCGAACCGAAATTCCAACCCGTTACACTAAAAACGAATTCGGAAAATCCGAAGCGAGAGCAAATTCAAAACAGCACCAGCTAAATTCTACCATTTTGACAGGTGTGTTCATTTGGCCACTCACCTAGAATGAACCTCTGTCACTTTACCCATATCGACTCCGGGAATAAGGTGACAAATCTCACGGTGACTCCGAGGTGAGGTGACAATCATCACGTCACGCGCGGCGCAGAATAAGGGCCAACGTGCGTGAAAGACGTCGAAGTATTTGTCATGATTTCATACCGGTTAACAGATTAGAAAAAAAAATAAAAAAAAATGTTAGGCATTTTAACAATTATTTTATTCACCTTGATTTTATATTCAATAACGAGTATAATAAATACCAAGAAAATCATCTTTTTAACCGGGAATAAACCGGGGGAAAACCGGGAAAAACTTTGGAATTTCAAAACGAAAAATCGCTAGCAACCCTGTAAAATTCAGATTAAAAAAATACTACCAATTGCGGAATTAAAATATTGTAAAGGCATTTTTAAATAGATAATTATGAAAGGCAATTCTTTTTGCGCGTAGTTGATATTGTCCTTCTAGTCCCTAGCAAATTCTCATCGGTCGTGGCAGTTGATGTTACGTTCGAAAATATCACGGTCCCGAACTATCCTGGACTGATCTCCAAAAACGGAAACGATGATCGTTGTTTTCAGATTTTTTTTTTTCAGCCACGACCATAACGAAACTTGTGTTTTTCGGCGTCGTCTTAAGATGTTTTTCTTATCTAAACATTATTCCGTCATTATTCCGACGCTTCATTTGACTGAAGGTTGAGGCGAGATTGTTTGCTTGGTTACTCATTTGAAGGCGTCTGTTATAAATGCGACTGCTTTAACTCTTTCACAGTCACAGTTGTATGACTGATGACGGTGATTTTTTTACGCTCTGAGTTACGCAGCCTGTAATTGTACGTGTTTACACCAAATTTTGGAAGACAAAATTTATAATTTTGATACATCAATGTTTCGAGTTATGCCATTACGAACTCACTACACCGATGGTTTAAAATCGACAATACTAATATATAACAAATATCTAACAACCGAAAAACCTTAAAGAAATAGATTTTTTTTTAAATTTTAATTTCGAGGCTTTAGCCAAGATTTGGGGTAAAATACTCCTGTGTGCGTCGCCCAAAACATCTCCTCCAAAGCTACAGAAAAATCAAACTGTAGGCTTGGATGAGCTCACGCGTACTGATCGTAGCGTAGCTTCTCGAGCATTAGGATCTGACCAATCCTGGTTACATATCCCGAGAGTCCTCCTCTCGGCCGTCAGAAATGAACTCACGCTGCTAACCGTAGCATGGCTCGTGACGACAGCGACAGTACCCTCTCGAAACCCGACATTCTGGCCTCGAACTCCATTGATTTAGCTTGTAGATATCAAATGCGGCTTGATTCTATGTCTGCTGGACGAAACTGAAAGGAAAATTCTGTACAAACACGTGAAAAGGATCTATCTCCATATTTTGCGAATCGAGAAAAACGCGTTTGAAAAAAAATACAACCTATTTTAAATCGCTAATTAAAAATTACTTGAAATTTAAAACTTTTATGAAAGATAAACTGTTTTTAGAAGCATCCTCTATATGTTACAATAGAGGAATATAAATTTTCATGAAAAAACAACGCACTATCGTAGATAGAACCTAACTCACGTAATATTTTATCTCCCTTGTTTATACACCCTTTGCTATTTTCTCATTTCTAGCTTTAGTTTAAGCTCGCGTTCATTTGCAACTATGTTTTTATGTTGAATAAAGTGTCAAAAATTTACCAACACACTAAAGGGATCTATATCCTATGATGGCGTATCGATAAAAACGCGTTTGAAAAAAATACAACCTATTTCAAATCGCTAATTAAACATCATTTGAAATTTTTGATTTTTATGAAAGGCAAACGATTTTTAGAAGCATCCTCTATATGTTAGAATAGAGGAATATCAATTTTCATGAAAAAATAACGCGCTATCGTAGATAGAACCTACTTCACGTAACATTTTGTCTAACCTGTTTAAACACCCTTTGCTATTTTCTTATTTTTAGCTTTAGTTACAAGCTCGCATTCATTTGAAACAATGTTTTTATGTTGAATAAAGAGTTAAATTGATTATTTCGAGTTTGTTTGCGGAGTAGCAGCGAAAAATGGTTCCGGAGTAAAGGGTGTATATCCAAGTTCTGGCAGTTCTGGCTTTAGAATGTTTATAGATCCTTTACTCAAATGGAGTTTTTAATGTAACGGAATATTATTTTCTCAAAAGGGTTTTACCGTTAAGTAGTGCAAATGTTGGCCTATCTCGAGGTATTGAAAATGGTTTTTGTTTACTTTTGGAGATAGATCCTTTTCACGTGTTGGTACAGAATTGACTTTTTTTTTTTTATTGAAAGGTATTGGGCCTGAATTAACCTCTCGCCTTCCTTGCCTTCACAGAGTTGGTGAACTACGCTTTTATTCCACTTGCAGTTCATTTCTGGGTTCACTAGATCTAGGTGGATTTTATGATAATGGTTAAATTGTTGATTTGTAGCTATTTCAAGATCTACCTGTGGGACTAATCTGGGTTCATCACAACCTTGCGCAAAAAATGTTATGTTCCTGTTCAGAAGCTATCTCACAGCAACCCATTAACAGATTGTCACCAAATGTTGCCCATGTAAACATTACATTATTTATAAGTTCCCTTAAATTCTTTCCACGCAATCAAAAGTTATCCCTTAAAAAAATTGGTACAACCCTTAATTGCATTGGCGTTCAGTCTGTGCAGTCTGTAAGAACATCTTGCATGTCTCAACCTTTTCACTGCTCTGGGGTAAAGTATAAGCAAAACAGTGACTAATGTTCAAACAAAACTAGCAACCTGATAGACTGTTGGCATCCCTGCAAGGTGCAGTTAATGGGTAACGAAGAGAAGAGTTTGATCAACCGCAGAGCAGAATAACGGAGCTCTTCAAAGCGGACCACGAAAGCAGAAAATCAACCGTTCAATCATCCAGCCAGCCGCCGTACGAAGCCAACAGCACGTACATTCATACAAACGTGATGTGAAAGAAGGAAGAAACGAAAAGCAAACGAGAATCAAGTGTGTTGGGTGTGTTGTTTTTGGTTGACGTGTGTGATCTCGATACTATAATTTTGCTGGAAGCAATTTTTGTAATCGGTGCTTTACGGACGGACGGTCTGTGTAGAGTGTTATACCGAGAATCTACTTGGGTTCGTGTAAATTGTTTAGAATTCATCGGCGAAAACAGAAAGGCGAAAAGTTCGGGAGTATATAGCTCCGATACCGTTAACCAGAACTGTTACGGTGTAAAAAATAATTAAAGGGAAATCATTGTTGGCTCAATGAAAAGGAATAATAAAATCCATTGAGCTACCACTAGTTAGTTTGATTAATTACTATACTGTGATGGTGCGTGCATATTGGTGTTCGTAATTAAAGTGATGGTTTTCGTGGTAATAAGAGCAGAGCCGCTTGAAAATTTGGATCATCAAACAACAGTGACAGTTTTTTTTTGTCGCTACACACAAGTCATCAGGTAAAAGCATCAACGCGGCGCTCATAATAACGATGATGGTGATGATGACGATGATGATAGCTTTCTTATTATGGGTGGTGTTCGTTTGGTCTACTCGGTCTACTGTAGAATCTGTAGAATTTGCCTTCACTACATTCCCTTGTTAAACAAAACAGCATCACTAATACTTATGCAGGTAAAATCGTAAACAAACACAACCAACCAATATTTTCATTTTCGTTGTGTAGGTGTAGGATCTGTTGTTGAGTTGTTCGATTGGTTTATGAAATATTATACCTTCAATTTTGAAAACTTCAAAATGACTACAACATTTAGAACTTTATGAAGGATAAATCACCGTGATTTGTATTTGTAGATTTAATTTATCGGCCTAGCGGTGAAAAGTGATGTCCTTTTTAGTAGGGACATTTAAAGATTATGAATTTTTTATATATATAGGTGGATAGAAGGTTAGATGAAAATGAAAGATGTTGAAAATGAGCGGGTAGAATTTATTTAGAAGCATATCATCACATATCAAATTTTTAGCGCTGATGTGATCTAGTGGATAGGCTGGCGCGAGTCTGGTAACCCAGGCGTACTGGGGGTTCGATTCCCGGTATCGGCAAGAAAAACTTTTGGGTTCGAATCCCATAAGTTACCGACAGGTGAGATGCTTGGGGAGTAAGCAGGGTTGGCATCATTCAACGTCATTAGTCAAATGACTGTGACTGTTGAGCCTCTTGGTCCGTCAAACTCATGTGACTGTTCCTTAACGACCAGTCACTTCGTTTGCCAGTCATTCATTCCCCAGTCATTTGAAGCTAAAATAATAACCTAGTCAAGCAATCGCATTCAAACGACCGATGTCGAAAAAGAAACGCATTTATTATTATTGTTGCTCCTGCCAGCAAGCCCGTTTTCGTTTTTTTATTGCTATTGTTGCTCTCTGCCAGCAAGTCGTTCAATTAGTTGTACCTGCCGTCAGCAGACGATCGAAGTGTGAAGAGATTTGCCAGTCACTCTCAGGCTGATGTCATGCTGAAGCAACTAGCAACGCAACGCAACGCAACGCAACGCAACGTTCCAATAAGATTGCGTTGCAACGCATTGGTATGTCATGCTGGCGCGACCTGTGACTTTGAAATTCCCTACAAATCATCACTTCTATACATCTGATAATGCTTTGAATCGTCTCCTTTCTTTCGGGAGCCATCAAAAACTCATCAAATCACGACCCGGATTGCAAGAATGCCAAAATTGTAACCGACAAAATTCCTTGTTTTTTTTGCCGGAACTAAGAATTCATGAAAATTTTCTCGCCGATTAAGATATTTTCTAGTTTATTATCACAAGTTCGGACAGATCTTCGTACTATTGTGCTTAAAACCCGGAATCACTGCTTCAAATCGAGAAAAAACAATATTCCTATTGGATTTCCTACTAGTCGCGCTACAAAACACGTTGGCATCAGATTGGTCGCGCTATACAAAGCGACCAGTATGACAGGTCTGCGCGATTTCCATGGAGATCAAATGAGAGCTGGTTAGTCGTGTGAACGTTGCGTTGTAGGTCGCGTTGCTAGTTGCTTCAGCATGACATCAGCCTCAGGAGAAATTTGACCATGTGTAGGAGCTTCGCCAGTCGCATGACGAAGAAATGTTGATTGTTGTCGTGCTTTATCCGCCATGCGAGTAGTGAGGCTCCGTCAATTGAGTACGGTGCCGGCCGTTTGATGATCTAGTCGGGTCAAGCGTGACGGGCGAAATTTACCAACCCTGGGAGTAAGTAGAGGCCAGTCTCGAACCCTTCCTTCCTTCAACTGGTATCAGGAGGGGTTGGTTTGTTATCTTGAACTGAATTCTGTCCATATCCAGCCGGAATGGATAAAATGAAGTGCATGATGGTCTAACCAACGTCTCATAATCGCTTTCTATTCTACGCTGCCTACTCTAAACTTTAAAATTTCCTTCTCCAAACTATCTCTTATTTTCATTTCCAGCGTCAGCTCCCCGAGCTATTTAAACGCCACAAAAAATATCACATATCAAATTTTTGTTACTCACAGGCCTACTACTATGAAGCGGTAGATACAGTTAGAGTTGCATCTACCACCACACATTAGTAGGCCAAGCGTGGTCCGCCTCACAATGAAAAACTTGCAGTGCGGACGAACAAAAAGATGATATGTGATTGCTCAGATATACTCCCTTTAACTCAGAAACGCATCGGGCATATAGTCTTATCCACTGGCCGTTTCAACCCGAACTGCGATGCAGTTCAAGTAGAGAGAAGAAGAAGAAGAAGAAGGAACGCATCTATCGATGTATAGTCTTCTCATCTTCTCACTATACGCGGACCACGAAATGAAGAATCGATTTACCGATATTCGTTTATTTTTTACCGAAAAAATTACCGAACAGTTGATCGATGCTCGAAATCTACGGATTTTTAGCATTTCCTGCGGTTTTTTCACGGATTATCGAAAAAAATTCAAGAGATTCTTCGGATAACTGAAAATTCTACCTGACGATCAAAAAAAAAAGGTCATCAAGTTTAATTTTGCCGAAATCAGTACATTTTTCGATTTTCCTTAAATCTACAGACTTGAGCGATTTTCAATCTGGCAACGCTGGAACTCGGTAATTTTCGTTTACTGTGTAGTACACAAGATATTGATCATGCCATTCATAATTGTATCTCTATTTTATTTTTTCATTTTCCAAAAAATTTGGTACAATTACTATTTGTGTTTAGCGAAATTCTATTAATTGCTGCATTGAGAGATAGCTTCTTATCTAGCTGTTTTGTTCTGAATTCGGGAAATATGTTTAATTAGTCAATCTATGTTAATCTCGAGGAAAAACGATCATAAATTCAAAGTTCTTGAATCGAGTAAGGTTAGGTAACAGGTAAGGATAACTAAACTACGGTAAGATAGTGAACCCTTCTGACAATGATATCGAGACGTTAGCATACGATAACTTTTGCTACATACTGTTACTGCTCGGTTGAATTGGAGGTTAGGTTAACTCAAAGCTTAAGTAGCCCAATTGTCCCAATCCGTCGAACACTATCTTAACGCTTCCCTCAACTGGTGCTTCAGAACCCTCGGGCTCTGATGCCGCTATCCTACTCTAAGCTATTCTACTCTCATGTTAATTTTCCTCTTCTGTCCCCCGATCTGTTTTTCCTTTCCGGGTCAGCCAGGTAGCTCATACACCCATACAAAAAAAAAACTTGAATTAATTTGTCTTAAACCTTTTCTAATTTCTGATAATTTACTTGAATCATTCTAATGTTGAAGTTCTAATGTCATCAGACTCTTCTGACAGATATTATTATTGACATATTATTTTATTTTACATAGTATTCCGTCTCACGACCAGCGGTGTCATATATACAGATTTTTCTGTATTATACAGATTCTTCAACGTCAATACAGATAAGATACAGATACAGATTTTTATACAGATTTTCGAACAATGATACAGATTTATACAGATTTTTCAAAAATAAAAAATATCAAATTCAATTGTCGATGCAACCGGTTTCCATGGGCTAACTGAGTTAAATCTTTTTGAACTTTTATCTTTTCAATTGCAAGATACCGCAAATGCTTGCAACAGCGCAAATAATTTATTCAGACCATTTACTTCTACAAGTAAGTTTTTGTGACGATTATAGCCATATACTTATCATTCATTCTAGCTTAGTAGGAGCTTCAATAGTTTCTTTTTCTCAACAGCATAACTTACCTAATTGTTTTAACGGCGAATGATGGCCCCCTAACAGAGTATACAGATTTTGATAATAAAATCAGCATAAAATTTCTTCTCCTTAAGATTGATATCTATAAAGTAGGGTGGTATTTAAGATTATCACTTTTAAAGAGTTTTAGAAAGAAAAGAGTTTCAGAATCATATAGAAAACTCTCATTTCAGATTCAATTAGGCTTGCTACTTCAGTTTTTTAATTCAAAACTCTTTCACAGAATAAAGTAGAAGAACACTTTAGAATTTAAAAAAAATCATTTTCTATAAGATATGTAGTTAATCTTTTTAAGCCAGCCCACTTATTGAAACGAGTTTCATGTCATATATACAGGAAAAAATTCTCGAAATTTAATTTCGATATTTCATTATGATAACAAAAAGGATTTGAAGTGATTTGAAATTAACTCATTAATAAAATTTTATCAATAGATTTTGAAATTAAACGTTTTACATCTCGACAATCACTGAAGTTAATATTACATTTCATATTTTTAACTTAATGTGTCGAGTTTTATTTTGCAGAATATTGTAAAATAGTTATAAGTATTTATAGTTTTTGAGTTAGTTTTCTAAGTGTAACATCAGGCGTGATGTTTATAAGACTAAATTTTTCGTAGTTAGTCCTAAATGTGGCACAGATTTAAAAATTAGATTTAAAAATTTTGTCGAAAACACATGGCAGAAAATTTCAAGCAATATAAGCTCTCATTTTAGAGATAAATACTAAAAATAGGTTAAAAAAAGCATTCAATAAATTAATGCGCCGGCAAACTACATGACAAAGATATAAAAAAAATAGTTTCGATTCAGTTATCGACTTTCCCGAGGACCGCGAGTTATCTTGATTTCGGGGGATTTTCCGTTTTGACAATTTTATTCCATTTCAACAAAAATGGAAATTTTTACCTAAATTTAATGAACAAAATACAATCTTTCATTTTCTTGAGGCATGAGTCAAAACGTTTTGTAGACTTCGGCAAGGTTGGGAAATAAGTTAAAATATGATTTGCAAAGACTTTTTGATTGATGTCAGAAATAGATAATATTTAATTTTTTAAAGCGTTGTGTTTCTGAAACTAAAATATCTAAGCAAGATATATGAACGATTGAATAAATGAAAGATAACAGAAAGGTTTAAAATCTGTTGTACGTATTCATGTAGATTTATTATTGGGTATAAAAAGAAAATATTAAAATTTCTATTTAAAATCTGATTGATTTGAAATTAGGAACCCAAAATCTTCCAAAATCTATTACAGTCCCCCCACTATCATTAGTCACTTACGTATTATTTCACCACAAAATGTTCGTTCATTCGGGTGTTAGTGGACCAAACATCAAGCTTTGCATGAATTTCAGTCATTAAATATTCCTTCTTTAATTTCAAAAATGATTTTGTTTCCAATTTTGTTGATAAATAAAATAATTTACCGAAACAATCAACGTTTTTAAAAACCACAATTATGGGTCAAAATTGAAGCTTGTAACAATTATTAGTCATATTGCCCACAATTATTAGTCACATAGAAGTCCATGGCAACACCCGAATATCAACATGAAAATCAACAAGTTTCTGGCAAACATTCAGGGGCATTCTTCGCTAGTATACGTTCAAGGGGCAATTGGGTTGAGCTAGCAACCAAGAAATGTTTTATTTTGCTTGCGAAAAAGTGACCCATGATTGTGTGGAACTTGGTGGATTCTGTAACAATTATGGGTCACATTTATTTTGCTAAATATTATTGAATTTTCGCATTTCATTCGCTCAGTTTTATTTGGAAAATGTAAACTCTTCTTTTGTGCTTATATGGGACCAATTCATTTGGTTAGAATCTATGAAATACCCGCATAAGGGGCTTAACGGTTTAAGATGTCAACCTTATAACATTGAAATTTTATGCGATAGTTCCACAGCTTATAGTTCACCTTTGATAAAAAGTATTCAAACAACAATTTTACTGTTATCTAACGCACAAATAATATTTTTAATGCATTTTGATGATATTGTCGATTAACTAAAAATAGTAAAATGATATAATTTCTTTTGGTTTAGTAGATATCAGCAGTTCTAATGATCGGTGACTAATAATTGTGTGTGACCCATGATTGTGGGGGGACTGTAATTATTAAAACATAGGAACCAAAACTGACTTTCCCTTGTGTAATGTAAATTCGAAAATCAAGTTTCGTTTTTATTACCGATAACATATTTATATCCAGGTTTGACTTTGGTTAATCACTAATTGTGTGGTTAACTTTCATCCATAACTTGATTTCAATTTTTTTTACATTTTTGAATTTTAAGATTTTAGAAAAAAAGGTCAAGAAAATTTAGTAAACAGAAATAGTTTAAAAGTTTTATGTATTAAAATGAAAGGATGCTCAACAAAATGCTGCTCAAATATGAAAAACTTCAAGAATTTGGTCCAGGATTGTTAGGTTGCGGCCAACAAAATTTCATTTTTCCATCTGTAGCGAGTGAATTAACCTTTAGTAATAATTTTCATATCTAGCAAAAAAAAAACTTGTAACTAACATTTTCTCACTCTAGATTAAGCTCAATAAATGAAATAAATCAAAAAATAAATCAATTTTTGAATAATGAATACGTTAAAACCAACAAAACTGATTTTCAAATTGCACATTAAGCAATAAGCTAACATAGAAAACAATAATAGAAGTTTTTGGTGACTTAAGTTCAAATACAGATAAATACAGATTTTTTCATGAAGCCGATACAGATTTTTTTAAAAACCATCTGACAACCCTGCTCACGACATAACTTGACGAACATAAGGCTGGTGTCAAGCTGAGGCGACAAGCAACGCAACCTTCAACGCAACGTTTACCCGCCAAACCAGCTCTCATTTGATCTCCATGGAAAAAGCGCAGACCGGTCATGCTGAGCGCATTGGAAAGCGCGACAAAGCTGATGCCAGGGTGTTTTGTAGCGCGACAAGTAGGAAATCCAATGGGAATATTGTTTTTTCTCGTTTTAAAACAGTGATCTAGAACCTGTTTTTGACATGTTCGAAAATCGTCTTATTTCGAGAGAATCGTTTAAAAAAAGTCGTTTAAAATAAAACCGTGTAAATTAAGATCGTTTAAAAAAAGAATCCCGTGTAGTTTGATTCTATGAACTTTAAGTTAAGTACCCTTTTTCCTCCTTGCGATGGTTCAAAATGGAGTTCGAACTGCAAACTCAAAATTGATCCTTTTTTTCCTTCGGCGAGGGAGCAAAGCTGAGTTCGACCTGATGAACTAAAAATTGAACTCTCTTCGTTGGACTGAAAACACTTAGCGAGTTCAGTTCGAACCGGAACAGCAACCAACGAACACGTCGCAAAATTTGGTCGTTCTGGAACAATTACTGGAAGTCTATGAAGGAACTTCATAATGGAATGCATGTTCACCGTGTCAGCGTAAAATTCTGTCCGTCATTGTCACCATACGGTGAGCGGCTTGGAATGTCCGGAAACTTCCGGATGTTGTTTACTTTCCATAGGAAGTAACATCCGGAAGTTTTCTTTGATAGGGAGTGTCAAAACTTTCCACCGCTCTGTAATTGCAATGCATTGTACCGGAACAGCAACATCCGGGTACAACAAATTTAAATCACCCTTTAATTCCCTGAAAATAAGCTACCCTCCAAAAAAAGGATAAATTCGAGTTTGGCAGCCGAACTTAGTATTGAGTATGCCTATTAGAACTTAGTTTTGCTATTGCTCAGACAAACTCAAAGTTGAGGGAAGCCACTAAAGTGCTGTTTTGAACAAAAACTACTTAATTTTGAGTTAAAAAAAAGAGCGTGCATGTCGCGCCAGCATGACATCCCAATGCGTTGCAACGCTTTCTTATTGGAACGTGTGAACGTGTTGCGTTGCTTGTAGCTTCAGCATGACATCAGCCTAATTCCTAAAATCATGGTTGTCCATTCCTCCCCGAGCGGCTTGGAAAGTGCAACTCAGTGAACTTTTCGTTCTGAAACACTTGCCCTGCTCTGTTAAGACGCCAGGCGCACCACCCAATCTAGGAGCAGAGAAGGCTTCGCCAGGGTGAGAGCAAGAGAAAAAAAATCATCACATTAATACCGTATTCGTTTTCACCACCCGAAAGTGTTGCACCATCCACGCTGAAAACGAGCATGAATCGAGTTTTGCACTCACCTTTGTTGGTGTGCGTGAAATCGGTAGTGTCAACAGAAAACATCAAGCTGTCAAAATACAGCTGGTATCTGTTTTCGTTTGACTTCGAAAATTGAAATGAAATTGACTTTAGTTGATCTTTGTCTTTTAAATAATATGAAACTTTTAGCATGAATTTATATATTATGTTGAATTGTGAAGATTTCAGATTTATTTTGCTTGGTAGATTCGCCTCTGGCTCTGATGACAACTGCAATACCGGCTGATTCTGGGCGGTCTATGCTTGCTGCTGCTGCTAGACTGCAGTTACCCCAGCTTGAAAGTTCCGGTATTTTGAACGTTTATTCCTCGCAAATCTCATCTTCGTTCGAGTACCTATTTCCGTTTTCAGATTACAAAAAAATTCTTGGAAGTCAAAATGGCGAACTCGGATCGCGGAAGTCTGGGGAGAAAGTTTTGCTAACAGACCGAAACGAACGAAATTCAAGCTCCCAATGCGGGTGTAGTCTCGAACTACCGTTTTTGAAGGGCAACGGGTGGGAATCCGGGACTTGGCGCAACCGAGCATCGTCGCCCAAAGGCACAGCTCGAAGCTGGCTTGTAGCAGAGTAGCTTCGATGCAGCTGAACGCTGTGGAGACCAACTTATAGGACCCTCCCGAACAAGAAAACTTTTCGGTTTGGACGATTCTACCAAATCTTTGGGTTGGCCTTTTTGCACTCGGATTTGCTGCTCTTTTCCGGCATCGCCTGGAACCGATTGCAGCAAGCCTTCTGGGCACATTTCTTTTTGGGAGCGTTGTTTGCTTTGGAACGTGCCATCTAGGTGAAATTCTCCGCCTCTGTTGGAAACGGCACTGGTATTGAATCCGGAACAAGTTTCCGTTCTTCGGGATAATAAAGAGAAAAAAACAGCTCGAACGCAATTTTGCGGTATAGAAATAAACCAACCAGCTGATATTTGTTTACATCGGGAAGCACGTGCTGTCGAAATTCATGATAGTATTGGTGAGAGCGCAAGCAACACCGAATATTTTCAGAGTGTTCCACCGTCCACTTTATGGTGCACTACCAGTGGACTACTCTTCGTGAAAACGAGCATGAAAACAGCAAAAAGTGCACTACCGGTAGTGCCCCGGTGCACCACCACTTGAAAACGAATTCTCTATCAGAGTGTTCCACCGTCCACTTTATGGTGCACTACCAGTGGACTACTCTTCGTGAAAACGAGCATGAAAACAGCAAAAAGTGCACTACCGGTAGTGCCCCGGTGCACCACCACTTGAAAACGAATTCTCTATAAGTGTAGGGGAGCAGCGCTAAAGCAACTCAGTAGGTTTGGTTCGTTCCCAAAAAGAAAGGGAAGAAGAAGAAATATCGTTTCGTGCTGTTTGTTTGCCTACTGTGGTAGGAAGAGAAGGAAAAAATTGCACTTCAGTTGTGTGTTTCGGGATTTCTCCTTCTAACACAGTAGCGTTGCTATTGGGGCACCGGTTTTGCTCGGCACTCGGCTTCGGTTGTACTCGGAAACGAGTGTAGAGCATTTCGGAAGGAAGTGTGGTGCTCTACAAATCGTAGAAGATAACGGTGCGATTTACACAGCGCACTGTTTGATTTGAGAAGTGCGGACCAACCATGCCTAAAATTCACTCGGTTCATGGCAACCGTTCTCCATTTTCTCGGACACCCCACGTTCGCCAGATCATGCTCCACTTGGTCTAACCACCTCGCTCGTTGCGCCCCCGCTTGTCTTGTTCCTACTGGATTCGTAGCGAACACTTGTTTCGCAGGACAGTCGTCCGGCATTCTCGCAACATGTCCCGCCCAGCGTATCCGGCCAGCCTGCACCACCTTCTGGATACTGGATTCGCCGTAAAGTCGTGCGAGCTCGTGGTTCATCCTCCGCCTCCACACTCCGTTCTCCTGTACGCTGCCAAAGATGGTTCTTAACACTCGAACATTCCGAGTGTACCGCAGATTCTCCTCGAGCAATATCCATGTCTCGTGCCCGAAGAGGACAACCAGTCTAATGAGTGTCATGTACAGGTTACACTTCGTGCGAGGACTAAGTATTCTAGGACTTGTGGAGTCCATAGTATGGGCATGACTTTCGCTGATCATTCGCCGTCGGATCTCACGGCTGGAGTCATTGTCTGCGGTTATCAGTGAGCCGAGATAGACAAAGTCTTCGACTATCTCCTCGTCGCTGCCGATCGTGACCTTGTTATTCAAATCTAATGTTTTCAATTCGCCTTGGTACAGCTTCGTACCTGAAAATGATGACATTTTTAAAGGTGAGGGAAGTATTAGAGAAACATGAGATATCAAAGAAAGAAAGAACATAAGCCGTAAATATCATAATTCTCGAAAAAGATACAACGGCTCACTGGTAGGGACTTGAACCTGCAATTTCCGCTTCAGTACACGGCGCCTTAGCTAATTACACCACGGTGAACGTAGTCAAATAGGTGCCAGTATGCGTACATGTCGAATTCCGTCGGTCGACCGCTGGATCTTTTATCGGTACTCCATGTATATCTCGCATGTGTTCTTTTCCCACTATTGATCTCTCTGTTGTTTCTCTATCACCTTTCGGTAATCCTTGGCAATCTCGGTTTGGCCTAAAGTCAATTAGGGTTTTATAAACCTCTTTTTCGCGCGAGTTGGACCAACAGGGGTACCACAAGACGGACGACTTCAAGGGAAAAACCTCTTTTTCGAAGACCATTTACATTTCATCCTTTGTTATGAAGTCAGAGAGGCCCACTCCCGCCAGAAAAAAGTGTGCAGTAAAAATATGTGATAACCACACCCACACAAACGCGTGAGCATCGGGCACACATACACTGCCCTGTTCGTGCGATGTGCGCCGATTGGTGTGCGCGCCTGTGGGAGGAAATTTAAAAACAATGATGGCAATTGTTATGAGACTGCTGCTACTGCTTCTGGTTCGGCTGCATAAAAGTATGAAAACTTTTGACTTTGTTGCCGAATAGAGAAAGCGTGTATGCGATTGCAGTATTGGAGGCAGCCGAAGGGGGATTTTTTGTATAAATCTATCGTGTTACAAACAATGTCAAAAGCATCTTGTTGAAAGAGAGGCAATCGTTTTTATTTTTTTTAAATTTGGTGGTCAAAGCTCTTTCACTTCATCATAACTCCGGTTTAGTGGAATGAAACGATTGTGTGTTTACCAAGTGCTTAAGCTACTCAAAAACTTTTATATCTTTGTATCCAATGAATTTTTTTTTATATATTTTTAAGTTTAAATTTACCAAAATCCAAATTGTGGAGACAATACATCAAATTCAAGCCGGGCTAATACATCGCTTATGGGGTTGCATACACCTTTGGCTACACTAATTTCTGTAGCGTTGCCTGTGTGTTTTTACTTATGTGTGATTCTTGTATTTTCGTGTCATTTCAGCAGTATGGTCGTTTCACACCTTTCAGTGAAGAAAACAAAACTCGTAAATCGTCGATGGTGAAAAACTAATCATCGTTCCATCAACAAAAAATTTCATCAAATATCGACAATTACTTTCTTCTGATAGTGTTGTCTTAAATCTAACGCAATGGGAGATCGCGATGTACCAAGCGTCCCAATCACTACACTGGCTGGTCTGACCAGTTTATCGGATTGTAAGTGCTGTTACAAGTAATATTGGAAACATAAACACTAATCTTTTTTTTCCCGTTTTAGTACTAAGTGAGCTTCCTATTTCCGATTCTTTATCGACCATTTCAACGGCTCTCAATCGATCGCTGCTGTTCCATCCACGAGTGGCAGAAGAGGCCAACAACCTGCTCGCAACCAGAGATGACAGTCTCATTGGGCAGCTGGCTAATGCTATCGAGCAAACAAATTCAGATCACATCGAACTGAAGGATCAGTATGCCCACCATTCTCCCGGTAAGCAGCAACATCTGCAGGAAGGTCCTCTGCTGCTCCAAGCGATCCATTCCTGCCGACCGGATGTGTTTAACAGACCTCAGGTGTCGACGCATCATCAGCAATCTCAACAGCAGCAGATATTGAGCGCACAACAGCAACAAAAACTAAGTAAATTTAAATTGATTCAATTTTATTGGGTAATGCTTGGTCTGATAACACGTTTGCTGACTGACTGTATGTGCTTTTGCGATCACTAATTATAAAAAAAATACTACTAACTCCCTAAATGAAAAAACACCATTCACACTAATAACATGAATATTTCATAGATTTCAGATATCGGCCAACACGTCTAAAGTTTATTTAGGCTTCATCAATGTTCCATAGTTTTTCAAAACGATAGTAGAAAAAAAAATTTGGTTGCTAAACATTCCATTTGAAAATTTTCAATTTGATTAGTTAGAAGGTGGATTTCGATAATATTTAATCGAATCTAACATGCTTGTGCAACCATCAGCTTTTAGAGCTTTCCTTTTTTTCGTTTATTAGATTCGAAGAAACTTTCTCTGAAATATTAATCGAAACAACATTCATCGAAAACAATCCATTTTTGCGTTTTTGTTTCTAACACAATCCATTGGTGCGCTTGAACTCGCAAATTGTACTTTTCTGTAATGATGGAACATTCTCTTATTTGTTTTACCTTTTTTTGTTTTTCCCTTTTCTAGTATCCACATCACAAACACAACATTCAAATTTTTCAAGTGATCACTATACTTCCGTTCCGATACAACATCTTCACCAACAGCAGCAGCAACAGGCTATTTTCACTAATCAAATTCAGCTACCAGTCCAACAACAACAGCATAACCAGCAGCCGATTATTTTAAGCCAGTCTCCTATAATTATCCAGCATCCTAACACAGCCCAATCAGTAGTTGTTCATTCGCAGGCGTTACACAAAACGCCGCAACAACCGTTGGCAGTGCAGGTGACCCATTTGGGACAACCCGCTTCCAGTGCCACTGTAGTTTCCTATCAGCATCCAAAGCAGCATCAGCAGCAGCAGCAAGCTCAGCCACAAAAAGTTATCGTCCGACAGCAAATCATTAATCTACCCAATATTGCTTACTCCAACTCCTCAGAAAACAGTCAACAGCCGCAACAACAACAAATCTTCCAACAACAGCAGCAACAATTCCTTCAACAGCAACAACAGCAGACACCAAACGTTATCGTATCTCATCCATCGGTCATCCAAAACCAACAACAGCAGCATCAGTTTCACAATCAGCTTCCGCAACAACAACAACTACAACAACAACCATTGTTGCATCAACCGCATCGTTCCGTAATTCAACAGTCATCGGTTCCCCAGCAACAACAGTCCGCTTTAGCAGCTGCTAGCACTTCCTCGAACGTGCTTCCACAACACAATTTGCTGAACCATGTGGTGGTTACCCAACAACAACAGCAGCAGCAGCAGCAGGTATGTTTGACTGGTTCTACAAATGTAATGACTCTTCCATTCTAATATTAATCACCTTTATTTTTAGATTACCCATCAACCACAGCATATGACCAACAACGTTGTTCAACAGAATCATCAAACAACAGGAGGGATCATGAAGCCGCAACAACAATCCCATCCTATTGGTTTCGAACAATCTCAGTTGAAAAATGGCAGTACCACTGCCCTTCATAATCATCAGTATCCTCAACAGCAGCAACAACCACCTCAACAGCAACAGCATCCCAATCACATCATCAAAACGCCCGAAGCTGCACCTCGGAACAGTGAATATCTGCAGCAGCAACAAAGTAAAAATTTAGACTCACGGGGTCGTCCTTCACCTGCCCAAGGAACTACTGCTCCTGAAACAGATCCCGCACAAACACAGCTGCGAAAAGAACAAGCTGCTACTCCGATGCAAAGGATAGCACAACAATCTACAACAGTGACCCCAAACAAACCCCGGCCTCCAGGTGTTGCCGGTGGTCCACCAACATCGGGCGCACCCGGCACTCCTTTAACTCCAAGGCCACCTGGACAACCACCTTTGACAACCCCCGGAATAGGTGCTAGTCAAAGGCCAATATCTGTGGCGGGAGCATTACAACGAGCAAATCTGCAAAAATCGGCAACAGTTACCCCGGTCACGTCTATTGGTGTTGGTGGCGCACTGATGAAAGGACCATCTATTACAACGAGCGCTCCTACAACTCCGGCTGCCAATCAGGGACAGAAACGACCACTAACAGATAGTAAACCACCCGAACCTAAAATCGAACGAGTAAATCTCAAGAAACTTTGTCGTATGATGGATCTCGCCGACGTAGACAGTTTGAAATTGCGGAAATGTTCGGCACGGTTGGAAAAGTTGACCAAAGAACAAATCGAAATGCTTCAAACTGATATACGAAAATTCAAGGTAGCAGAACCAAAACTAGCCATGCGGCTAGGGCTATTGAAGAAGAGCAACGAAATGATCTTTAGCAAAATGAAGGAAGATGAACGAAGATTCCCAAGTTTGTTGGCCAAAAGGAAAGCTCAGGAAGATTCGGGTAATCCTGAAGATTATTTCAGCAAACCAAAGCTTCGGCGTGTTGAACGGATTTCAGCTCCTATCGTAAAGAAATTGTCGAAGGAAGAACTAATGAACACCAACACGTATCAAAGATTTATGACGATCATGGGTAAAATTTTTGATCAACTGGATGAGACAGAAGCCCCAAATATGGACGATGGAGAGGAACAATTTGATTGTATCCCCACAAGTATGCTAACGAATATAGCAGCAGAAGCTGCAAAATTGAAGGCCCGCAATGCCATCGATGCCATACCAGAAAATAAGCTAAACTTGCTCATCACCTACGCTATGCGATCTGTTCATTCTGCGAAAAATCTCAGCGGTACTGAACTCCAAGATGATCTGGTTGGCGATGAATGTATCGAAAAAATCCTTAATGCCGTTGAAGCAGCACTTTTGATCTGTTCAATCTACACTTGCAAAAACACGAAATTTCTACAAGAAGATAATATTGATGCCATTATAAAGTTTGTGCAGTTTCAGCTGCGAGAAACAGTATTTCCTTCGTACGATCCGGTTTATTCGGTTGAAGCTAAGAAAAAAGTGGACGGGAAAAAGTCTAAGAAAGTTCCAAGCTACCAACAAAAAGGACTCTCGGTTCTATACACAAAAATCGTTGAGCTTGGTAAACTGCTGGTAACGATGTTCGAAAAATTTCACTTTGTCGATACAATCGTTATCCATGCTTCAGCCCTAGGCGTAGAACCTTTTTTCGTGGACAACATCGAAACACTGCAATTTGTGTGTCTTGATTTGGTAACGAGCATTTTCCAGAATGAAAAGTATTCTCATCACCGCCGAAACATCGTTGCGGACATTCTCTCGTCATTCGATCGCCTTCCACATTCAAAGCGTAACCTTCGGCCGTACAAGCTAGTAAACAACGCTGGTAATATCCAAATGATAACAGCTCTCGTGCTGCAGTTGATTCAGTGTGCTGTGATGCTTCCGGAGGGCCTTGGAGAAACCAATCCGAAGAAACAAAACAACGACAACGCTGCTCCTATCAACAGTACCAATCCCAAATCCGCCGACCTTTTTATAATTGGAAAATACGACACGGCACTTAGTTTCGGTGGTAACTTTCTGGCCACATTTCTGGAAAAGTGTAAAAGTCGATCGAGTGAAACCGATTTCCGTCCTCTGTTCGAAAATTTCATACACGATCTACTAACAACGGTAAACAAGCCGGAATGGCCCGCTTCTGAGCTCCTACTCAGCTTGCTCGGAACCATGTTAGTGAAGAAAATGTCAGATAAAGGAACTGAACAGTCCATTCGGGTAGTTTCGCTGGAGTATCTCGGTATTGTGGCAGCTCGCCTAAGAAAGGATACTGTTGAATCGCATTGCAAGGTTCGAACAATGGATGCTCTTATAAAATACATCAAAATCGAACAAGAAAAAGAAGGTGATGAATTCAACAAAAACTCAAAGTTTAAGCTTGATGAAGAAGAAGAACGTACCGAATTTCTGCAGAAAATTCTACTTGATTTTCTGGCTGCAAACTCACAGGAAGGTAATGCCGTTTGGAGTCATTCGAGGCATTTCTACATAACACAGTGGTATCGGGATATCATTCAACGAAAGAAAAGCATCGCAGAAGGTGAGAAAGGCTACGCATCCCGCAAGAAGCAGGCCAAGAAACGACGAAAGTACGGAAGTGATTCAGAAAACTCGGACGGTGGCGACTCTGACATCGAAGAAGTCAAACCAGGCGTCGACCAAGAACTGAACAGTGAAATCTTTCGGTTGCTGGACAATCGAAAATCCTTCTACCTGACACAAATATGTCCTTTCGGGGGAAAGAACGCAATGGCGAGCGAAATTAAGACCTACATTGATTATAGCAATGCAAATTTGATAGCCCAGTACCTGGCCAGCAAGCGCTCCTTTTCTCAAAGCTTCGACAAATACTTGCAGAAAATCATCTTGGTGGTACGGGAACCGGTCGTGGCGATCCGAACCCGCGCCATGAAGTGTCTCGGTAACATCGTCGAGGTAGATCAGATGGTTTTAACCAGGAAGGACATGCAGATGGGCGTCCACCAGAAGTTGCTAGATACGGCCATTTCGGTCCGGGAGGCTGCCGTAGACCTGGTAGGAAAGTACATCCTGTCCGACCCAGATTTGATTGATCAGTATTATGAAATGATATCCCAGCGGATACTGGTATGTTTATTAAGTTTTACGTGTTGATGATTGTTTTCTGAATTGTTTTGTATGTTACTAGGACACGGGTGTTTCGGTGCGGAAACGGGTAATTAAAATTCTACGAGATATCTGCATCGAGTATCCGGAACAAGATAAAATTCCAGATATTTGTGTAAAGATGATACGGCGAGTTAACGACGAGGAAGGAATTCAGAAGCTGGTTATGGATGTATTCATGACCATGTGGTTCACTCCGTGCAATGCCAATGATAAGGTAATGTTTGCGGATTTTTAGCTGTTTTTTTCTTCAAATAATAACATATGTTTTTTTTCTAATTTTTCAGGCGGCTATGGGCAGAAAAATCACCCAGATTATCGATGTAGTTTGCTCTTCCCATGATACTGGTACTCAAGGTTTTGATGCACTATTAAAATCGGTAAGAATCGATAGTAGATATGTTTATTAATTCTGTTTGGCTGACTGAACAAAGTTCCTCGTTAATTCTTGCTTTCCATTTTTTCTCAGATATTCGAGCCCAAAGAAAACAAGGAGGATTCCAAGGCGAAAAAGGAAATTCCTCGAACGCTCATCAAAGCTTGCCAGCAGATCGTAGACGGGCTAGTGGATGCAACCATGAAGCTGGAAAGTTCAGAAAACAAGAAACTTGTGGGCTGCATCACGGCACTGCATATGTTTTCCAAGGTTCAACCACAGCTGCTGGTGAACCACGCAATGACCCTCGAACCGTACCTCAACATACGCTGCCAAAACGCTATCAACTATAAGTTTATTAGCAGTGTAGCGGAGATTCTGGAACAGGTTTGTTTTTTAGATCACCTGCCAATGTTTGCCATGAAATAACGTTATAATAATTTAATAACAGGTGGTACCATTGATGGAGCATCCGAGTGAAATATTCTTAGCTGATCTGGAATCACATTTGATGATGTTGATTGTAACTCAAAGTCAAGCCGTCGTACTGAGCTGCGTATCCTGCTTGTCGTCGGTTGTAAATAAGATTACCAAGAACTACGCACTGATACGAGACTGTTTTTCTAAGTATGGGTTCTAGGTGGATTACAGTTTATTCTTAATATGCTAATGATTGATTTATAATTTTACAGATTTTACTATAAGGGTTTAGTATCTAGCAAAGAAAAGCTCATGTCCGATTCATCAATACCAATCGAGCAGCTCTATCGGCCTCAGTTTCGAAGGAGCATCTATACCGTCGGACTTATTATGCGGTACTTTGATTTTAAGCAATCGGATGTCTACGGAGGTGGTGAAAATGCACAAGGTGAGATATTATAACATATAATTTGTGTAATAGATTGATGGTAATTTAAAATCTATAACTAGGTGCATTACCGGCCAACATTTGTGAGGACGTTTACAGCACGTTGGCATTTTTTCTGTCCTGCAGTCACAGTGAAATTTGCAAAGAAACTCTTTTGTCGATGGGAAATTTCTGTGTGAAGAATTTCGAGCATCTCACGAAGCAAGAGTTGCGCGAATACTATCACTATCTTCTGACACAGGACACGGTGCTAACCGACATGAAGATAACCGTACTGAAAAATATTCTAATGTATCTCACCGAAGAGGAAAACAAAATGGTTCGGAACGATAAAGAATGTAAGTTGTTTTTAAATGTCAGTTTAAATTATTTCTTATCAATCGCCTTTTGTTAGGGGCTAAGCAATCACTGACAGAAGACTTAAAGGAGATGGGAGACGTTTCATCTGGCATGGCGAGTAGAGTGATCCAGATTTATCTGAAGGAGATTTTACGATGTTTTCTGCATCGAGACACCGGTGTACGCATGTGGGCTATGCGAGTAGTCGAGATAGTGTTGCGGCAAGGTTTAGTGCATCCTGTGCAAATAGTTCCTTATCTTATATGTTTAAGCACGGATCCGGAGAAAGAGGTACATCTGTTTTATTGGCTAAAAAGTGCATTTTATAATTTTTGTTATTTTTTTAAGGTTGCACATAGTGCGGATCGACATCTTCAAGAAATCGACAAGCAGTACCCTGGCTTTGTTAATATGAAATCTCATGCTGGAATGCAGTACTCGTATGAATTGCAGGTCACACTTCAAGCTCATGGTAACAACACTATAGTAAGAGGTTACAGGTAAGTCGTCCATTGTTGCAACAAAAAAGTCAAATTAATTTCATTTGCCTTTTTTTCTCAAACGCACAGAGTTAAGGATCCCCAAGAGCCACCGACGGCGATGAACAGCTTTCTGTACACCCTGTTGCGGAATACCAAACCTCAACGGAGAGCACTGGTGCAGTCCATTACGAAGCAATTTGATGATGGAAAACATTCATTGCAGCAGATGCTCTATCTGGCAGACAATCTCGCCTATTTCCCGTATATGGTGCAGGATGAACCATTATACATAATCCATCATATTGATGTGTTGATTTCGGTTACTGGCACTAACTTGTTGGCAACCTTTCGGGAGGACTGAAACCTCCGCCTGGCGCGGAAAATAATCCCGATCAACGTAAGTTCACCACCACCCTACCCTTTTGATTCAACTTATTGAAAATTGTTTATGTTATACAGCACCAAATCCACTGGAAGATGACGATGACGAAGATCAGGAAGAGATTCTGAAACGACTACCGGATGATACACAGAACTTCAAACTTGCATCACATCAGCACAGGGTTGCATCCTGCTGTTAATACTCAAAACACACTTGAAAGAAAATTTACGGAATCACGGATTGGTTAGTATTTTAATATTTCGTTTAACCAGAAGTCAGAATTTAACCATTTTTGTTTGTTTCTTTATTCCAGTAAAATTTCTCGATACTCACCGTCCGAATCGACTAAAATCTACGATAAGGCCATGCAGCGACGGTCAAATACTTTGTTTGATCCGAAGGCGACGATCGATCTGCTTCGGCAGAATAGAGACGTGAAAGCCGAGCAGAGCGAAGAAGATCGAGTAGAGTTGGTGTGCAGCGGTATTTAGATGTAAGTATTTTCATTGTAGATCATAATTTGTAAAATGCTAACGATATTTTTTCTACGTTTTAGTTCAAACAATTGATGCTCCGACTGGATCCTGATGATCCCGATTTGCTTGATGAGGACGATAAAGCCGCCCCTAAAGGGCAGGGAACGGCAGAATCGAATTCAACGACCACGACACCGGTTAAAGGGCAACCACCAGATGAGGGTGGAGGAGGGGCAAATGGTTGCAACGACCCCTGCCACTAACAACAGCAACGCCCCGCCACATGTCAACAATGTAAATAGTAATAGTAATCCGCCGGCGGTGACCCGTACTCCCAAATCTACCAGAGCGGCTGCAGTAGCCGCCAATTCGTCGTCCGTAAGGAAAATCGTTACCTTCACGAAGTGCGCGTAAAAAACGACGGAAACTGTCCAGTGATGAGGACGAAGAGAAAGCGATATCAGTGATATGGATTATGACTTGAAAAAACGAAACATACATAATTTGCAACTTTCCTATCCAGGAGAAAGCAAAATTTACACCCCAATTCATCTAACCAGATAAAAATCAACAGATCAGACCTACAAAGACATAGATGCATATAATATATTGTATTATTCAGAGATATTGAATTACATTTTTTCTGGGCACCTGGAGAAGTCGCCGCCACATTGATTAGCAATACATCTATCCGTTTAACAGAGTGCAGAACAGAAAAGCGCCGTGAATAACTTTGATATTCAACGTTGTGAAGAAAGATTGTTACTTATCCGAACAATAACAGCTGTAACGAGCTAGTAACGATGATTCTATCCTGAAGATCTCAAATCAAAATGTTTGTTGAGATCCACCAACTGGCAATGTTCGTTGCTTACTCAAGTTGTTTGGCAACTGTTGGTTGGTTCGAAATAAAACTCAGAACAGGTTCCATAAACTGACATGAAGATCAGATCCTTTACGGGAAGAAATCGTTGGTTTAGGTACCCAGTCATAAATATTTTCAAGCAATTATCAACGCGTTAAGTATATTTTTGGTTCATTGTGGAATCCGAATAGTTCGCACACTGTACTCTTACTTTTCCGCTGTTGTGTAGATGTGTAATAGTCTTTTTTGTTTTTTTTTTTTGTTCAAATTAGATTAATTTAAATGGTTTTAGGTTGCTGCACACGTTTCGCTATCCACTCGTGCTCGACAAATCTCAACGTTTATTTCAAACGACTAAGAAGAAACAATATGAAAATTTCGAAAGAAATATTAAAATACCAGTTGACTGTGAACAAAATAAAACATACAAATCTTTATAAAATAAAAACATCTGTGAAGAACTTGAAGTACTTTTATCAAAAAGGTGTGATTTGGAACGACCAAAATTTTCGGCAACAGATTTTTTTTTTCTGTGACATCCTTTTTGGGCAAAAAAGCAAAATAATCCGCAAAACAACTTAATTGTGTGTTAATCAACCTTGATCATCTGATTCATAAAGATAATGATTGAAAGGGAACGGACCCGGAGACATCGATTTTCTGTGAATCTGCAGCGAAGAGAATATTGGATGATAAAAAAATGGTTTTATTGGGATGTATATTGAAAATAATATATAAACCGAACATTTTTGGAGTCTAGGCATTTAGTGTAGAACGGTAATAATCGTGTTTGCGAAAAAAAAACTATTAACCATATAGTTGTAATAACCTCTTTAAAGATCCAATTATTTCCGTTTGTAAAAGAAAGATGAAGTATTTATACCAGTGCATCGCTTCTAGCGAAGAATGCTCTAAAATAAAATTTAAAAAATTAAACGAGCGCAAGGTTTAAAAACTGTAAAAAAAACCATTAGTAGATGTGATTGATAGCGAGTGAAAGCGAAATGCGAGAATAGATGTACATTTTCGTGTAAATATAGTAAAGTAGAATCCCCAATCTGGCGTTTCTCATTATGCATATAACAAAAACAACACGCGAAAGAAGCGAAAGTCTTTGGAAATTGACCATGAGTTAGTGTTTGAGAGTTAATCGAATGCGGAAGTATAACACACAGATAAAAAAAATACATGGAAAACGGCAACAAATGGCAGAGACTTTATTTAAACGAGTTTTTAGATAAATTATTTATACAAAACGAAGGAAAAAAAACTACAAAAATTTAAATCCAGATGAATTTGTAATTTAATTTAGTGTGTAAGAAAATGGCAAAAATTACACAACATAAAAAACAAGCAAGTAGGTACCACATAAAATCATGTTCGAAATTTAAAAGAATAATTCGACAGATATTTTTTGTTTTTTTTTATGTATAGCGAAGTCAAAATAAAAGAAAAATATAAAATAAAAATCGATGATAAATTTATTAAAACTCTTGAAACATTTCCAAACGGTCCTAAAAGTTATTTTTGTTTAGTTTCACCCTCTGCAGAATTAGTTTTCTTTTCATCAGGTGGTTTAGCATCATTTATAAAATCGAGGACAAGATGGGCAAATTCGTCTGGTTTTTCGGAATGTATCAATTGGCCAGCTTCATGAATATACTCGATACTTGCTTTCGGGAAAAACTTTTTGATCAAAGGAATTTCCTGTTCACTGTGGAATAAGTTTCGTTTTTGTTTTAAATTTACATTAAACCAAAGAGTTTTTACTTACGTCACATAATCGGATTGTTTACCAAGCACAAACATCGTTGGTCCTTCAAATTGGATATCGTCATCCAAGGCTTCGGGAAATTTGGCAATGCCACAGTCAAAGTTCTTTTCAAGTGCATTCAAATTAACATGCCAGCGGGTGAATCCATTGGTCTTCTTGACCAAATTTGCTAGCAAAAATCGTCTGATCCGTTTATTTTCGATGATCTGTTTCAATGCCAGATTGACCTTAGTTTGTACTTCTTTCATTGTTCCACCCGGTTCGAGATCCACGGACTTCATAGTGCTGAGCAGCTTGAGTAGCAGGTCGTTATCTGGCACAGTTGAATTGGGAGCGATGTCAACAATGATGGCACGGTCCACCAGCTGCGGCTACAAGGGGAGTAGGAAAATTGGTTCAGTTGAAAAAGGCATTCGAATACAAGACTTACATTAGTCAGTGCCAACAGCATCATAGCACGGCCACCCATCCGGTGTCCTATTACACAAGCTTTCTCAATACCAAGCTTCCGATAAAGTTCCACCAAATCGCACACCAGGTGTTCGTACGAATGTTCATCTGTATGGGGACTTGAACCATGGTTTCGTGCATCTATTGCATAAATCTGGTAATTATAAAGAAATTACATTCCCATTCAATAAAAGCTCAAGTTCTAATCGGCTAAAATAAAATATTTGTACCTTTCTAACGGGATTCGTTTTCTGTTGTAACACCTTGCACATGACATGCCAGTTCGCTTTGTTCGAGAATAATCCATGCAGTACGAGAACCGGAAGGCCGTAGGAGGTACGGGTTTTACCGGCACTGTCTCCATACACTTTGTAAGACAACTCTACTGGACAAACTCTATTGAATGTTTTGAAGCGTGAAAACATAATTCATCCTTGTCAATCGACATGGCAGACATCAAGTTCAGTGGATTGCTTGGATTTCAAAGATTACAGAAAATATTTTAAGAAATATGTATGCTAAAATAGTGGAAATACCGAAAAAAAAAAATTGAAACCAAAATCTGTCCACCTCGACAGCCTGAAATTTAATTGCTTAGTAACTACTCATATATTTTCAAGACTATTAAACCATATTTTTCAATAAAATGCACGATTGATTCAGCTGTATTTATTTTGTACAATTTTAACAAAGGATCAGTTTTTGTTCAAAAAGCTTAGAACGATTTCCGCAAACACAGCTGATTTTTCGCTGTGCACCCAATGTCCAGCTCCCTCAACATAGCGAATATCCGAGTTTGGGAATAGCTGCTTGATGATTGGTACATCGGATTTTCTGGAATCGATTTTTGTCAAATTTTGATTATCATAAAAATAAAATTATATTTTCATCTCATACTTTATATAGTCAGATCTCCCCCCAGCAATAAAGAGCGTGGGTCCCGTGAACTGCATCCCGGTCACGTCCGGAAATTTGGCCACCCCGGAGTTGAAGTTGCGTTCCAACGAGTCCAAATTTATGCGCCACCTAAATTCTCCACTTTCATCCGACTTAACCAAGTTGGTTATCAGAAAATCTCTCAACGGTTTCTCAGCAATAATTTTGGCAAGCTGCAGATCTGCCGTTTTTCGCGCCTGGTGAATAGTTTGCTCCGCGGGAATCTTTATCAACTTCATCGATCGAAGGAAAAGCGGAATGTCGGTGTTGCTCGTGCCCAGACCTGGCGTTGGCGAAATGTCTACAATGATCGCGTTCTCTATCAGTTCGGGCTAGGGTACAACAAATTTAAATGATTTCATTCATTCGATTCAAGATGCATTATTACATGTTTCAATGCCAATAGCATCATGGCGCGCCCACCCATGCTGTGGCCAATCACGGATGCCTTCTCGATATTCAGTTTCCGGTATAGAGCTACCAGATCTGCTATCATGTGTTCGTACGAGTGCAAATCCGAGTGTGGACTTTCCCCATGGTTGCGTGCATCTATAGAATAAATCTAAAAATAAGGAATTCAAAATTCTCCTTTAAATTTCATTTCTCAAATCAAACCAAATCCCTCCATACCTTCCGAACGGGTTTCGTTTTCTGGTTGAATGCTTTCGAGAGGCTGTTCCAGTTGGATTTGGATCCAAAAAGACCGTGCAATATGAGCAAAGGGGGTGTCTGTGGGTCGCTTTTGGTCTTCTCGTATACGTTGTAGGACAATTCTACCGGAACCAGATTTCTGAGGGGCCCGAACGTACTCAACGAACGTTTAGGTAACAACCTGAACCGGTGGAAACAAAAAACAGCTCCTAAGTTCATATTTGAACGGAACGTTCTACGCAGATTCAACGGGGGATGGGATGAAGATGAAACTACCCCAAAACGTCCTGGACGTAAACAGGAATGATGTAAGGGAAGACGTTAGATTTCCAAACAGAGCCATCTTTAAGTATGAATTGGAACAAGAAAACTTTGGATGTGTCTAAACTAATTTATTTGCAGCGGTACCCGATTACTGCACTCGACTAAAAATTAGTTATAACTCAATACATATTTTCATAACTCAAGTGTATTTATTTATGATTTGATATTACTTCATTAATAGAAGCAAACATTTAATATGTACCTTTTTCCTAGATGAATTATAAAAAAAGGTATAATTTATCTTTTTGCTAGGTGAATGAAAAAAGGTAAAAGATGGGTGGAAAAAAAAATCACCTTTGCTCCTCGGTAAATTTTACCTTTTTTTATTTTCCGTGCGCTTTTTATTTTCGAAATGCATGATGGGCTAATCTGTAGTCAAGACACATTTGACCAACTAACGTTTTCTCTGACATCTCGCGTTTTTACGAATCATCACTAACGCGTTTCTCTCATCTGAACACGTACTCGGCACGTGTTCAGATGAGAGAAACGCGTTAGTGATGATTCGTAAAAACGCGAGATGTCAGAGAAAACGTTAGTTGGTCAAATGTGTCTTGACTACAGATTAGCCCATCATGCATTTCGAAAATAAAAAGCGCACGGAAAATAAAAAAAGGTAAAATTTACCGAGGAGCAAAGGTGATTTTTTTTTTTTTTTTTTTTCCACCCATCTTTTACCTTTTTTCATTCACCTAGCAAAAAGATAAATTATACCTTTTTTTATAATTTATAACTCGGCAGAAAAAGTTTCGCACACACAACTTTTCATTTCCATTCGTTCGGGTGTGTTCGTTGCGAACAGACGTGTGGCAATATAACCTCCTAAGAGCGTATTTTAAATTAGTTCCGAAGTTTAACGACATTGAATAATTTCTTCACGGCGAAAACAAATAAACTACTGAATTGATTATTGGAGCATCGTGATGAGTGTTGGGCCTGGTGCCCCAATTGGGGCACCGATGGAAGACAGTGATGAAAATGATAGAAGAGAAATGCTTAATACGGAACAAAATGGCGGTCCATCGACCCAAAGAGAAAAACAAAATGGCGGAAAGAGGCGGTTTGAAAAGTTTTTATACAAGTATGGCGACAGTGGACCCTATAGAGTGATCGTGGAAAGGAAAGAAGAAAAGGATGTAGAAAAGAATCTGGAAAAGAATATGGAAAAGAATCTGGAAAAGAATGTAAATGTGAATCAAAATGGCATTAATAAAATTTCTGTCGGCTTAATGTTGAAGCAAAACGGTTTTTCCAAAGAAGTGATGGATATAAGGAAACTTGGTCGTTCGAAGGTTTTGGTATACTTGGTAGATTGGAAGGATGCAAACAGGCTGATTAATTGTCGAAATTTGGTTCTTAAAAATTACATCGCATACATCCCAAAGGGATTCATTACGGTGAAGGGTATTATAAGTGGTATCCCAGAGGATCTCGATATAGATGAGCTCAAGAGTGAAATTGAATCACCCAAGGAAATTTTAGAAGTTTTTCGGATGCATCGGTATGTGGATAAGAAAGAGATTCCAACTCGCAAGGTAGGTGTTATTTTCCGAAATAATAAACTCCCTGACTCCATTAGAATTTATTCTGTCAACATGAGAGTGGAAGCTTATGTTAATAAACCGGTAATGTGCTTCACATGTTTACGTTATGGACACATTGCTAAAAACTGTAAAGGTAAGAAGCGCTGTATTAATTGCGGTTCACTAGAAGGTGAGGACCATAGTATGGACATCTGCACGAATCTGACAAAATGCGTGCACTGCAAAAACACACACAAAGCGACCGACCCTAAATGTCCTGAAAGAGGTAAGCAGGAAGTAATTAAAAAACTGATGGCGTGTCAGAACCTGACTTATCAGGAAGCTCGCGATGAGTTTAAATTAGAAACTAGAAATGGGTTCGACATTTTATCCAATAGGAGGGAATTCCCAACTATTTATGAGAGCTTTGCTACAATAACTGCTAAAAATGGGAAGCCAACCACAAAAACGCAACTGAGAAAAGCAACTGAGCCTTCAGTTGAGAGGGGAGAAAACAGCAAAAAGACCGTAAGCCAAAAACCGAAACAAAGTATCAACTTAGTCGAAGAGGATAGTTACACCCAAACACAACCAAAGAAGAGGAAAACCACAGGGATGCAGGAGAACAATGAAGAAGACCAATTGCAACAAATGCCAGTACAACAGTATCTGGAATTGCGAAAACGGTTTGAAGAACAAGTACAAAACCTGGCAAATCAAAAAGAAAACTTCAAGACGGTAATGAGCAAATCATTTACAATCCTTTCAAATGCAATGTCTGCTAATATAGAAGATGGACGTCTGGTAGTAATGGAAGTATTAAAAGAGATGAGTAAAGTTCTAGGCCACAACGATCAACTGGTCGCAAACCAAACTAAAAATCAAAATGTTCCGATTAATTCAACACAATATTCAAAGCTTGATTAAAAATAAAATAGAATTGTCACATGAACTGAATATTAAAAAATATGACGCTGTACTACTCGCAGAAATCTGGGCAAAGGAAGATAGTTTAAGTTCCTTACATATTTCTGGATATCACAGAATTTTGCAACCACGCCTCACTTCATCGGGTGGTGGTGTTGGAATCTACCTTAGAGATTCTTATAATTACAAGATATATCAACTTAGTTCAGATGATTTATTTGAAACTATAGGAATCGAAATTCCAAGCAAAGGGATGAGTCTAATATCTGTCTATATAAATCCAAAAATAACAAACAATGAACTAGAGACAAGATTAAATAAACTTTTGGATGAGTCAAGAAACATGAAAGGTCTAATCATAGGGGGTGACTTCAATGCACACAATACTAACTGGGGCTGCAACAGCACTAATAGAAAAGGAAAAACGGTATACGACCTCATAAGTACCACAAACTTATTAATTTTAAATGACGGTACAATGACACACAGACCAGCTTCATTGAGTTTTTCACCTAGCGCTATAGATTTGACATTTTGCTCACCGGATATATTCAGTGGGATCGTATGGAGTGTGTTGGATCACAGCTTAGGAGGATCCGCACATATGGTAATAGAAATAGAAATCCCACAAATATCTTCAAAAAATCATCGAAAAATTATTAATTATAAAAGCCTTAATAAGGAAATAGCGAATATTTCACCAGATGATTTTACAAATCTGAAAGATCTAGAATCGTTAATAGCAACATCCGTGAAACGAAACAGCTTCACAAGTACTCTGGTTCCAAAATATTACTGGAGCCCAGAGTTAGACGAATTGTACAAAAATAAACAGAAATGTCGAAAAATATACAACGGCCTTGCTAACGAAACCAATCTTTTAACAATGTTAAAAGCTAATGCGATGTTTCTGCGAGCTAAAAAACTATTAATGAAAGAAAAACTATCTGAAATAACGAAAAACATAGATCCTAGAAACACTAGAGCTAACTGGAAGTTGGTAAAAAATTTGAAATACCATCACAACAATATATCCAAAAACAATGAAATACTGATATCTCAGGAAAAAACTAGTCAATTCCTAATCCACAACTTTGGCCCAACTCAATTGTATGCGGCTCCAGTTGATCCTGCCCCTCAGCTTGACGAACAACGACCACTTCTTTCAATAGAAAAGTGGAACAAAATAATACACAAAAAGAAAGCTCGATCAGCACCCGGGACCGATAAAATTACCTACGAACTATTACGCAGTCTAGACAGAAAGGTAAAGGAGAAGATGGTTATAGAGGTAAATTCATATTTTAACAACGGTACATTACCGGAACATTTGAAAACGATTAAAGTGGTCCCAATCTTAAAACCAGGAAAGGACCCCAGTAATCCTGAATCATACAGGCCTATATCTTGCTTATCGACTATAACCAAATCAGCAAATACTGCGGTACTACATTTACTCCAAAATCACGCTGAGGAAAATAAATTGCTCCCGAATCTGTCATTCGGTTTCAGAGCCAAAAAATCAACCGAAGATTGCTTGGCATTTGTGACAAACCACATTATGGATGGCAGAAGAAAGAACATGATTAACATTGCAATATTCTTCGACTTCAGCAATGCCTTCAATGCTGTCAATGTTGATAAACTAGACGCAACACTTACTGAAATGCTGTTCCCTACAAATGTAAGAGTTTGGATAAAAAACTTTTTATGTAATAGGAGATTGACTGTAATGACAGACCAGGGTCCAGTCACCTCAACTGTATCAACGGGATTGCCTCAAGGTGACGTTATGTCCCCCACTCTCTTCAACCTATACACGAGAGGGTTACATTATACCGATCCAGAAGAAGATGACATTGTAACAGTCCAATTTGCAGACGACTTCGTCAAAATAGTGAGAGGAAAATCTTTGAATGAAGCAAAAGCCAAAGCCCAATTAGCCATCGACCGATTTTCCCATTACAGCTCGACAATGAACCTACAACTAAATGCTAATAAAACAAAAGCAATAGTATTCATACGAAAACCTCTAGACCTGCGACTAACTGTTATGGGGTCAACAATAGAAAACGTTCGAAACTACAAGTACTTGGGTGTCCATATAGATCACAATCTCAGTTTTGGTCCTCACATTAAAGAACTAAAAAGAAAAATAAAAGATCGCCAAAACATGCTCAAAATAATCGGGAGTATTAAGAAAGGAGCAAACCCCAAGGTAATGGTTCTCTTCCACAAGGCATTGTACGGAAGCTATTTAGCATACGGTAGTGCCATCTACGGAAACACACCTAAATCCTATCAGGAAATGTTAGCGGTGTCCAGCAGACAATGTCAGCGAATAGCCACAGGATGCACAAGGACTACACCTACTAACACTCTTGCAGCTCTATCAAACGAAGAACCACTTACCCTAAAACGACAATACTACACCATGAAAAAGATTACGCAACATTTCAAGAAAAGAGATGTTGTGGCTGAACAACTCGAATCTCTCGAACCGACAGAAGATTTTCAATCATCTAGAATGTACTCGTTCATGGAAAAAATCTACTTGGCAAACACAGAAGCAGTTAAAAAGGTCTACGAGGATGTAGACATGGAACAAACACTGGAAATTGACATTCGACCACAAGTGACGGGAATTCCAATAAATAAGAAGAAAATGTCTCCATCCACCATGCGACAAATAACTGTAGAACATATTAACAACGAATATCTCCTTTGGAGAAAAATCTACACCGACGCATCAAAATCTTCGGATGGTTGTGGTATCGGTGTTTTTGAACCAGATTCAAATATAACAATCAGCTTACGACTCGACGAAACAACAAGCATCATGACAGCAGAACTTATTGCTATTCAGATGGCTCTAAAAGAAATACCAAATTTAGAACCAAACAGAAACGTAATACTCACCGATTCCCAATCTGCATGCCAACTGCTACTAACTTGCCAAGCAGAGAAAAACTGGGACCAGTTGACCGGTGAGATTTGTTGTAATTTGCAAAAGACGAGAACAGTCCTACAATGGATACCGGGGCACATCGGTATAACAGGCAATGAACACGCGGATCGCTTGGCCAAAGACGGAGTAGGTTCAAACGCAATCGTAATAAATAAATTACTGTGGAGCGATGCAATCTGGAATTATAAAAATGATTTAGCAGTAGACACAAACCAATGGTACAGGAATATGGCTCTTGTTGACCAGAAGGGATTGAAATTTTTTGAATATTTCTCAAATTTTCCCATCAGACCTTGGTTCTGGGATACTGAATTCAATGGAGAAGAGATCCGATTGCTGAACCGTGTTTTAGCCGGCCATGATTATTCCGATTACTGGTTGGCTAAAATGAAAATAGTGGATTATGAAGAATGCGAAATATGCCAAGTTAGAAATACCACAGAACACGCCTTACTTGTATGTATAAAATACAATCACATTCGGAATCATTTTGACTGGGAAAATCACCGCAAACTGAGCGAAATTACAAAAGATTCAACAAAAACGTACAGCGTCGAAAAACTGAAAGAAATTTTAAAATTCATCAAAATGGCGAGACTACGTGTGTGACGGTCTTCCGTCAAACATACATAACTTAACGAATGTCAATTGACAAAAAGAAGCAAGCACTGGCGATATGAGGCTCCGTTCCTCAGGCCAATTAAACGGAAAACACAACAACAACAACAACAACACGTACTCGGCAAATCAAACGGGATCAAAACAAAATCGCATCTAATTTCAATCCCATAAAAAGTTAATTTTCCGTCTCAGATGTGAGAATTCAATTGTGAAAGTTTAACCAGCAACACCCTCAATTAGTTCTACATCCCATTTGTCACACAGGAAGGTTTTTCAACACTTCCGCAGTTCAAAATGAGCGACATCCAAACATGGTACAAACAGGTGCCCATTTTCACCCGGATCTGGTTATCGGCTACAGTTGGCATCAGTTTGCTGGCCCGCTTCGGAATACTTCCACCGCAGTATCTGGTCCTGACACCGCAACTGTTCTCGAAACTGCAGGTAAATTTTTTTTAATCGAAAAGCATCCCTCAGACTGAATTGACATTCTATCAAATTGTTCTAGCTATGGAGAGCCATGACTGCGGTTTTCTTCTACCCGTTAAATCCGGCCACCGGTTTTCATTTCATGCTTAACTGTTTCTTCTTGTACAACTATTCGCTGCGACTAGAAACGGATCACTTTAAGCAAAAACCGGGCGACTATTTCTATCTGCTGTTCTTCAACTGGATTCTATGCGTCATCATCGGACTGGTGATCGATCTTCCGATCCTCATGGATCCGATGGTTCTGTCGGTGCTGTATGTCTGGTGCAAACTGAACAAGGATGTCATCGTCAACTTTTGGTTCGGAACCCGTTTCAAGGCCATGTACCTTCCATGGGTACTGTTAGGAATGAATCTGATCCTTTCATCGGGGTAAGTGCCAGAGCAGTCGAGGAACGAACACATCATCCACTGATGTGTCGGAAGGCTGAACAGAAGAAGAAACCCTTAGGCAATTCTTTAAAAAATGCCTAATTTGAAAGCTTATTTTTAAAAGATTGTACTAAGTATTTTTTTGTAATTGTCATTCCAGAAGCATTTTCTCGATCGTTGGCATCTTGGTCGGTCATGCTTACTACTTCTTGAAGTTCATATATCCGCAGGAACTGGGCGGCCCAAGCTTAATCGAAACCCCCTTCTTTATGTAAGATAGTCTCCCCTCTTTTACCGAAGATGTCTTTTAGGTAATAATCATAACTTCAAATTTTCTACCAACAGAAAACGCTTTTTCCCGGATGTCACCGGTGGAGTGCATGGGTTCGGTGTACCTCCGGTCGGCCAACGAGCTGCCAATGCACAGCAACAGCAACAGCAGGGCAATGGTTTCGGCTTTCGTCATGCCTGGGGTCGCGGACAACAGTTAGGTCGCGAGTAAGGTAGGTGTAACAATTTACATTTCTATAGGAAACGCGGCAATCACAATAGAAATTTGAACACACACAGAGTTTTTTTTTGTTCGATCACTACTTGATCGGATGGAGTTATTCTACTCGTCATTTACCGGGATGTTTCTAGTGTACGTTTTAGCAAATAGGGTCCTCTCAGCTTTCGTGGGAGAAAAATAATCTGAATGTCGGTGTATTGTGAGGAGCGATTTAATACGTGGAAATGAACCAATGAATGATAAAAATATAATACTGATGAAAATATCCGGTTGATATGGTCGATGCTTATTTTATATCACAGAGCAGCGCAACTCCGCGCAAAATCCAATGGTCCGGTGATTTGAGGGTTTGCAGCCACAGCGGGGTAATGTAGTTGAGATCCGTTCGGTTCGCTTTCTTGTAGACGGGGCACTGGGGAAAGAAAAACAAAATGTATTATAATCATTTTATGGGATTTAATTTGAGTTGGACACTGAGATTTTCTTAAGGTAGACACAAAGACATATTTTAGACTCGATTAAAAAAGTCCAAAATCTGGTATGATTATCAGCACAGACCTAAGTTAACTAGCTGCAGATAGTAATAGGTAGAATGAAATCTGTTTTCCACTGTAACGATTTCAGACTTTGAAGTATTTATGATCCGTATGTCGGATCATTTGTACATACTCATGCTCTCGACGCATCTTTTTTATTGACTAGCCTTCTCTATCTTTCTCTCATTATCACGAAATTCTGTTTTTCGTAAGAATATCACATCCTCGTTCAACTTAAAAATGCTTTATAAAGGTAGCACAAAAATCCACCCATTTTTAATCGTTTAAGACGTTTATTTGTGCGGTTTTTCGCAATTTGTACGGTTTCAGAAACGAACACGGTATTTAAGAGAACCTATTCCTTTTCAACAGAAAACAGTTAGATATTTTTGATGTTGGGAGAAGCTTTGTTTTGGAGCTTGAAAGCTGAGACATCAGATATGAGACCTGAGACATAAGACATGAGTTATAAGAAAGAAGACCTGAGACCTAAAACCTCAGACATGAGACTAAGATTTGAAACCTGAGATGAGACATTAATAATGGGACTTCAGTCCTTAGACAAGAAACCTGAGACATGAGAGACTCGGAGTGAGGCTGAAGAAGTTAGAAACGAGGCGTGTGAAGGTAGACCTGTGACGAGAAACATAAGAAGTAAAATGTGAGATGTAAGAAGTGAAACGTGAGACGTGATAAGTTAGGTATAAGACGTAAAACATGATAAGTGGAAAATGATTCGTGAGAAAAAAGATATGGGACGTGTGAAGTGAGCTGAGACCTGAAAAATAGGACTTCTCACCTAGTACGTATCATTTTTCATTTTTCACGACGTACTTTTCACGTCTCACTTCTCTCAGCTCATGTTTCATTTTTTACTTCTCACATATTACGTCTCACTTCTCACGACTTCCGTCTTACTTTTATTTTTCTCGTTTCAATACCCACGTATCAGTTCTCACTTCTACGTGCTTTATACGTCTCACTTCTAACGCCCGACGTTTCAATTTCTCATTTCTCTGAACTCACGTCTTACGCATCATTTCTTTTGTCTCTTGTCTTATGTTCAACCATAGTGTCTTTGTTTTACCTTTTTTCTTGAAATTGTTCTAAAAAAGACACCGTGCAATATCCTATGCCTTATTTCTTAGGTCTCAAGTTACGCTCAGTCATCAAGTCTCTTGTCTCTGTACTCATGTCGCAGATCTCATCAGAGGCCTGTAGGTACATCTTAAAGCTTTGAGTTTTCCTACTCAACGATTCTCCAAATGGATTCTTTGAATATCCTATAACATAACCTGTACCGGTTTCGTGAAGAAATTGGGTCAGCCACGTCAAAATAGACTACTGTAAAATATCTTTGAGCGCCTCAGCATGCCTTGAAACTGTCAAATATCGAAGTCGTGGAGCATCTGTAGAGGCAGGTCAAAAACTCTGTAAAATCCAACCTGTTTACTATTTTTCCTGGTTTTCTCAGAAAACACATCTTGTTTTTGGTTAATTATTAGAATTGAAAGTAGTGGGTTTTGAATTTTTTTTTTGGCATCATGAAAAATTTTTCTATAACATTGGTAAAAGTTGATTTGAACTCATGGCAAACGCCTTAAAAACCGGAATAAAAGAAAACAAATTGGGTGTACGATTGATTTTTTAACTAATTTTATGAGGCTTTAGAAAAAAGAGATAAGACGTGAGTCGTGAGAAGTGAGCCGTGAAAAGTGAGTCGTTTAAAGAAGGATGTGGTACGTGAGAAAAGGAGCGTGAGATGTGGTTCATGAGATCTCTCTATGCCTTACTTTTCATGTCTCACGTTTCATTTTGCACGTCTCATATTTAACATCTTGTGTCTCATGCTTCATGTCTTAGGCCTCAGGTCTAAAAGTCTCATTTCTCATGGTCCCAAGCTTCAGGAATGACGATATCCGGCTCAAAAAGTAAATGGTCTCATTTCTGTAAATGTCGAAAACATCCTGAAGAGTCTACCACCATCCTAATCAACGGAAACCGAATATACATGGATCCCACGATCGATATCTTAGGGATCAGTTTCGATAGACGCCTGAACTTCACTGGACACACCAGGCAGCTCAAGAAGAACATTCAAACTCGACTAAACATCTTGAAAGCTATTGGCCAAAAAAAGACTGGAGGAAGCCGAAAAACACTTTTGACGATCTTCAAAGCCACGGTACTTCCTAAGATATTCCATGGGTGGGGCATCGTTAGCAGTGGAGGTCTACCCATAATCAAAATTCTTCAGCCCGTTTACAATACCGGAATACGACTTTGCTCTGGTGCGTTTCGCACAAGCCCAATACTCGCTATTATGGCCGAGGCTGGTGTGCTTCCTTTTCCCTACGAAGCCAAAAGAGTTCTTCTACGCAAAGCATCAAATCTACTTGCCAATGGTCTGAATATTGCCCCTTCGCTGCTCAAAAGGGCCCAAGAAATGGTTGAGGAGAACTTTCCATGTATTGCCAACAAACCACCAACGCTCACTTGGTATGATCAAAATCCGCAGCGCGACCTTACCATGAAAAACGCCTTCCGTGTAGGCGATCCCCCTAGTAAAGCAAAAGCCTTGTTCAATCATCTGATAAACAGCACCTACCAAAATCATCATGCGATTTACACCGACGGCTCTGCTGCTTCAGACGGCTCTGTGGGCATCGGCTGCTACAGTGAAGAAATTGAAATCAAAGGACGCTTACCCAAACATTGTTCTGTTTTCTCGGCCGAAGCGCTAGCTCTACTTATTGCCATCGAACTCCCCTCCAACAAACCAAAAATAATTTTTTCCGACTCTGCAAGCTGCATAGATGCAATCAGTTCCGGAAAATCTTCACACCCTTGGATAATGAAGGCCAGGTCAGCTCTTAAAAACACCGAAACCAAGCTCTGCTGGGTCCCCGGCCACTGCGGTATTCCTGGCAACGAAAAAGCGGACCTTCTGGCAAACATTGGGCGCAGCGGGGACCTACTTACCCAAGAAGTTCCAGCACCGGATGCTGTTCGTTGGTTCAATGAAGTCCTGTGGTGTAAATGGAACTCTCACTTCCTGTCTGAGAGAGACTTGTTTATCCTTAAAACTAAACCGACTCCTTGTGCTTGGAAAGACCGAGAAAACAGGCACGAGCAACGTTCTTTGGCAAGACTTCGAATCGGCCACACTCGACTAACCCATTCCTGCTACATCGAAAGAAAGAGTGGTGACTGTGAATCCTGTGGAGTACGAATGACGGTGGAACATATCTTGGTTGAATGCCGTTTATACCAAGATGCACGTGACGAGGCTGAACTTGAAGGTGATATCGGGTCTATACTATCCTACGATGCTGCTAGAGAAACTAAAGTGCTGAAATTTTTAAGATTAACAGACCTTTTGAAAGAAATCTAATGTTTAAGGTTAGGAAAACATGTAAATACCGAAACAAGGGTGCTTAATCGCTAAGCGCACGGCACCCTCCCAAATAAACGCAATTCAATCAATCAATCAATCATGTCTCATCTCTCATGTGTCCTGTATCATGTTTCAGGACTTCATTCATTCATCAGTTTTCATGGTTAAGTCTCAATCTCTAGTCTAAAATCCCATCTTTAATGTCTCAGGTTTCATGACTCGAGTTTCATGTCGCATATGTACAGTAGAGTGCCCCAAATGACCCGACTTTTGGAAAAGTTATGCAGGCTGCAATTGAGGTTGAGGCTAAAATTGATCCTAGACCTAGTGCAAGATCTCATGCCAAATTTGGGCCAGATCGGATCACGGGAAGGGGTCGCTCAACGAGCTTGAAGTTTGTATGGGATTTTGAGACATTTTGTTCGGGAGAAACATGAAAAACCAGTTTTTCATCAATAACTTTGATTCCCGTCGGCCGATTTCTTCCAAAAACGGGTTTTCTTAAAGCCTAAACTATGAAAAACATTTCATCCCAAGACTGCATATCGATAAGAGTTAAGACAAAAAAGTTATTGGACTTCCAAAATGGGATAACTTTTTTTACGGTGGTATTCATCACTGCTAATGAGGCGTCAATAAGTTCGACCGCCCCGACTCATTTACAGTGATGAATACCATCCTTAAAAAAGTTAGCCCATTTTGGAAGCCTAATAACTTTTTTGTCTTAACTCTTATCGAAATGCAGTCTTCGGATGAAATGTTTTTCATAATTTAGGCTTTAAGAAATCGGCCGACAAGAACCAAAATTATTGATTAAAAACTAGTTTTTCATGTTTCTCCCGAACAAAATGTCTCAAAATCCCATACAAACTTCAGGCTCGTTGAGCGACCCCTTCCCGTGATCCGATCTGGCCCAAATTTGGCATGAGATCTAGTACTAGGCCTAGGATCAATTTTAGCCTGCAGCGCATAACATTTCACAGGTTTTGAATTTCCCATACAAATTTGGGGCAGTCTAATGTACAGTGTGATATTTTATGCTTACTGCATGTTTTAACTTACCTCATACAGTTTGGAATCCTTGGGAGCAGTTGAGTTGATTGCGTAAATGTGCACAACAGGCATGGCAGTGTAGAGAACTTTGTTGATTGCCTCCTGTAGGCGATTGTTCCTGCGATCCCAACCGGCTCCGTCTAAAAACAATCCATAAACAAAGACCCCTTCATTCGGTGGCACTTTGCACTCCTCCGTGAGCATTTTGGTGACATCGTTGTGCAGTGTCACAACGTCCAGGGCCCAACCTTTATGCGCCCGTGCTACCTCCTGACGCATAGCCGTTAGAAAACCTTGCGGATTGAAAAATCCGGTCATCCAAAACATATTAGGGCGACCTCTGAAACACCACGTGTAGAACTGAGTATTCCTTTCAATGAGCTCTGTGAACCAGAAGCCCAAGGAAGCGGAAGCCCAACTGCCACGTTTCCATACTTCTGGCACTCGGGCATCGTAGATGTTATCCAAGGCGTCGCGCAACTGTTCATTCATGATGATAATACCATCTATCGCCAGGAGTAGATCATTGAGGGTTACCGTAACCAAGTGAATGATCTGAAAAATTTAAATGTCATAAGAAGAAAAATTCACTTGAAAAGAAAATCTACACACCCTTTGAATTCGATCAATTTCCTGTCGCAGGAAAATATTCATCGATCCCAGGTGTCCCATGATTCGCAGTCGCTCTTTAACCGCGAATGGATCATACGGTGGAGGTACCTTTTTCAACATGTCTTTCACTAGACGTGCTACAGTTGCTTCCCGAGTTTCACCGCCGCCTCCACTGGATTCTGCAAAAATAAGGCTTCCAGTAAGGTGAGTTCGGAAGAAATTGGTAGGGCTAAGTACCTTTGGGTTGTATGGATATGATCGTATCCAAAATCTCGGTCGTGGTATTACTCTGGTAAGTTATATCTGCATTGGAGTGGAGTCCGTAAACCTGAGGCGGATCCACCAAAGGCATCCCTTCGATAGCGTCCATGTAATCTTCCAATGATTTATACTTCATGATTCCATACTCGCGGAAGAATCTGAATTCTTCGAAGAACATGGCATCGGAAAACCACACCTTGGCAAACGTATTCAGAAGCCGTTTGTCGTAGTCATCGGTAACTCTGCCACCGTACTGAACCTCACCAAGCATATAGCGAACCGTCTTCCAACTTATACCACGCTTCGGGTCTAGATCATCCAGGTGGTTTTGAACGAACATACAGCTAGCCAACCAATCCGCCGAATTGAACTCGTAGGGAATATTCCATCCTAATGGACCAAATTTTCTCCGCTCCTGGACCACAGTGTGCAGGAACGAAATGGCAAAAATCAAGGGCACATAAAACGGCGATTCACTGTATTCAAACATTTCAACTGACATTGAACCGTAGGTACGTTTCAGTCCAGCTTTAACACCTGAAGGAGGCTCATTTGTGAATTTCACCGATGTTTGTAGGAAAGTGATAGAGAACTTGGGATGAGGTTCAGTCGTAACCCATACCCTAAAGTCCTGATGGAATCCTGTTCCAACTTTCTCCAATTCCAAAATGAGCAACATCAGCTCGTTGACGTATTCCAATCCTAAATGGCAATTTTGCAGCAAAACCCATGAGCCTTCCTCGAGGGATGTGGCAATCAATTTTCTTGCATGAACCTCCTGACCTTGACCCATAGAAATTGATCGACATTTGACCATATTCTTTTTGGCGAGCGCTTCAATGCTTGGAGTCGGATCGGAACCCATGGAGAGGAAACAAACAAGGGGAGTTAATGGTCGACTTTCTTCCAGCATGATGTCATAGTTGATAATCACTGGATCGGCGAATCGTTGACCCAAAGACATGGCTAGGTACTTTCTGCTTTGAGAAAGCGTTCGATCCGGACACCAAGCGCGTATCAAAAGTAATTTGCGGAAGGCATCGGTGTTGTTGTACCCATCAGGAATAACTTCTTCTTCGGGTGCTTCCTTGGAAAACCAATTTTTCCATCCCTTTTCGTTGTTGGTCACGTGATTAAGGACTTCGCTGAACTGGTGAATGGAGGCTAATTGAACCAGATTCAACCACGCCATGTCTACGATCCATTTGAATGGTTTCTCTGGACAGGTGTTAATATCCAGAGCAGCTCCCCCTTTTATAAATGTTTGGAATTCTTCATGTGTAACTGCTTTTTTCTCTAAATCTATGTTCAACGCCATCAACAGAACGAAAAGGTATTTATGGACCTCATAAAGTCCGCGGCAAATATACTTGAAGATGTCGTAGGTTAGAAACTCGTTAATGTTATTGATGCGTCTTGAGGTGACAATATGTTTATCTGACCGGGCCATGGAAATATCGAAGCGTTCCAAAAATTGAACCAAAGAAGTCTGATACATGGTGTTTACCATAGACATGCTGCAGATCAGGAAATACAGTACACTGCCTCTTGTGGCAACTGGACGATATTCCTCTCGGGCTTTATTGATTTTGATCTCAGTCTCTCTCGCAATCTTTAGCTTTTCACGAACTTCGATCGAGGTTGATTTACTGGTATTGAGTACCACGATAACGGTTACATCGTCCACCAAACTTCCCTGCGTTGTCGATAGCTTGTGCAGCAGATTTGCTTCCAATTCTTGCATTTTCCTTCGGTTGGCCGTAACGTCTTTGATCAGGTTTGTTCGTTCGGACTCAAGTTCCCTTTTCTCAGTAAGAATGACTCGGCCTAGCAGTTGGTCTTCCAGACCTTTGATAGTAACAGTGAAGTCGATGATAGATGTTCGGGCTGAAATTTCTGGCGTGTATAATGGATTTGGGAGCTTGGTTGTAATGTACATTCGGAAATCCTTATGAACGTCGACTTCCTTGTCTCCTACTTTGACTTTGTAAGTGTTGCCCATCTTGATGAAATTCTTTTCCAAAATGTTATCCAATACCGGATCTAGTTCTTCGGCTACGTCCTCAATCAGCAATGGAATGCCCTGCGAGACGCAATCTTCAATATGATTTCTGAAGAATCGATGTTCCAGAGATGTGACAATTAGTCCGAATTCCTTTTCCTTGTTTTTTATCCAGATTTTTCCTTGTGACTGTGGATCAATCAATAGTGGATACCTAGCAGCTTTGGTGACAATGATACCATTCTGAACAGACAGTTCATCATTGGGTAAACCTTGTAAGTTCCATTCTCCAACTGTTGCGTCATCGGTTAGATTTTCCATAACATTGATGTTCATTGAAACAGGTATCTTGCGATTCTGTAGCTCTGACTGCCACGCTCGTTGAAGTACGTTTCGATATTCTTGGTTGAAGGGCCCGGTGTAAGAGAGGAATCCAGTAAGAATTACTACATCTCCTACTAGACGATCAGTTTCACTCTTGAACTGCGAAAGTTGCTCTGTCCATCGAATTCTTTCGTCTGCCAAACCGTTGATCAACGCAGATGCTGCATCCATTTTGTCCTGGCAGATCTTAGCATCGTCCAAGACAGCTTGCTTCTTGGTCATAGCGTCGTTGAACTCTTGTTGTACTTGCGCCAGCTCCAATTCTTTGGCTATCAACTGCTGTTCCGCTTCTTGCTTCTGAACAGTAGCAATATCCAGTTTTCTTTGTTGGCGGGCAAGATTTGCTTTCAACGGCAGAACGTCTTTGTTTACATCGTAGAATTTCGCCATTGCCATTGTCCACTGCAAAAGCCCGGCTACGTTACCGCAAGCTGCTTTTGCTGCTTCGAACGTGTACATGGGATATTTGAAATAAGGTATCATCAAGTCGACCGTTTCTGCATTGATCAAATCGGCCTGGTAGCGAACAATCTTGTTCAGGAAACCTGTATCAGCCATGACTTTCAGTGAAGCTTCCCACGAAGCCAACATGAACTGACGCTCAGGGTCAGGCTTCACCGGATTCATTCTCCTTCGGAACAAAATTAATACTACATCCATAATCAACGTAATCAAGTATGGCGGTTTTCCTAGCTTACGAACTGTGGCAATATCTGCTGGTGTAACAGTTTTCAATGCAGCTTCTGCAGCTTCCAATGCAGGTCTAGCTTGTTCAAGTTTTGCCTCTGCCACAGTAGTTTCAGCAGCAATTTGTTCCACCAAAACATCGGCTTTATTCTTCACAATCATGACCTCGGCCTTCACAATTTCAGCAGCTTCCTGTGATTTCGTTACTGAAGCTAGCACAATTTCTGCGGCCTGAGTTGCTATTATAATATCCTTCTCTTTTTCTTCAAGTTCTACTCTCAGAACATCTACCGATTCGGCTGCTTCAATCAGCTTCACTAAACCGGTTTGCATTCTGCTGGCTAGAACTGCAATGTTGTCATGTTTTTCCTTGTAGATAACCTTGTACCCATCCAAGAAGGAAAGGAAAGATTTGGGGGTCACGTGTGCCTGCCGGCGGAATCGATCGTAATATTCTACACAAACAAATGCCACCTTGTCTTGGATAAATGCCATAATCTCGATCAGATCCCTCTTGACCTGTGGCCTACAAACGATATCGTAATCCTTGAGGAAATGGTTGGACACTGCAATAAGCGCATCTTCGGGCCATCGCTGGAACCAATCAATTGTACAACCCGAAACCAGACCAGGAAACTTAAGTGATCTGCTACGGGCTTTTTCACCGACCTGAAATAGCAGTACTATTAGTACAACTGAAATTTACGGATGGTAAGAAGTTATTATACCGGTGAGAAGCATAAAACAATATGCAAATTGGCTTTTGCCCGTTGAATGAAGTATTCGTAGAGGTTGTCCATGGTCGGAATTCGTTTTGGAGCGTTCTTTTTCATTATTGGGATCAATTCATTACATATTTGATCTGAACAAAAAAAAGGAAAAAAAATATTTAAATTAAGCTATTGAAATATCGGAGCAAATCATACCCAAGTCATCCTTCGAAAAGAGGTTCGCAATTTCCCCAGAGCTGAGTACATTGTTAATGTACTCTAAAAATCCTTCATCCTTGATGTCGTTATCGGTGAATATGAATGATATACCCTGCCCTTCGAGGCCAGCAGTTCTATACAGATATCGCAAATCATCAAGCAAATTATTGATGTTGTATGATCTTGTCAAGGTGATCTGGTAGAACTTGTACCCAGCTATGAAGGAAGCCAGTCTGGTTAAGCTCTGTCTTCCGGAACCACCGACGCCCACCAATAGTGCGTTTCCTCCAGGGGTTCTTATAATTCTAGAAATAATCATCAAATGGACCAACGCGTCTCGGAAGAAGACTAAATCCATTGACGCGCCACGGATGTACTCGTTGAACTGTTCCATGTACATGCGAACTCGCGCCGTTGTTTCCTCAAAACTGGGTATTTCTTCGTACAGTTTTGGTGGTTCCAAACTAACATCTTCTCCTTCTTCGCCAGTTGGGTCCGGAGGATCTCTGAGGAAGTCGACGAAAAAGGTTTCTTCCTCCTGCCAGTGCTCCATGTCTTCCGGTGGAAGCAAGTCCGTGGCCAGTTCTTGCAGCTTAGCAACAAACCAAATACGATCCGGGAAGTTTGTAAATCGATCCGCAATAACTCTTACACATTCGTGACGCCAAAGCTGGGAAAGAATAATTAGATCAAACTTATTTGCAAAACTTTGAAGCTACAAAACTTACATTCAACACCGTTTGAATAGTTTGACATTCATCAGGTTTTATCGTTAGCATTCCCTGCCAAATACGGGATAAATCGCGTAGGTTGAATACGTAATGATACTTGGCCGGAGTTGGGAGCATTTTTATTTTGGTAGCTTGCCAGAGCTTACGAGTAAGCCTGATCAACTTCGGAATAAATCCAACGACCGTTTCGTTGAACCTTGCATCGCAAAAGTATCCTTCACCTAGTTTTCCAAAAATCTTATCCATCGACTTTTCGCTAGGAATAGCACAATTGAAAATGCAAAATTGTCGCTTCAGTCGTGGAGGAATGTCGTTACGGCCACCACCTGGATGAATCATGGCTGCCAGCAGTTGAATATCCAGAATTGTGAGAAAATCTCCGGGTTTATCTAACGAATAGAAACCAACGTTCTCCATCATCTGTCGAACAATTTCATTTGTGACCTGATCGCCCCATTCATTCACAATCGGCATGTTAATGTCATCGATGAAAACGGACATTTTACGTTGTTGCGGAGGGCCGTAAGTTGTGCCTACGCGTTTTTCAACGTACGATTCGATAATTCTTTGGAACATGTTTGGAGTCGTAGCCGATGAAAAGTTGAAGCTCTTCGATAAATGAAACTCTGGGTCATAGGCAGACATGTAACCTTTGATCATCACTGTCTTGCCCGTACCTTGTTCACCAATCAGCAGGACAGCTTTGCTTTGAGCAGCTATTAAATCAATCAAATATGCAGTTCGCACATTGTCCACATTCGGAACAAGAATACTGGCAAACTCGGGTACACTATCGCTAGGGTAGTTGTACTCTTCGACACGTTCGTTCCAGTGCTGCCATTTTCCACTTTCTGATACGACGTACTCGAAAATCGATTCGCCGGGCTGCACCTTAGGCCAATGCATTTTAGATGGATGTTTAATAACAAAATCGTTCATTTTATCGCGATCTTCCAACTCCAGTACTGCGCCCAAAGACCACATGACCGAAAAAAGAAATATTCGTTCTAATTGAGCATGGGGAATATCGCTGATAGTTCCATCTTCCGGGGGTTTTAGTAAACCTTGAAGTATGTCACAACATTGGCGTATGTAAATGGCTTCAAGTATTTTCATTTTTGCATCGAGCCTAGTTTGAACGAACGTATGAAGATCATCATAAATTTTATTGAAAAATTTCCGCAAAATATCGGCAGTGTCTGCGGGTATTTTCTTAAGCCATCCATTCAGACACGGTTCCCACTTCAAAACGGAAGCGCTCATGAACACCATGCCCATTCTACTGACGGTAGCTGGAGATGCGTTATCCACATTATCCGGTTCGAAAACTAATTTTGCGTTCGGTGCCATTGTGATACGATCACCGTTAGCCAATGTGAGTGTTTTATTGTCATCCAATACGGAGTTTAAATTTTCAATCCACACAGCATCGACAGGCCCGTCCAAAATCAACCAGACGAATTCTGTTTTCTTTATCTTGAGAGTTCGACGCCACAATGTGGAGAATATACCATCTGTCCAATCGTTAGTTGCAACATCCAGACGGCCGAACATCTGAGGTGCCGTGATAGCCTTCGGGTTCATACGAATTTCTTTGTGAGGTAACCCTAACTCCGTAAAACTCTTCAGCAATGTGTGTATGCAACGTGTTTTACCAGCTCCGGTTGGTCCCAATGTCATCAAACCGTGTCGCACAAGGGACGTTTCGTATAGTTGAATAACCTTTAGGTTCCATTCGGGGTGATTGATTAGTCCGAGTGCTTCAGCACTATTACCAATAGCTCTCTGTAAATCTTTGTATGTCGAAGTACTCAGCTTGATTCCCGGGAAAAGATCTTCAATCAACGAAATAAACAGAGGTTCATCTTCGTCTACCAGCTTGGAAACATTCATATCTCGCAGGACACGCATCACGATTGTTTCCTCTGTATCGGATGGGTTGGCTCGCTTCTGGGCGCCCAAGGTTCGCAGGACGGACAAAATGTTTCGGAGACCGAAATCGTAATGCACCTGCTTGGAAAGCTGCTCCTCGCAAAGTTTGTACAGCGTAAAGAACTTACGAGCCAGAATGACGTTATCCTTGAAACCACAACTGGCCAGCTTGACACGCATAATGATCTGCCGATCAGGAACCATCATAGCAACAGATCTAAAAAAAAAAACCAAATAAGGGATTTATTTGGTGTTTTTACAATTTCATTGACGTAATGAGACAACCCTTGTCCTTAAATCTCTAAGAATTACTTTTATAAACGCTATTAAAAATATAATGTATGTTTACCTGAACATAATCTTCAAGTTCTCGGGCAGCTCTTGGCGACCTGCGTAGCCCGGATTCATGGTGATGAACAGGCCAAATTCCGAGTTCAGTGAAACGGTATCTCCGTCACTGAAAATGAACTCCGATTTTTTTTCCTTGCGAGCTGTAAGCACAATACTGAAACATGAAACCAATTTAATTATTTTTTCTCAACTGAAGAACTTTCAAGCCAACTTACTAAATTTGTTGTGCAGCGACAGACAAAACGGGAAGTTCGATTCGGTTGAATTCATCAAAACAGCCCCAAGATCCAGACTGGGCCAATCCTTTATATATACGACCGAGGCCACGGAAGTCCATCTGATCGGAACAATTAAACACGACCACCAGCTTACCCAGGGCTCGACCCATGTCTTTGGTGGTTTCAGTTTTACCGGTTCCAGCAGGGCCTGCAGGAGCTCCACCCATCGACATTCCAATGGCCTGGGCCAAAGTGATGTAGCAACGATCTGTCAGCGGTGTGATAGCTAAACGTTCCGTTACGCCCAGGTATTCATTCTGATAGATGAAATCTACATCTGTTATTTTGACAATCACTTCATCAGTTTCATCAATGTAGTAGAATCGTGCCTGTTTCTGCCACTCGAAGTCCTGTGCTGTACGGATTTTCAAACGTACGAGGTCGTCAAAAATATCCCTCTGGTGAACATGAATGGTAACCATAGTTTCGAAGCGGATTCTTTCTAGTTTTGTCAAATCTTTCACCGTCAGCTCAATCAAACTATTTAGTAGGTCCAGGAATCTTTGGTTTGTTTTCCTCATAACATTCTTGTCTGTGCGACATTTTCGAAGAGCGTATTCAGCATCCCGTGTCCACAACAGTTGAACACCTACTAAACCAGCTTGACCGCAGAATGTTTGAAACCCGGTTATGAAATCGAATTCTGGATTGGATAAGTTTTGTGCCATAACTGCTAGGATATCGCTAATTGTGTCTTGCATTTCTTTCAATAACCGATTCAGCCAAATTTCGACTCCTCCAGTGCAGAAGACGGGTCTTGCAAAAGCTACGTTTTCGCCATTATCAGATGACATGGCAACGATTTTGCCAAAAACTTTCTCATCAAAATCAACCGAGGCAACTGCATCGAAAATACTCAGCAAATGGGCTTTGATCGAGGTTGGATCCGAAGCTTGACCCAAGATCTCCAGTAACACGGGATCCGAGATGAAGAAGAAACGAGGGAATAGTAGACGTTTGGATTCAAGGTATCCGGTCAAAGACTTCTGACACTGTTCAAGTTGTTCAAACAGATGGTTTAAAGTGTATGCCATTGTATCCTCGCCAGTACAACATTCGACAGCATTGGGATTATCTCTGGCGCGAAACATGATCCTTACCCAAGTTTTGTCAATGCCAGCAAATCGCTTTGCATCTTGAGGCAGCTGCTTAGAAATATCTCCACCGACGAATACAGCCTCAAGGTAAATCCATAAGTTTTGTACTTGAAGCCATTTTTCCAATATTTCTCCGGTGTTTACCAATTTGTTCAACCACAGCATGATCTCTTTTTTGAAGAAAGCATTGAACCGATTTGAAGCCAGAGAACTGACAATCATGATACTATCTTCCAGTTGAGAAACTACTTCTAAGGTTTCTCCCGGTTTTATGAGCAGCTCACCACGTGTTTTGAAGTTGGCGAACTGTAAGTTTACGACTGACCATTCTGCAATGACTTGACGGAGTTTGGTATCGATGTCATTCTCTTTGACTGCCCCTATGCATATATCTTCAATATCATCTTTGTTTTCAAGGAGTGGAGCCAGCATGACGTGCCCCAGAGTAAAATCGGGCGACTCAACTTCAAACTTAGTTTTGAGTAATTTTTCCAATTTTTCCCAATGTCGATCCTTCATGGCATCATTGCACATAAGTTCGAGAAGAGGGCAGCTTTCATTGAAATCGTCAATTTTCTTCTTCAAATCAATGAATGCTAACCAATCCTTCATAGCTTTCGGCAGTTTGCGGCAACGGTTTTGGAAATCTTGAAGTTCGTTGTTGATTTTCTCAATGTCTACCAAAGCCCATGGCGTTTCATAATACTCATCAATGCTACGCATTACTTGCAAGTACAGGGAATACAACTTGTTCAGCAAATTGAGTTCCTTCTTTCGTTTGTGTAAAATGGGATAATCGTTGACTTTAAGGCCTAGGAAAGCTTCTCCGCTGGCATAGGTTTCGAACTTTCTCCACAATTCATCGAATCTGGATTGGAACATCAGCACTCGGTCGCTAGCTTCTTTCGCGGAAATACCTTCCTCCATGGGACCTCGGTCGTCGAATTCTCGGTCGAACTCCTTCATTTCGGCGACCATTTCTTCGACTCCCTTAGACAGTTCTCGTGTAAGTGGTACTTGTAAAGCAATGATTTCATTCTCTACTTCTTCCACCTTCTTCGCCATGGTTTTGAAGACTTCTCGCATGCTGTATACATGGAAAATATCGTCCTTTGTGATGCCGAGATCAAACTCTGAGAGTGTTCTGTATGTTGCTTCTATGAAACCAAGATCGACGTCTATGAAGGTGAACTGCTGTTGAACCTTTTGCAAACAATCCATCGCCATTTTAATGTCATCCAGATCTTTCAGCTTCCTACTCAGAACAGCATCGTTTTCAGTGATAAAGTTCGATATCTCAGCGATTCTTTTGTTGTAAAATTTCAAGAACTTGGAGAGAACGGATTTGATAACCAGCCCGGAATGAATGACGAGTGGTCCAACATGGGTTAAAAAGCGCATGTCTGCCAAATCGAATTGAATTTTTTCGAACAAGGCCGGTTTCTCCTCTAACGAAACTTCGAAGAGATCAGTTTTCCACAAATATTCATAATAATTGTACATGGATCGCAACTCAACTGCGATATCGGGTTCAATCAGCAGTAAACCTCCATCGAATTCGTGAATAAATCTCGATACTTCCTTATGTTCAGAAATTGTTTTGAACCACGATCTCTCATGACGTTGTTCATCCAGCATCGGCCTCCGGAGGGATCTGGCTTCTGTTTTGGCTTGTCGACCCCAAGTTGAAACGGCGTAGAATGTTTCTACCACGTTCATGATTACTCGTTTGAAATACACCTCGATTTCCTCCAGCGATGGTCGAATAACACATTCACTTTCGAGAAGTTCCATTTCAGTAAGTAACAGAGGATTGATGTCCCGTAACGTGGCCGCCTTGTTAGTCTGAAGACTGGAAGGGAACATTTTATTGATTGAAAAAAATAGCTAAAAACGCAAACGGAAACATACTTGGTTAGTTTGATACGATTTCGTATTTTTTCCAAAGAAGCTTTGACCATTCGTACAAAAACTGCTATAATCCTGTGGTTGAAGTAGGCAAAAAGCTCCATACAATCTATGTGAAGTAGAGTTACATCGTAATTCAGTCCCGCGTAATCTTGGAACACTGCAAATTCAAATTTGTTTTTTTCATTTGATTTAAAAAAATCATCATAAGCTCTTACAAGCTTTCCGATGCATTTCAGGTGACGGGTAAGCGAGTGCTTTGTAAATCTTTTCAAAGATAATCCAATCATACTTGTCAATCGGAAGTGACTCCTCGTGCCTCCGGTTCTGATCGTTGATTTGGTCAAGCGGAAGCTGAAACTTCCGGTTGCCTCTATCGTCGAATTCGGCAATCTCAATTTTGTCCACAAACTTGGTTATCAGCTCAATGGTGGCCTTCTCCATGGCTTGGGATTTTTTCTCAATGTATTTTTCTGAAAAACAAAATTGTTATTTGGGGATGCAAATGTAGATACAACTAAATTATGACATCCTCTTACCGACAGACTGGCGATATTTGACATTCATATCAGCAAAAACAACGGCTTCGACAGCTCCGTTCGGCAAAACAATCAAATCGATATTGCTAAAGCATTGCAAAACATCTTCGATTCGCGCTTCCTTGATGTCGTTAACTTCCTTCACAAAGTTTTCAACCTTAATTAATACCTGGAATAATAAATGTTCAATAAGTAAATGCATTCCGAAATTTTAAAAAATATTCTTACGGAATCGATTTCTGCCAGATACTCCTTCAAGTTTAACGACATCCACGTCACAACGGTCAAACCGGGGAGGAAAACTTCTTCCAATTTGATCAACATAGTTCTCATCAACGGAAGGAAGATGTTTGGAATTTGAAGTCTCACTGTATTGTTTCGCCTCAGCAGATCTTTCACTTGTTCATATGCATAGTAAAGTTTTTCCTTCTGAAGTACGAGGAGAACAGCAAAATCTGGAGCTGCTAAACCCCATTTCAAAACGTTTTCTGCCTCTTTTATTGTCTGTCGTAGGAAAGGATGGAAATTGATCACCATCCAGTTGGTCTGCAAATCCTTACGATAAATCGGAACTTCCAGCTTCTGTCTAGCCTGATCAACAAAATCCCACCATGCCCGATGATGTAGCATTTCGTAGTGCAGCAGAACTTCGCTTAAGTAGTTGTAATACTTGATACAGAGCTGAGCCTTTCGGTTTTCGACTACGCAACTTCGAAATTTGATAACCTTAATGGTATCATCCATCTTCCGAAATAGAAATCGAGCCCACATTATCCGTCCAACGCTATTCGGCACGCCCCAAATAATCGGTGGCGTAGCACGATTTTCATTGTAATAGTCTTTTATCTCGAAAATCTGCGTCTCCAACAGCATAGCAATATCTAGATACCGTCGATCCAAACACAAGCATTCCAACTGTAGTCGCTCAAAACGCTTCAACACCAGAAGACGACTTTCAATGTTGGGTACAGAATTCACCATTTCCTTGGAATACTTCTGCAACCCGATCTCCGCGGCTTCTACCTCCTTCAAAAATATCTCATAATCATGGTCAAACTGGTGCTCTCGATGTACCAGGGGGTCATAGGTCTTAGAAGATATAACATCGAAAGCTTTTTCAATCTTACTGGAAAACACTTCCGTTCCCGAGATACCAATCTGATCAATAACCTGATACTTGAGGACCAACTCCATCATGTTTTTGATTTTGTCCAGCCGTGCATTAAACGTGTCGAGCTTTCCAAAAATGTACATGTCGGAACATTCCCATGGAGTTTCATCTTCTGCTTCTTCCATGTCATTCACAGTTTTGTAATAGTGGAAGCGATATATCATATCCAATTCCTTACAGATCTTGATCTTCTGTAGGATGGTTTCCTTCGGTTGGTCGTATATAGTTTGTTTCATTCTACAGGTAATATACATCTGACAGTTCATAATGATCTGATTGGTCACCTTTGACAGAAGTCCAGTGATTCTTTCCGAGGTATTGTAGAAGCTAGAAGTTTTGTACACTTGTCTTATAATCGTCAATAAACTAGGAATATCTGCTGCAACCTCCTCCGGGCCACACCGATACAGCGGATCCCAAAAGCGTTCAATCGAACTAATGTATCGAACGTTATCCCTAGATTCGTTCAACTTGCAGGTTACTTCCTGGTCCATAAGTTTCCATTTCTTGAGCAACTTCGAGCGGGACAGCTTCAAACACATATAATAGCTTTGGAAGGGACGCGAATCGATAAATTCCGCGATCGAGGTGTACTTGGTCAGCATACTGCGCCAGTACTCCAGCTCGTGAAGCGGTCCCACATTGTACGGATCCCGACGAATCTGGTTGCCCTGGGTCAGCGCGAACTGAACCTGACGCATCCAGCGGGCAAAGGCACGCTCGGCCGCGTAAACTCGTTCCGGTATCCGTGCCGATTCCTCTACCTGAACCGGAGCAAGCAGGTGTCCCTTGTATAGGTCGTGATCCACCTCGAACATTATGCGTCCGGATATGTCTTTTTCGGTACCTGGGAAGTTTTGTCAATAGAAATTTGTTAGACTAAATCGAATCTGCATTGACTGTGACTCCGGCCATAGCTCAGTGGTAGAACATTTGCCTTCTGAGCTTATGGCCGTGAGCTCGAGCCCGAAAGTAAATATCGAATCAAGTTGTTCCGGATAAGGTTTTCAATGCCTTTCTACCATCTGTACCGTTAATAAAAGTCAAAGATGTTAAAACTGGAATAATCAAAGATTAGTCCCCAGGAAACTATGTATACAGGGTGGCAGTGAAAATTATCATGTCGAATTAAAAAAAACCGACAACATTTTGTTGATTGGTCCAAAAAACTAACATGTGCGGAATTTTTAAGAATAGGCATGTAATTAAAAGTAATTTCAATCTCATTGCGACTCATTTTAATGTTATAAAGCATTTTAAACCTTAGACCAGCGTTGTTTTAAAAATAATTAAATAACGAATTGTAAATTCCTTTTGCAATATTTCGATTCAAACGGAGATTATTTAGGACGTTATAAATTAAATTTTTTGACACTTGAAGATGATATTAGGGAGGAAATCCATTTACCGGTTTTTGGCAATCAAGGGGTTTTAAATCTGTGTATTTTTAATAGAATGGTCTCAAAACCAATTAGTTATTTTAAACAGAAACAAAACCCCAAACCCAAAAAATAAGCTTCTTAAGACTTAATTAAGAAAAAGTATTATTATTTTATTTTATTTAGTCTGATGAAAGCTGATTCTTTAAGCTTATTAACTGTTTTAAACATAAGTGGTTCTGATTGAAATACGGTCTTGGAATGAGCTGTTTAATCTCATAATTGAAGCTTCAAGTAATACCGTATTAAAAAGAAATCGGTCAATTGAGTGTAGGAGTCATTTCTATTTCTCAATGATAACTATCTTTTTGTTCGACCTAAAGTAACAATGCACAGTGGTCCAGATCAAACATTTAGCGAGACAAAATTAATAACGCAAAATCGATGCTTTTAGAAAAATCATTCCTTCAACAAAGTTACTTCATATAACAGCTTTCTTTTTAAAAAGTAAATCATTACGATGTGGACGTGTCATATAAGTCTGCTCGGGTGTATGGAACTTCCATTTCACCTTATCGAACACATCTCTAAAATCAAACATGATATACAAAATAATACACCTGATTTTGCGCTATCTAAGACTATTATCTGCATTAAATCAGAAATCTTTTTAAAACTTTAGAAGCCAAAAAAAATAGTAGGAGTTAGAGAAGGAATTGATATTTTTGTTAGAGAAAAACATGAAAATAAATACCTAATGTTTAAAAATAAAACTCTCGAGTTAAACAAAAAAAGTATCTCCAGTTTTTTTCAGTTTCTTATATTTTTATTACAATCTAGTTGATGCAACAAAGGGCAGATTTTATAGCACCTAAAAAATCGATTAATTTTCACACAATAATGCTCCTAGCTTTATAAGACAATACGATAGTCATGCACAGTGTTTAGAATACATAAAACTTATTGAGTTTCAATAAAAAAAAGTTATAAACTAAAAACATATTCTTAGACGAGCTCTACTATTGAAAAAATCATGGAGGATACCGTTTCATTGCACAACCTTGGTATGTTCAGCAATGGTCCTTTAAAAGATACAATCTATAGCTTTGCAAAACATTTCTTTTATTTATTTTATTTACATAGTATTCCGTCTCACGACATAACTAAATTGCTAAAAATTCACTCTGTCCATTGCAACCGTTCTCCAAATTCTTGGGCACCCCACGTTTGCCAGATCACGCTCCACTTGGTCTAACCACCTCGCTCGTTGCGCCCCCGCTCGTCTAGTTCCTACCGGATTCGTGGCGAACACCTGTTTTGCAGGACAGTCGTCCGGCATTCTCGCAACATGTCCTGTCCAGCGTATCCGTCCAGCCTTCGCCACCTTCTGGATAGTGGCTTCGCCGTAGAATCGCGCTAGCTCGTGGGTCATCCTTCGCTTCCAAACTACGTTCTCTAGCACTCCGCCGAAGATGATTTTGAACACTAGTCGCTCGAATACTCCGAGTGTGCGTAGGTCCTCCTCGAGCAATATCCACGTGTCGTGCCCGTAGAGAACAACCGGTCTAATGAACGTCATATACAGGTTACACTTCGTGCGAGGGCTAAGTCTTCTCGACCGCAGTTGGTTGTGGAGTCCATAGTAGGCAGGACATCCGCTGATAATTCGCCGCCGGATCTCACGGCTGGTGTCATTGTGTGTCGTCACCAGTGAGCCAAGATAGACAAAGTCTTCGACTATCTACAGCTCGTCGCCGTCGACTGTGACCTTGTTATTGCTGGACAAGCGGGTTCGGTCGGTCTCGGATCTGCAGACCAGCATGTACTTCGTCTTGGACGTATTAATCATCAACCCAATTCTTCCTGCTTCGCGTTTCAGTTTGCGGTAGATCTCCTCCACCGCCGCAAAAGATCTGCCGAACATTTCTATACACTATCTATTCACCGTAAGAGAAAGAGAAATTTTGGCACTTGTAGCACATTTTGAAAATTTTACGATGCAAAAATATTTTCAAGATCTTTGGACGTTGTAAATTTTTTTACAGCACTGTAAGTGATAGAAATCGAGCTATTTTTGCATCACAACATGCGAAAATAGAACACGTGTTGTAAAAGAAATTGAAGGCCGAATTGAATTGAAGATCTTGAAAATGTTTTTGCATGGTAAAGTTTTCGAAATGTGCTACAAGTGTCAAAATTTCCACCACATTTTCTCAACACGAATGAACTTGCTCTAAGAAATTAGTATCACGAATTTACATGGTACAGACTAATAACACTGGTTTACAGCATTTTTGAACTCAGTAAACTGAAGGTCATTTCTAATGTGAAATCGGGCGCTGAATCCGAAAGTGAAATTCAAAAAAATCTCAGTAGAACCGTTTTTGAGTTATGCTCCAAACATGAAATTTTGGAAAAATTAAAAAAGTTCTTGTACTTAGATTAAAATATCTCGGACGGCATAACAGTAATTTGAAATCCCTCTTTTGCATATTGAAGGTGAATAATTTTTCTATCGATCATCTGAACATTGTTTTTGCGTTTGACCAACAGTTTTGTTGATATTAGTGACTTTATGACAAAAAAAATTAAAAAAAAACACGCATTTTTTTAGAGAAAATTTTGTTTTAACGAAAGTTTTAGACTCGATGGTAGCATTTAAAAAATCCGATTTTCATTTGCGCTTAAATGTCAATTTAAAACAAAGATTTCAAGTGGTTATTTATCAAAATCGGTTGAAAATTGAAGAAGTTTTGGCTACTTTACCATAACTGTAATTTTTGCAGTTTTTAATAATTTAACGAACCGCAGTACACTTATAATAGTATAGGAAGAATAACACATGGTAAATCTCACTCGGTCCAAGTCAAAATTATTTATTAGCTTACCAGAAGGTCACATGCCAAGTTTCAGGAAGATCTGACCATAGGGAGGGGTTGCTTGAGTCTCAAACATGAATAAAATTTTAAGGTTTTCTGCCCGGGAGGAACAAAAAATACTGGTTTTTCATCAATAACTTTTTTCATCACTAGCCGATTGTTTTTTATGGTTAATTTTTTTTAAAGCCTAAGTTGAGACAAATATTTCACCCGAAGACTGTAACTCGATTGGATTTGAAACGGAAAAGTTATTGCGGTGCAGATTTTTTAAATGCTACCATCGAGTCTAAAACTTTCGTTGAAACAAAATTTTCTCTAAAAAAATGCTTTTTTTAAAATTTTTTTCTCATAAAGTCACTAATATCAACAAAACTGTTGGTCGAACGCAAAAACAATGTTCAGATGATCGATAGAAAAATTATTCACCTTCAATATGCAATAGAGGGATTTCAAATTTCTGTTATGTCGTCCGAGATATTTTAATCTAAGTACAAGAACTTTTTTAATTTTTCCTAAATTTCAAATTTGGAGCATAACTCAAAAACGGTTCTACTGAGATTTTTTTGAATTTCATTTTCGGATTCAGCGCCCGATTTTACATCAAAAATATTGGTCAGTTAATCAAGTTCACGATTTTTTTTAAATTTTTTAACTAGTGTAATTTACTTTTTTTTCAGAATGTGCTTGTTATATGAAGTAACGGTGTAGAACAAATGATTTGTCTAAAATGCACCGGTTTTGCGTTATTAATTTTTTTTTCTAAATATTTGATTTGGACCACTGTGCAATGTCGATACGTCTTATTTGTAAAACATAAACTTAACATATAAGATTCGATTTTGTTTTTGAATTATATTCGTACGACAGTAGCTCATCTTTTTGATATTTTTAGCGTCCATGCAAATCTATGTACAGTACCGTTCCTAATTGTATAGAAATTCAAAGCACGCGCACTGTCACTTTGACTTTGAACTTCAGTAACTATTTACTCTGATGGTGTTTTTTGATCAAATTTTCTACGTTAGATAGACCAACTATCACACTATTATATCACAAAATTTAAGCTTTCTGGAGTTTGTGTGGCCTGAGATACAGTATTTCTACGAAAATCGGACTTTTTGGACTTTTATCATTCAAACTGCAATATCTCAGAAATCACGCTACATTTTTTCTTTAAATTTTGCAGAGTGATTGTTGAAATATGAACTAGCATGTCTGAAGTTTTTGAAAAGGTATATCGATTGGATCAAAAGTTAAGTGAGGTACTTTATTTCAGGCATGCTATGAAAATTCACGCATGTAGGTTTTAAAAGATGAGCAGCTGATTTCAGTTATCTAATTTTGTAAAAGGTGTCGACCAAATGGGTCGTCAATATTACCTGTTCACTGTTTTTTGCGATATTGACGCTATTATACACCGGATTCAGATAAAAATGGACACACAGGAGTTTTAGTAACAAAAAAATGATTCCAATTATCCAATTTCGGGACAAGGGTTTTCCAAAAGTGGCTTCTGTATTACCTAATCACTGTTTTGCAATTTTAACGTTATCATTCATTGTCGATCAATCGATGTCAGGTATCAAATTTGGTGTAAAGGATCTGCAAAGGGGGTCGTCCATATTAACTGTTTATGGTACTTTCACGTATGACAAATTGATCCGTATTATGGAGTTATGAGTTGAAAGTTAATGCACAGGATCGATGAGGAAAATTTAAACACAGTTATTTTTCGGGAATTTTAGGTATTCAATTTCGGATAACCATGCAACGAAAAAGCGACAACGAAGTTCGTACGCGATCAGCCTGTAGCATATAAATAATACCTATAGGTCCACCTTTGTGAATAAATTGTTAGTATTTGGAGCGAAGGGTTAAGTAAATACGGAATTCTTGATTGCTTGGACACAGTTCTGTATTATGTCAAATCTTCATTCTGAAGATTTTCATCAAGCTAAAAAAACAATTCTGAAGGTTTATCTTTGCTGGAACTAGGAGGGTTGAAAGTCGTAACTTCTTAGTCGACTGAAATTTCAAGCTAAAATGGACATTCAACCAAATGGTTCACTTGACCCAATTAGCTTGTTCGGTTGTCGAATTTGTCTAATGTCCTATTCGCCCACATTATAACCTCACCCATTGAAGAGGAACCCATTGTTACCTGTATTTCCTATAATTATAGATAAATAAATGTCACCTACTTTTCAAGAACTTCATGTACGTCTCTACTCCATGGAAGAAGTAGCTTTTCTGCAGGTCCGAGCATTGACCGTAGTCCTTGATACTCTCGAGTGCCGGCTTGAGGATATTTTCGAGCAGGGAAGTCAACGTAAAGATAACCGAAGACCCTTCGGGGATTGATATTGTTATCAAGAATATTTCCTGCAATAGCCAGAATCTTTGGTTAAGAAATTCTTGTTTAAATTTTATAACTGTTCAAATTTACCTCCCCCAAACCCTTAACTTCAACTGGCCTTGCGCTGTTATGCCTATAAACGCCGACGCAAATTTCGGTAACCTTAAAATCAGCACCATTGGTAACTAGCGTTTGCATAACTTGTTGCCGTTTCAGCTTCGGGTTGTAACGACCCGAATCGATTCCAGGAGCCGGATACATCCCATAGAATAGCAATAAACCCTTCGTACCCTCCTGTTCGAAAATTTGCTCCATCATTTCGACTGACCAGTTATTGTCGGCGGTGCAATCGATCAAGAACTCCTGTTCCAGGTTCAGGATATGGCCGGCGGTTTCGAGGACGAATCGGTGCTTCGGGCCGATGGCATTCAACCGGCCGCCTCGCTCTAAACGTGCACGCTCCAGCTGCTGTTGCAGCTCCTGTTCTTTGGTGATCTTTGGGGGACTTCCTCGACGGCGTTTCACTAGCTGGGCCAAGCCATCGACCACCGTCGAGATTCCCACCACCTCGTACACCTTGCGGAGGTGCTTCTCCGGATCGACTTCTGGATCCATGGTTAAACGGAGCGGCAGAAGTTCTTTGGAGCGAAAAAACTAGCAAAATTTATCTTCCGGAGCTCATTTGACGGAACCGAAAGTTGCAAACGCCACGACTGCTATGACCCTTTAGAAACTTTGTAAAGTGCTCTGAATAAAAATCTAAAAATTCCATACAAAATTGATTGATTTCTGTTAAAATAAAACCGTAAAATGTTTTAATCAAACGTCTTAAATTAGATTCATTTATTTCGTTGATGTAGGTACTCTGCAAGTCGCAATTTTATCAAGTTTTTCATCAAATTGAATTAATTAGCTTAATAATTTGGACAATATTCAGTCATTTATCCAGTTAAGTTAAATATGTTCTACCCACAAAAAATCATCTTAACTTCATCAGTCGTTCCCGAAACAAAGAATCATTACTCATCGGACGTAGTACCAGTTAGGTATTTGCAGCAGAAAGTATTGATTCCATCAAGCACGAGTTCAGTTCATTAAGAAGCAAAATTCCAAACTGTTGCACAATATTTGCCCGAGCGACCGACCGCATACAGACGTTTGGTGGAAAATTAAACATCGAACCTTGATCTGCAACAGTGTTAGTGATGGAACGGTGCGATGTTTAATCATAATTTTCCCGTTTTCAGAGGGCGTGGCCAATGTGGTGCGCTGCCGAAAAAGATACATATAGGACCTATGCAGCCCTCTCGCTTCCTCTTGTTGCTGCGATAAATTGATACCTTGTTTCCATGTTTTTTTTGCTGACTTTGACGAGTCCATCTCTTTCTTGGTCACTTTGATTTGTGTTTTACTCTCTTTTCTCGAATGGAGGGAGAAAAGTTGATAATGGCAGCTTTTCAAGTTCTTAAAAAAAGATCTAGCACAGATGCCACACAGCTTATTGAAAGAAAGTAGGGAAAAGGGAAATCTTGTCGTCATTCTGTGGTTTTTTTTTGCTGAAAATGTCAATGCAATAGAGTTGGTTTATTTACCTCCAGGCTGGGAAGGAAAAGTCCATCCAATGTGCGAATGAGTAGAGCAATACCGTCGTCAGTGTGAGCATATGTTAGGTTGGGAAAGAGAAAAAGTGGATCATGTGCAAATATAACGTTGATCTTTTCTAGGCTAGTTTTGCTCGTTACCAGCTTATAGTAGGTATGTATGTATGTGGGAAGATGTGTGGTGTTACCAGCAAGTTTTTGTATTGAATGATAGAGTGTTTCTAGAACTGAATAAAATTCCAGTACCAAAGAAGTTTAAACTATGTAAAAACATACTAAATAAGATACCATCGAGACAATTTATTGGGGTTTACAAAAACGATGTAATTTCAATTAAAATTATGATTTTTAGAGTACATATACAACTTAATAGAATGGATAAAACAGCTTAAAAGCTTAAAAAAAGCTTAAAAACCAAAAAATTAAAAATTGTTGTGTTAAGGTTAGTTTAAATTTTTGGCATGTAAGCCGTTTCAGAGATCTTAGCTTCCAACAAATCGAATCTGTTTCTTGAATCTTGAATACTCAATGGAAAATAAAAGATCTTTAATCTTCAAAGCAAAAATGCACACTACTGTTCAACACTGACCCAGCTAGGTCAATGTGATTTTCTAACTGTAAAAACAAAATCATAGAGTTGTAGACTCAAGATGGGTTATGTGAACGTTCTCCGACATAACGTGACTTTTCAAAGGGAAAAAATTTAGACAAAATAATCACAAGGCAGACGCCTTGTGATTATTTTGTCCAAAATGGCATGCCGATGACCCCCAGCACCCATATTCAATGAAAGTGACTGTAGTAAAATACTCCCAAAAGCCTTGATGTATCTAGATTTCAGGGCTTTTTAAAAAGCACTTGTAGTAAAAGGGTAAAAGGGCAAGAACCTTCAAGGAAACACAAACTCTCAGGAATAAGGCGGAAGATTTAAAACAGCCCTGAGAGGACACCAGCTATAGTGTAATTTCGAATTTCGAAAAAATATGTACTGTGTGGTCAATTCTGTAAAGGATTTTTTTTGAAAATTTTGGAATTGAACTGAATGGTAGTATATAAGCCCCGAGCGGATAGCGAATAAGTGAGTTTATACTGTTCAGTGATACCACAGAGAACAGACGTACAAGCTCAAACAAAAAATCTTCAAAAAAGTGTTTAAATTTCAAATACTGTCATCCAAAAAAATACGTTTAAAATTGACCTGAAATATTGCCATCTATTGCGCCGTTCAAAAGTTACAGATCAAATTTTCAAATTTGGATTTTCAAAAAGGCATAATCGTATAGGAATTAATTGTTAAACTAATGCCGCTATAAAATAGACGGGTTCAGTTTATTGCTAGATAAATGCAATAAGAGTTACTTTTGACTGGACAGAATTTCACTTCTTTTAATTTTGCACTTCTAATGCAGGCAAAATAACTAACAGTTTTGGAATAAGTTTTTGCACTTCTTGAACGGTTATCGTTAGAGGACGAATCGGCTATATCCAGTCAATTAAGAACATTCTTGACGATTAGCCTTACCCATCAGAACTGGTTCAAGACATCTCAGAGCGGATTACTTTCAAGCAAGTTTTTAGCATCCCATTGTCCAAAATTCAGTACTTCTAGCTTGAACAAAATAGCTAATAACTTTTAAGATATTTTTCCATTATGCAACGTGACGAAAGTGTTACGCAACTTTAACAGCTATTTTCTTGAAACATGCCAAACAGTTCACACGACCTGTTCAAAATTTACCAAAATTTTTTTTTGATTCTCAGTTTGGTTTTGACAGTTCTCTGAGGTGTGCTTGGAGACATCTGGTGGCCCAGCCAAAAAACAAAAAATGGTCCAAAACGGTCGTTGGAAATTTTACACAAGTTTCGGCTAGCTTGTACGTCTGTTCTCTGTGGTGATCCGAATATTCGACCTAATGTTTGGTTAAATATTTAAGAAAATAACAAAAGCGTTTTTTTTTATTTTATCCTTTTTCCTTTATTTGAATGCTCCTCGGCGTTTTTGTGTCGGTTATTTTCAAACAGCATTGAAAACTTGTTTTGACGAATTGTTGATGAACTTGATGATGGTGGAGCAGTAAAATTGTCGTATTTTAATTCGAACAATAAAACTGAACAGGTTTGAAGACGTTATTTCCAATGTTACGAAAGTTATCACTCATCAATGTTTCGATATTACTTTTTAAAATTGTTTATGAAGTGTTAAACCACGGTTAGTTTATCAAACATAACTAACCGTGATCTGCGTGTTCTTTTAGTAAGAACTGTTAAAAATTATGAAAATTGTTGAAAACTCAGTTACAATGCAGGTTTCTTAACTTTCTCACCTCTGATCAGCACAGCAATGTAGCATTCGTGTACTTTCGAGAGAAAAGTGCCTGCAGTATCCGATTGCGCATTTAGTGCAAGATTTAATGTCTTTGGTTAGATATGCACACACTCCATTTAATTGCAATGGCCTACCTTAGTAAATTCAGAGCAAGCTCTTAGAATCACTCAAAAACAATCTGCTATTGTGCAAAGAACTTCCTAAACTCCAAACCGTTTTGAAAAACCATTGATATTTTCGGTACTATTATGTCTGTTCAATGAAGTCTAGTCGAAACGGGTCGAAACAAGTAGAAATGGATTGACAGTTGATCATTTTTCTCTTTCCAATTGACTTCGACCGATTTCTACCAGGTCGAAACGAATCCTACTGCCGAGCTGGATTGGTTTCGACTAGTTTCAACTTGCTCCATTGAACAACGACCTGACTAGTTTTGACCAAAACATTGGCTCGTTGAACACCTACCAGTTGACAGAAACCAGTTGAAACCTATTTTTACCAACCGTTGAACGAAGCTATTGTTTACGTTCTACTGTCTCCCGCCTATTCGATAAATCTCACTCCTCACGCCTATAAGGGTATATACGGACGATAGTATTGGGGAACAATTGGCCTCAGTCATAACCTCAAATTTTGATTTGCTGGCGGCCTCACCATTAATGCTAGGCGCGTTACTAAAATCAGTATTCGTTTGTTTTAAACTAATTATAATATTTCTGATTTGATTTTTTTTTTAATCTATCAACAGCTTAACGTTTGAATTCATTACGGGGCATCCCTAAATGGAAGAGGATAAGCCATCTTTTGCTAATGAATTTTCAAGGTGATTTCAAAACATCTGAAATATATTCTCATGTACTGCTTGGAAAATTAAAAAAGCGTTGTTTCTAACTTCTTAACGAATGCAAAATCATCCACTGTTACAGCAGTAAATTAATGAAAGTCTTGTCTATGCTAACTTTGAAAATAATCGCCTACATGCTCTGGTTATTTTAAACATATCCACATAATTCTCTAAATCGTTTAAGTGTGCGATACAGTATGTTGTAATTTCGTTCCGATAAATGATGCGTTTAATTTCACATTCGAATACGGGAAAGTTGCAAATTCTCAGTACTCATGAAAATCAATCAATCAAAAAAAAATATAATCATTTTCGAAATATCAATGCACTTGGCGACCCTGATTACCCAAAAAAATCAAAACACGAACATCTATGTATCGCTTTTCCACAGGACGAATTTGTCGATATAAGTACAGGAAAACCGCGTTTATCGTGCGCCCTTCTCAAAAATCGATTCAATTCTTCCATGGTTTGAGGTTATGGCTGAGGCCTCCTGCTAAGGTGGTGTTCGTGTAGAACTATCAATATATCCTAATAGCAGCAATGTGGTACAAAGAAAGTGATGAACAAACACGCACACTAGGTATCAGGCCCTGGCAATTTCACTTTCAATCGTCAATCGTCACTCAAAAATGAGCACAAAACGCGTCATTCGAAAGAGCTTCACTGTCAATTCCCTCTCACAGCAGCTTCTCTTCACATTCGGCAAACGCTAATTTCACTCCGCTTTCACCTCGGTCTCCTTCGTTCGAAACTGGCAATCGTCAATTTCATTTCAAAACGAAATTCGAGCATATCCCTTTCAGTGAAAGTTTCATTGCGTATACTCGCATACCTCCGAAAACAAAGCCGGCCGATGCCGGCTGTAAAACAACAATATACACCAACAATTTGCTGGCGCCCAAGGAAGACACCAACAATTGCTTGAAGATGCACACGGTGTCGGGCCGACACGGCCGGACGCACCTACAAAAAATACCAACAATTGCTTGAAGACGCACATGGTGCCAGGCCGACACGGCCGGTAGACGCATCAACAAAAATACGAACAATCGCACGAGGCACATCAAGAAATCTGTTGCCACGCGACTGGTGTGTGTGTGTGTGTGTGTGTGTGTGTGTGTGTGTGTGTGTGTGTGTGTGTGTGTGTGTGTGTGTGTGTGTGTGTGTGTGTGTGTGTGTGTGTGTGTGTGTGTGTGTTGTGTGTATGCTATTTGCTGTCTGTTTTGCTGCATTGAAAGTCTCGTTTGACGTCGAAATTGATGACTACTGATTGCGGGCAGTTTCAAGCATCATTGAAATTCTCTTCTGCTGACTTTTGAATGTCTTTCTTTCACCCGAGCAGTGAATATGAGAGGATTCACTTTCATTCGAGTAATGACAGTGAACTGCTCGAAATTGAAATTTGTTGGAGTGAGTCGAATAAAGGGAAATTTCAATTTCATTCTTTCCTTTCGACGATGCCGAGCCCTGCTAGGTATTACATAACTCGTTACTCAAAAAGTAAAAAGGTAAACGAAGCCTACGTCACTTGCCAGGATGTTTATGTAAGTTATCACCATTTCAATCTAAGCCAGCCTAAATCATACGACAGAAGAAATCCAGCGACGCATCGGGATCAAGAGGCACATTTTATGCTGACGCTAGCTGCGCGTATCCAGAGACACATTCTATGCTGACGCTATCGGCGCGTGGGAAAACCGTATCATTAGTAGTAAGAAAAATATGTATGCGATTGACATAAATAGAAATAAAAATTGATTGACCAGTTCAGTTTTTGGTTGACCGTCAGATTGATAGTTGCTTTTTTAAAAAGTATATCACAGCCGAAAACTCATAACTGGCGCCCGAAAGTCGGGACCATCTTCCAGTAAAAGGATAAGCCCAAAACTTAGCAAAACTAAGTTAGTAAGCGAAGCTGCCCTGAGCCACCGAGTAGGACTTCGAGGACCGGACCCAGCTCCATCATCGCCAAGCCGATCGACTTGCGTCCCCGAAGGAAGGCAAAGACGCACGCTGGAAAAAAGGAACCAACCCGGACAAACTAAATAGGACCAAAAGGATCTAAGCGATGTCCCGCAGTACTTTATTGTACTTCCTGTAAGTATAACTTTCATGAAAGAAATAATTTTAAGTAAAATTAAAACGTTATAAACGCGAAATCGCCTACTAATAACACAGCAGCAAGCCCGGACCAACCGTAAGCGACCTGCTAAAATATCACAAAGTGATTTACTAAACCAAAGTTGAAACAAACTAAAAATCTTTTGAAAATAATTAAAACCTTATAAACGCGAAATCGCATACTAATAACACAGCAGCAAGCCCGGACCAACCGTAAGCGACCTGCTATAATATCACAAAGTGAACAAACTAATCCAAACAAAAACAAAAAAAAAAACCTCCCCGCGACGCGACGCAACAGCGATAGTGAACCGCGAGTGTAATAACGATCAAACAGCAACAGCGATAGTGAACCGCGAGTGTAATAACGATAAAATATTTATTTTTTATTGAGATGGTGGAACCTAGCCAGATTCTTAGGCCACCACGGCTTTCGGTTCCAAACCCGGGGCCCGCTAGCCAAAATAACCGATTCCAAGTTGATAGGAATATTAGTTTTGAAGATCGCGGTAAAATCCCTCAAGTTGTAAGGGATTTACCTGATTTTAATGGCAATCCGAGAGATTTAAGCTCGTGGATGCTGGACGTCGAAGACGTTCTTGAACTTTTCGACGATTTAAGGGATACATTTCAGTATCACCTGTTAATCAAAACCATCCGTAGGAAGATAAAAGGTGAGGCCAATAATGCGCTCATAACCAGCAACACCCCCACACAATGGGAAAATATTAAAGAAGTTCTGAAACTTTATTACGCTGATAAGAGGGACCTTATGACCCTCGACAACCAGCTTAAATCTTTGAGCAGGAACAAGCAGGAAAGCATCGAGAGCTATTACTCTAGAGTAAGGGAGCTTGTCACCCTTATAAGCTCAGCCATCTCGATGGATGACCAGTGGCGTGGTAATGAAATTATTTTGATGAAATTGTATAACCAAATAGCATTGGATACTTTTATTAGGGGACTTGGAGATCCACTCTCCAGGTTTTGCAAAAATTTTAGACCGCAAAGCTTGGCACAGGCATACAGTTATTGTGTTGATTATCTAAATTTAGACGCACGAAATGCCCCAGTAGGCATCGCAAGTTGGCACCCCATTCCATCAGCAGCACCAAGGCAGCACAATGCACCGCCGGTGTTTCCTAGAAATTATCATGATAAACCGCCACTACCCCCTCGGCAAATTCAACACTTTCCACAAAGACCACACCCACAAGCTCCACCGCGTCATTATCATCGAAATTTTATTCCACAAGCTCAAAGGAATGTTTTTGCTCCAAATAGGACTTTTGCTCAGGCTCAACCTCGTCCTGAACCTATGGACACGAGTACTATTCGGACTCATAATATTAATTATGGCAATCGGCCAGTAGCCCAACGCCGAAGGGCAAGTGACTCTATGAGAGTTCATGACCCTCAACCCAAGCGAACAGCACACACATTAGAGAAAACCGCCAATTCCGCAGAGTACCAACAGTGGTACGATAAACAATCTCAATCAAATCAAAACTATTTTGATTATGAAGAGAATTTGGAATCCTTGGCGAATCTAGATTTAAGAAACACAGATAAAGAAGAAAATGCAAGTTCACATGAAAATAATTTTTTAGAAAAAACTCATTGGGTAACAAAATGGTACAACTGAAACCTATTTCCCCACTTCCATATATAAAAATACCTACAACTAAAGGCGATATAAAATTACTAGTTGATTGTGGAGCCAATATTAATATAATTTCAAAAAAATGGGCATATAATAGTAGAACTAATATATTGAAAATTCCAGAACAAACTGTAAAAGGAGTAACTGGAAAAAACGTTATTTCAGAAGTAACTCATCTTCCAATATTTGAACCAGTAATTAAGGACACTTTCGAATTTTCCATTTTTGATTTCCATACATTTTTTGACGGAATCATTGGAACAGGCATTATTTTCAATAACGCTTTCAATCTAATATCTAATCAAGAAGTACTACAAGTTTTTGGCAAAGGCTATACGCTGAATATTCCAATTCATTTTTATAAACCCTCGCCAATGCCACGAAAAATCAATTCGGCACTTGTTACTGAAAAATTGCGACTTAAACACCTTACAAAGCAAGAAGTGTCAGAACTTGTCCCAATTTTAGAACAATTCCAAGAAATTTTCCACGATCCGGATGATACCCTGTCGTGTACTACAAATGTTAAATGTGACATTCGTACCATCGATGATTTACCTATTTACCAAAAATCATACCCATACCCTATGGCGTACAAAGATAAGGTGGACAAGCAAATGTTAAAACTAATTAATTCTGGTGTAATTAGACCATCTAGATCACCATGGAATTCTCCGGTATGGATTGTACCCAAAAAAATGGATGCCTCCGGAGAGAAAAAATTTAGACTGGTCATAGACTATAGGAAATTAAATCAAAAAACGGTATCTGATAAATATCCGATGCCGGAAATATCCAACATTCATGACCAACTTGGAGGGAACAAATACTTTACTACTTTGGACTTAGCTTCTGGTTTTCATCAAATTAAGATGAACCCAAAGGACATTGAAAAAACTGCTTTTTCTGTCAACTATGGCAAATACGAGTTCCTTCGTATGCCATTTGGCCTTAAAAACGCTCCTGCGATCTTTCAGAGAGCTATGAATGATGTCCTTCGAGAAGAAATTGGAAAACGTTGTTATGTCTATATTGACGACGTTATTGTGTTTGGGAAAAATTTAGAAGAACACAATCAAAACTTGAAAGTTGTCCTACAAACTCTAAAAAATGCCAACCTCAAAGTCCAATTGGACAAATCTGAATTTTTACATAACTCGATTGAATTTTTAGGATATGTAATTGCCGACAATGGAATTAAACCAAATGAGAAAAAAAATGAAGTAATTAAAAACTATCCAGAACCTAAAGACCTCAAACAACTAAGAGGATTCTTAGGCATGGTAGGATACTACAGGAGATTCGTGAAAGATTTCGCTAAGGTAGCAAAACCTTTAACAAATCTTTTGAGAGGTGAGAGGAATTCGGATTCAAATAGTTCCAAGAAAAAAATCACGTTAAACCAACAGGAAAGAGATTGTTTCGAAACCATGAAAACGATACTAACTGGAAGTCACATTTTAATTTATCCAGACTTCAAAAAGCCCTTTTTAATAACTACCGACGCATCAAACTTCGCTATTGGTGCCGTGTTAAGTCAAGGTGAAATGGGAAAAGACAAACCAATTCATTTTGCTTCAAGAACATTGAATAGAGCTGAAGAGAATTATTCGGCAACGGAGAAAGAAATGCTTGCCATTTACTGGGCTCTTAAAGTGTTTAGGAATTACATTTATGGTCAGACATTTAAGATTGTCACGGACCATCAACCATTGACATTTTCATTGTCACCTAGAAATATTAATGCAAAATTGAAGAATTGGAAATCGTATTTAGAAGAGCACGACTATGAAATCGTGTATAAACCCGGAAAAAGCAATGTGGTAGCAGACGCTTTAAGTCGCATTCAAATTCACTCGCTCACGCCAACGCAACATTCCGCAGAGAACGATGATAGTAATTACATTTTATCAACAGAGGCCCCACTCAACGCATTTAGAAACCAAGTAATTATCGAGAAAGTAAACGATAAACCGAACACAATAGTAACACATCCTTTTCCAGGAATAAGACGGACTGTCATTAAGAGAACCTGCTTAACTGACCAAACTTTGGCAACATTACTTAAGGAATTTTTTGATCCTACAAAATTAAACGGTTTGCATACCTCCGAGGAGATTTTGGGGAAACTTCAAGAAGTATACAAACAGTTTTTCAGTCAGGCTGGTCTTCTTAAAATCCGCTTTACACAAAGAATTCTGAAAGACGTCTCAGATCCAGAGGAACAACAAAAAATCATTAGAGAAACTCATTTGAGAGCTCATCGCGGTGTTAATGAAAATCGAGAACAAATTATGCGTGAGTTCTACTTTCCAAAAATTACGCATCAAATTCAAACATTTATCAGAGTCTGTGACGTCTGTAACGAATCAAAATACGATCGACACCCACTTGTTTTACCAATTCAGGAAACGCCCATTCCAAGATATCCATTCCAAATTGTTCATATTGATATTTTTCTTATTCAAGAACAATACTTTCTTTCAAGTATTGACAAGTTCAGTAAATATGGTCGTATGGTGCCCGTACAGTCCAGAAACGCACCACACATTGAAAAAGGAATGTGGACGACTCTTACATCCCATGTAGTACCGGAATCGATCGTTTTAGACAATGAAAGAAGTCTTCAATCACCAAATATTCGTGGTTGGATGATAGATTTAGGAATTCAAGTGTATTTGACACCTACCCATAAGTCAGAAGTTAACGGCGCAGTAGAACGATTCCATTCTACTGTTATCGAAATGTACCGTATTCAAAAACAGATAACCCCAGACGCAACTGTTCGAAATCTTGTTCAAACTGTCGTCGAAAAATATAACAATACGATACATTCCTCAACATCCATGACCCCCAAAGAAATTGTATTTGGGAAGACGAGAAATACTGACCAACAAATTGACCCCGACAAACTAGAAGAAATCCGACAAAAACGATACGATGACGTTTTAGCAAGCCTGACAAAAACTCAAAAAAATCAACTATCGAAAGTTAATAAAAATCGAGCAGATGCTCCTCAGTTCACAGTAGGGAAAAAGGTATTTGTAAAAGACAAAATTATTAAAGCTAAACACAAGCCGAGATTTAAGAAAAACTATGTACAACTAAATAACGAAGTCACTTTTAGAAATGAACATAATGCGAAATTACACAAATCTAATGTCAAAAATATAAATATTAAACATTTACAGGCTACCGCTGATTAGTGGACAAAATATCGAGATTCACAATGTGAGAGAAGATGTAGTCGCCATTGTCAAAACAGGAGAGGCTAAGATAATTGAAGGATATCAAAAATTTATACATACAATAAACATTACAGTCATAGAAAACACTATATACCAAATCGAAGCTGCATCTACGAATATTAGTAACCCCGAGTTAAAAAGACTTCTCGACCAAAAAACTAATGACCTAATTGACAATGTGAGAAGGCTTAAACCCAGAACAAGACAAAGTCGCTGGGATGCCCTCGGACGAGCTTGGAAATGGATGTCCGGCTCACCAGACGCTGATGATTTGATATTGATGACAAATGGAATTAATTCCATATCCGATAATAGCAACAAACAGATATCAATAAATGATCAATTATATAGTAGTATAAACAACTTAACAAAAACAATAAATGAACTTATTGAAATAGAGTCAGTCAATTCCAAAATAACTATTGAAGACAACACGATTTTAAAACTTATTTTAAACATAAATATGTTAAACGATGAAATAGCAGCTATCCAAGAATCGATAACATTAGCAAAGATAGGCATAGTTAATTACAAATTACTAACAACGGAGGAGATAAATCAAATTGACGGGATCATGAGCAGTCAAGGCGTACATCTAGAACTCTTGGAAGAAGCGCTCAACCTAGCGAGAATCACCATCGGATCGCACAAAGACACACTACTTTACATCATAAAAATTCCAAAATTCTATCCGGAAACATACGAGGAACTAAAAATTGAGGCAATCTACAAAAACTCTCAACGCATCCAACTGAAGGGTAACGATTATATCAGAGGATCAATTGAACTATTCCGCCAAACAAGCCATTGCGAACGATTCGGAAATTGGAGTTTATGTCACAGATCAGACTTAGAAGATGTTTCCAATGACCGTTGCATTTCAAAGATAGTGAAAGGAGTCGAAAGCAGTTGTTCTTACGAACATTTCTCTCAACATGCACCTACAGTCGAGATGAGCCAAACGACAGTACTTGTAAACGATGTCAGTACAACTTTACATTCCACATGTGGAATCGCCAACAGAAACTTAACAGGATCATTCATCATTGTATTCCAAAACTGTTCAATAACAGTTGAAAACTTCACGTATACAAATGATATCATCAAAACAATAAGCCAACGAATCTTCATCCCATCAACTAGTTTGGTAGCGATGCAAGAAAACATCGAATATAAAATCGATATCCAAACACTTCACCAAATGCAACAAAAACACCTAAAGCACTTGGATCATCTAAAATCAACAACCACAGTACATGGCTGGTCGCTATTAGGAGGATTTTCATGTTCATCCATGATTATCATTATGATCATAGTTTACACTCTGAAAAAATCGCATTCCCAAGGCGCAATCGTTCAGATTGAACAAACAAAGGAACCTCAGAAACCAGTAGAAACCAAAAGTTATCATTATTACCAACCGGCTTCCGCTCATTCATCTTTATCAGCAGTTTAATATTGAACCAGGAGGTTCAACACTTAGAGGGTGAGCAGTTATCACCATTTCAATCTAAGCCAGCCTAAATCATACGACAGAAGAAATCCAGCGACGCATCGGGATCAAGAGGCACATTTTATGCTGACGCTAGCTGCGCGTATCCAGAGACACATTCTATGCTGACGCTATCGGCGCGTGGGAAAACCGTATCATTAGTAGTAAGAAAAATATGTATGCGATTGACATAAATAGAAATAAAAATTGATTGACCAGTTCAGTTTTTGGTTGACCGTCAGATTGATAGTTGCTTTTTTAAAAAGTATATCACAGCCGAAAACTCATAACTTGTATCCTAGGCGAGAATCGCAAACAGCAGTTGAGAATGATTTTTTTTCTCTAGTTTTCGCTGTTGGTTGTTTGTTTGAAAATGCAACTGACGTCACGAATTGTCATGGTAAGAATGTTTCCCAAAAAAAAAACTTCTACTAACACTGACTTAGAGCAAGTTCACTGGTGTTGGAAAAAAGTGGTAGAAATTTTGACACTTTTAGCAGATTTTGAAAATTTTACCATGCAAAAAGGTTTTCAAGATCTTTGGGCGTTGTATTTTTTATAGCACTGTTTCTATTTCAGCCGTATGTGATAGTAATCGAGCTATTTTTGCATCACAGCATGCGAAAATAGAAGACGTGTTGTAAAAAAAATTGAAGGCCGAACTCAATTGAGGATCTTGAAAATGTTTTTGCATGATAAAGTTTTGAATATGTGCCACAAGTATCAAAATTTCTACCACTTTTTCCCAACACCAATGAACTTGCTCTTAGCACGGGATATACAGCGCCACCTGAGATATGTATACAGGTTGCTATAGCAGTATCTCAATCCGAGAACAGTCATCAAAACTGAAGTGTGTTCAATGCCGTCGGTACTGTATGCCCGTTCAGTGACAGTCTGGGACCTGGGTTGATATTTCTTCATGAAATTTTCACAAAATCTAGTTCAACTATTTAACTAACTAATACTCCACGAAATTTGAAGACTGTGCTTTGACTGGAAAAAAGATGCAACAATTTCCCTATCTTTTTTTGTGAGTAAATCGTTAGCTTGTATGCGTACCGTAAATGATAACAATTATTGTAATCTATATATATAAAAATGAATTTCTGTCTGTCTGTCTGTCTGTTCCCTATAGACTCGAAAACTACTGAACCGATTTGCTTGAAACTTGGCAGGTGGGGGTATTGGAGGCAGGGGAAGGTTCCTATTATGATTTGAGACCCCTCCCACTCTCATGAAGGGAGGGAGGGGCCTCCCAAACAAAAGACAATTTTTTGCAGAACTCGAAAACCCATCAAGCAAATGGTATCAAATTTGGCATGGGGTGGTATTTGGAAACGAGGAGTATTTCTATGAATATAAGGTACCCCTCCCTCCCTCTCAGTGGGGTTATAGGAAGGAGAGAGGGGGGGTACCTTACAATTTTTTATATAACTTGAAAACTAATCAAGATATTGGAACCAAATTTGGCACGGGAAGGTATTTGGATACGAAAAATATTTCAATGATTATTTTAGACCCCTCCCTCTTTTCAGTAGAAAGGGGGAGGGGTCTCTTTCGTTATTTTTTTACATAACTCCAAAACTAATAAAGCAAATGGAACGAAATTTGGCATGGGAGGGTATTTGGATACGAAAAATATTTCTATGATTTTATGAGACCCATCCCTCTTCCCTGTAGGGAGATATAAAGGGGGGAGGGGGCCTCTTTTATAATTTTTTATATAACTCAAACACCAATAAAGCAAATGAAACCAAATTTGGCATGGGCGGGTATTTGGGAACGTGACATGTTCTAATGATTGTTTGAGACCACTTCCTTCTTCCAGCGGGGAGAAAGGGAAGAGGGAGGGGAGTATCATACAATTTTTACTGCATAACTCGAGAACTACAACAGCAAATGGAACCAAATTTGGCATGGAACGATATTTGGGTACGAGCAATGCTTCTATGAATATTTGGTATCCCTCACTCCTTCAAAGAGGTGGATGAAAAGGGGGAGGAGAGATCTTCCTTACAATTTTTAGTCTGACTGGAGAGCTGATCGAGCAAATATAACCATATTTGGCATGTAAGGATATTTGGATACAAGAAATGTTTCTATCATAAATTGAAGCCCCACCTTTTTTCAGTGGAAAGGTATACAGGGGAAAGGGGGGCTTCCATACAATTCCAACAAATTAAACCAAATTTGGCATCAAAAAGTATTTGAGTACGAAAAATACTTTTTCTATGTGAAACAATACCTTTCTTGCAGTAGAATGATGGAATTGGGATTATTGGAAGGGAAGAGGAAGCTTACATTTAATTTTTTTTTACAAAATCCGAGAAATGGACAAAACTTAACATGGAAAATCATTTTGGTATGATTCTATGATTATCTGACTTACCATCCTCCTTTCAGTGAGTAGTTACATAGGAGAATGGAGGTGAGCTCAATACAATTTTGATAGCATAAGTTCTTAATTTATGCTAATGATGCCAACAAATGAAGACAAATATGGCATGGAAAGGTACTTGATTACGAGATATGTTTCTACGATTGTTATAGACCTTTACGCTTTACAGTGTAGAGAGGGGAAGAAAGGAGGAGGCTACATATACATTTTGTTGTAAGGCTTAAAAACTTATCAACCAATGGAACTATACTTGATATAAGAGAATTTTTGGGAACGAAAAAAATGGGTATGATTATTAAAGATCACGACCTCCATTCAGCAGGGGGTGAAGGGAAGGACAGGGGAGAGGGCTCTCTGATCAGTTTTTTAGCATGAATCCAGAACATATTAAGAAAAAACAATCATATTATATAAATAAGATTGTTTGAGAACGATTAATTTGAGACATTTCAGACAGATTAAAATTATCAAATCATTAACACAAATTTGTAGAGCAAGATTCAGAATATAAGTTTAAGTTATCTTTGCGTTGCAATTTGAAACTCCAGCTGCAGCCCTCATTTTATAGCGGTTGCGGTTATGTTAAAATTTGATTTAAAATAATAATAAAAAAACAATAAAAATTTTAATAATTTTTGAAAATATCATTTGAATTTGAAAGGTGTAGCAAAGCACACCGGGTCAGCTAGTGACCCTATAAAATTAATCGCCCAATTTCGTTCAGTGTATGTTGGGGTCAATGAAAGTTTTGATCGCTATCTCCGATCTTCCGGTAGAAAAAAGTCTCGCTTAAAAAAACTTTCAACTTTTGCTTTGTTTCGCCATATCGCATTTTTTCAATGAATCAATAAAAAAAAAACTAAAATTTTAGTTTTTTCTCGATAATGTGATTATTGTTTTCATAGAACATACTTTGTCAAAAATCTCAGTTCTTCAGTATATTGGTTGGATCATTATGATGATTGGAATGTGCGTTTCGGGTTATATTTACCCGAACAGCTTTGGAAGTTTAATATCGGCCTTTTTTATCATTTTTGTGATTTATATCAATTTATTCATATCAATGTAGTTTTAATTATTTTAATCTTCTTTTTCTTTACTCTGGTTTGGAGCGGAGGAGCTCCTAAAGGAGGGCTAGTGATTTAGAGTGTATGTATGTCCATTATTTAAATCGATATTGCCATTTTAGATTCTTTTTTATAATTTTCATTTTTGTAATTTTTGTCAGTGCTATATTTTCTTCAATATTGGCTGATATGAATAAAGCTCTAGTAATTGCTTTTGCTATTTTCGAGCAGTTTTGTGAGTCAAATACTTCGAATGGCATAAATATTTTGAATCCGGAGCTGGTTGAAAGTAAATGTTCTACTCTTTTCATATCTAGTTGAGCAAATGGTTTTAAATTTTGCCATTCTAAAGTTCGAGCTAAGTAAAAGCTATCGAAGCAATTGCTATTTTCTTATTCATACCACCTATTGTCATTTTAATCATTTTTGTCATTTCTCTCATTTTAATCAATTCCGTCATTTCGGAATTTAAAAAAAAAATGTAATTTTTTTTCTTTATTCCCGTTTGTGTTCCACACTTGGTATAAATAGTCATTGAAATTTTATTTTCCCCTTTTTGTCCCCAAGTGCGATTATGCTGAAAATTTACACAGGTAAGTTTTTTGGTTGGACCAATCTACAAAATCTTTATGGTCGGTTTTTGAAATTCGATGACGAAATTTTCCCATACATCCATTGCCACCATACTACATACACAATGCATATTGTTTTTCATAAATTTGAACGCTTGATTACCTTCTCGGCGAAGAAGAAATATAGCCCCCCACCTTTGCTGCCCAAAAATAAACAACCCCGCACTCTTGTTGAAGCACGCGGAATATTTATGATTGATCACCCCTCGAGTACCACCGATCCAACAAGCGAAGACCAAACAACCGTAATCGAGGAAACCATTTAAACAATATTACAAACAAATCATTTGCAAATAACATAACCTCACTTCCGTTTTGCTGCCACACACCGGTTCCGGAGATAATAAAGATGAGCTTATCGGAAGCGGCCGCGTGCCGGAACGTCGTTCGCAATATTCCACTCGCACACTTCATCATCTATAGGAGCTGTGGCCAGGAAAAATAATCCGGAAGGAAAAACCTGGACTCGGAGGCGGGGTGTATTGATGTTCCTCACACGATATAGGAAAGTTTTCTTTCTCAATAGCCAATTTCCGGCCAACCTCGCACCCACATACATAAATATACATTGAATCGTTCCGTGCGACTCTGTTCCTGGCACCAATGCTAAAGGGCCTGTCTGGTACCTGGTAGTTGGTTTATTTCGTTCCCAAGAATTGGCGCGAGGGTGGATCATTTGGCACGGAAATGGGATTATTAACTGCTAACACGAAAACTAGCTTCCGTCCTGGATGGAAGTCGAAGAGCTGGAAGGCTGTTGATTTGATGTCTCAATTGACTTCCGAAAATCGTTCCAAAATAACAGGGAGGTGGGTGGCGTGGAAGGCGACAAACGGCAGGCGCCTTGAATTATGATGGATTCGGGCGAGGTCAGGAGTCGTCTATTTGCGATTTACTGGCGTTTAGGAAATATACATTTCGAGTAATGATAAACGGTACTTCGTTTACCGGTGATATAGAGAGGGATTGGAATCAATCAGTCACTACACAACATGATTGAAATATTTCATATTTTATTTGTTTTATCGTTCTGTGGATAAGTACGTTCGATGTGATGCAACAGGAATTCGACCGTTGAATTGATTGATTTAGAATTAATGATATTTTTGAGGGGTTAGAGGCCAGCTCAACAATCAAAAGCAAACCTATACTTCAGATAAGCAAATTTGAACTTTTTTTGTGTGTTGATTCTTTTGCAGGTTTCTTGAACAGATTTAGGAGGAACAGCAACATTCAACTTAAAAAAAATATATATTTATGATAAACAGCCACAATTTAATGTCTTTGCGTAAGCAAAGATTTTGAATAAGAAAAATTAAACAAACATACACTTTGCATATAAAAAAATTTACACTGATCTATTCCAAAACAGTCTGAGGTTATTTGATAATAATACCAACTTGTTATTTCAAGACAATTGACCATCCTCATAGTCAAAAGGGAAAAAAAACGAAAAGTTGCATGAATGCCTTTTGCCAAGCAACAAGTTTAAATGATTTCATTTATTGCGACAAACTTTTCTTACTCAAAAATGGATAAATCCATCATGAGCGTGTATTCCATTTAGAGAACGAAGTTGTAATTCAAGGTCTCTTAAAACGATCTTAAAACTGTTTATTGAAATTGTTTTATTACAACATTTTTCTAACTGGCATAAAACAATGTTAAAACTGTTTCACAACTGCTTAAAGATTTTCAATATTTACTTACTAAACGCCCTGTTGATTGTGGAATTCAATCGAAATGAAAAATACTAGACATTTTCAACAAATTTGACAATGTTTGCGATACTATTTGTTGTATAGATAATGAATTTCAATGCACAAAACAATAATTGCATCATTAGAGCAATTGAATATGTTCCTTAAATTATTATTTTTTAAATGAAAAAATGCTTAAATATTGTCAACCGTGATTTTCTTTGAGTCGCGCTTATGTTTTGATGCTATTTCGTATATATTTCACTAGAAATTTGAGGTTGCAGGAAGTTTCATGTTAAGATATATTGAAATGAATTTTTTTTTTAAATAATTTAAATGGAATCTTCACAAATCACCGAACGCTTGGGAAAGTAAGTGATAACACGAGAAAAAAAAAATCACGGAACAAAAAGCTCCCACAGTAAAATTCCTATCAGATTCCACGATGTAGTTTTAAAAGAGCTGTGGGTAGTCTTAAGAGAGTTCTGATGGATTTCTTAAAGCTATGTCTATAAGGTCGAATCAAGGCCGGATTAAGGGGGGGGGGGGGCAAAAGGGGCAATTGCCCCGGGCCCCCCGGCTCAGGGGGGCCCCCCGAGGAAAAAAAGTTCTACATTACTTAAATCATACTACTTCAATTTCTTCTAATCTATGGAAAGAAATCAAAACTAGAAAACCGGAACGAAAACTTGAAATATAACAACAAGGGGCCTCCGTGAAATAATATCGAGAAAAGTTTTTCAAGTTAAGGGGGCCCCCTAGAGAAAGTAGGGAAGAAGTTCTCCCACATTTTGCGGGATGAGAATATCAAAATTTAGGTATTGTATTTCAAAATTTTCAGCTCATAATCTGGGCAAAAATATTGTAAACCAAATTCGAAAAAATTAAAAAAGAATATTAGGCAAAACATCCCCAATTTTCATTTTTTATTCATCGAAACGTGTTAGCTCACAGTGCTAATAGAGAACAGAGAAGCTTTCTGATACACATTTAAGAATTTTACCCGGGCAGTATCCGGGTTAATACCGGGTATTATTATAAATTATCACTTTCAATCATTATTATTGAACTTTCCGTTGGTTTATAAATTGTAAACCGCTTTCGCTTTCTATTTTTGAAAATAAATGCTTAAAAATCTGTAGTTGCTTATATTGGACCGGTCGACACTACAGAGTTTCTTTATTGAATTTCCATCACAAATTCTGCCTTAGACTTAAAATTCGTATTAGAACATTTTCAACTGATTTAATTCAAAATTTTATCATTTACTGAAGTAAATATTCTGAATTCAGTATATCATTTCCCAAATGATCATTCTCAAATTATCATAAAAACGATCTAATAGTTGAATTGCCAATATCATTGAGTAATTTTCTTAACATAAATATTTCAATGTTTTTAATCTTATCTTTATCCAGATTCAATTAATTGAGATTTTCTTGTGGTGTTTCTTCAGTTACTGAAGTTCAGATTCCTTGTTTTCCTGAACTCAGGATCTTTGTTTAAGGTAATAAACTCATTTGGATTCCTTTTTTCAATGATAACTGATTCTGAAATTTAAACATTTAATCTCTATTCCGATTTTATTTTCAATCGCTCATTTTTGCACTTGAGCTTAAAAGGCATTCAATTAAATTTTTGTCACATTTAGAATAATAATTTGATAACCTTTTTTTTTATCTGATGAGAATCATATTCATAAACATATTCATAAACGTTTTTTTTTGTGTTTCAAAGATATAAAACTGAAGTTCACATGAGGTGAAATTTCTGCTTTGGCTCTGATTGTAACTTTGAATCTTTTTTTTTCAAACTAAATAAATATTTTTTCTTCAAAACTTAATTTGAAATTATGAATTAGAGTTGAGACAACAAATTGTGGTTCGGAATATAACCTGATTTTTATTCTTGAATTCTTAAACTTTTATATTTGTATCTCTATGGATTTTAAGTTTAATTATTTTATTTATTTTTTTGAATTTTGTCTTCTATTTTTTTAAATCATGGTTGAATTGTCATGAGGTAAATATTTCCCGATGAAACAAAAATGAGAAATAAATTTTGCATTTTTCAGCTCATATCAGAGCATTCATTTTTTTTTTAAATTTCTAAACTCTTCCGCGATGTTTGGATGTGATTAATTAACAATTTTTATTTAAAGTTACCAAAAACTATCTTCTAGGCAGACAACATGGCCATATGAAGACAGTATACTGAACTCATCTACAGTTCTTTTACACATTTGAAATGTTTTGTATTCTCTGGGATAGCATTTGATAAAAAAAATCGAATCATAGGGGCCCCCCGAGAAATATTGCCCCGGGCCCCCCGATGGCTTAATCCGGCCCTGGGTCGAATAAAACTATTCTGTTAGATGTTTTATTATAGCTTATAGAATTTGCTTTGCTAAAAGCTTTAATTTTTGGGATTTCTGATTTTCAGATGAATAAGAAAGAAAAACCATAAACCATAACCATTTTAAACATTTTTGATTACATATATTTTAACAAAACTGTTAAAAATCTTGTTTGAATTTTTATTTTTTTTTGTCTTTGTAAAATAATAACATTTCCATGTCATGTGTCAGAAGCGGATTACTCTCAAACTGCACTGATTTGATATGTTGATCTATCAGCCATTTCCTCAATCGGCCGTATGCACATATGTATTTCCCAATATGCGCATTCAGGAACACTTCCTCCAATTAAAATTTCGCGTAAGTTGTAGGTGATTTTCATAAACCACCAATTCTTATAGGAGCGCGTTTTCATATTCTTCTCGTAGCATGTACGTGAAGTTCAATTGGATAAAAACTATGTAGTTTTTCACGTAGCCACGACGTGCAAATTATTTTGCGTGTAGATATGAATCATAACGAATAAATTAATAACTTACCGCCAACTGAACTAACTTTGGTAAATATAGGAAATATCAAACCTGGAACAGAGTGCTAAGTTGGCCTTGCTCGAGTACGGTCGCATGTTTTTCCGTGGTCGCGTTTTGCTTCGTGATTCCTCAAAATATATTTTTTCATTACCTTCATGACCAAGTTTCAATAAGTTGCAGTGAATTCTTTTACATCATCGGCGTTTTTGTTCAATGTGAATATATTTTTACACGGTTCACAGCTTTGACTACAGCTACTGGATTCTAACTTGCATTTGTGTAGATTTGAGAAGAAAATGCACGTTCTGGAATTGTGAAAAATATACGATTTCAGTCGATTTGAATCGCGTATCCAGTTAAATTTCTTTTCAAATAGTGATAAAAAGGGAAACTTTCCACTTATTATTGAAAAGTACCCTGATTGTGCGTTTTGTGACAGGAAGAAACATGTGGTAGGAGAGAAAAAAACTCAAATTCCAGCGCCCGGTGGGAGTGGTTTTTTTGGTGGCCTGCTAAGCTTAACTGAAAAAGTGCTAACAATTTTTAAAATCCGGAAGATTGAAATTGATCAAGTGATAGGTTAATCTAGACGGATGGAACGAGTTCAGTGACCACCATCACCTTCGGAGCTTCAAAAAGTGGACTCCTTCGTGGATTCAAGGACCAGCGTTTCAAGGAGGACTTTCAGATCAACATTTAGCATATTTTATAACATTTTTGGTGAGCCCGTTCCATTTTTCACTTTTGTTTTTTATTGCTGTTTGACTTTTCAGTTTTATTTTTGAAACAATGCAACATTCGTATTTAAATTAAGTGTATCTTAAAGATTTCCTGTTTTTATTTCAAACTGACATTGTTGATACCTCAGTATCAAATTTAAGTTATTAAAATAAGGCTTCTCTAAGTTGATCCATGATGCAAAACTACTTTTTATTTTGAAATAATTTACTATCAAAAAAAATTTGAACATTATTTTGTACATGCAATGAAGCTCAAAAAGAGGCAAAGAGAAGAAAGAATTGAAGAATTTTCAAAATGGTATTGATCACGAAAAATAGTTTGAGAAGTTTTTGTCGGCATACTATGAAAAATACATTCAATTCAAAATATTGTTTTTTTTCAACCATAAAAGCTTTTTGATAATTCTTTGATTTAACAGGGATCGCTGTTAGGGAAAAAAGGCTAGTTGGATAGGGATGAAATGTGGATGGTAATAATTTTCTTTCAATACTTAACTCAATATATATTTATTTAACGTTTATCGAATGCCTCGTAGAAGTAGGAGTTTACTTATGAAATGTCTAGGAGCATAGAAGGTGTAGGAAAATACGATCGCACCATTGACCAAAATGGATCCTGATCCTGATTAACTGAAAAAGTGCTAACAATTTTTAAAATCCGGAAGATTGAAATTGATCAAGTGATAGGTTAATCTAGACGGATGGAACGAGTTCAGTGACCACCATCACCTTCGGAGCTTCAAAAAGTGGACTCCTTCGTGGATTCAAGGACCAGCGTTTCAAGGAGGACTTTCAGATCAACATTTAGCATATTTTATAACATTTTTGGTGAGCCCGTTCCATTTTTCACTTTTGTTTTTTATTGCTGTTTGACTTTTCAGTTTTATTTTTGAAACAATGCAACATTCGTATTTAAATTAAGTGTATCTTAAAGATTTCCTGTTTTTATTTCAAACTGACATTGTTGATACCTCAGTATCAAATTTAAGTTATTAAAATAAGGCTTCTCTAAGTTGATCCATGATGCAAAACTACTTTTTATTTTGAAATAATTTACTATCAAAAAAAATTTGAACATTATTTTGTACATGCAATGAAGCTCAAAAAGAGGCAAAGAGAAGAAAGAATTGAAGAATTTTCAAAATGGTATTGATCACGAAAAATAGTTTGAGAAGTTTTTGTCGGCATACTATGAAAAATACATTCAATTCAAAATATTGTTTTTTTTCAACCATAAAAGCTTTTTGATAATTCTTTGATTTAACAGGGATCGCTGTTAGGGAAAAAAGGCTAGTTGGATAGGGATGAAATGTGGATGGTAATAATTTTCTTTCAATACTTAACTCAATATATATTTATTTAACGTTTATCGAATGCCTCGTAGAAGTAGGAGTTTACTTATGAAATGTCTAGGAGCATAGAAGGTGTAGGAAAATACGATCGCACCATTGACCAAAATAGATCCTGATCTTTACCTTTTTCCAACTAACACAACCCCTTCCTTTGATACTTGAATATAGATTCGAAGACGTACAGACGGTTTGCATAGTTGGTGATACTTACTTTTTTCTGGTTCTGACTATTTCAAAATTATTTTTGTAGTATGCAGAAGCATGAAGTTGCTAGTTGAACCTAAAGAGTATCAAACTAACATTCCTTCCTTTTCCCCATTGACTACTAGGACGTGGCCGGCGCCGTTATTAATCATTTCAAAAACGGAGAGCATGAGTTTTGTACATTGAGAATGAACTGCTAATCCCAAGCACCATTCTTTTGGACTTTGTGCAAAATTGATGTCCTCGATTAATCACGGAGTAGCAACCATTGGCGACGTGGAACTTGTCTGCTTAGCCACGCCAGTAATCATGGAATTCGAAATGCGCATGAATTGATAAAAAATAACAAAAAAGTCATCTTTTTTTTTAAGTACGTAATTAAATAACATTTCGAGTTCAATGATTTAAGTTGGATATGAGTAGTCAAACAAGCTAAGCTAAGCTAAGCTATAGGAAATATCAAACCTGGAACATGATTTAGAAAACGAGCATATGAACAAAGCCAAGCCACAACATAATTTAAAGAAGCCCCTTATTTGTACGACGATTACGTCGAATTAATCTGCTGAAGGTGGACGAAATCAACGGAGAATCGGATCGGGCACAAACAATAAAGCATGCAATTATTGATCACTCTGATCCACTTATTCAGGAAAAATTCACAATCTTTCAATAGGAAACTACTTAAACTTCAAAAATTTAATTTCCTCTGTGACACGGAGCGCAAAAAAAAAACACGTGCGATACCAACAAACCATCGCCTACTTCTCCTCGTATACCCGGCTAGCACTTCACTAATGCTAAAACCGTCAATCTTCATCGTTGGCTTAGCAAGTTCACTGGTGTTGGGAAAAAGTGGTATAAATTTTGACATTTTGAAAATTTTACCATGCAAAAAGGTTTTCATAATCTTGGGGCGTTGTATTTTTTTGAAACACTGTTTCTATTTCAGCCGTATGTGATAGAAATATTGCTCTTTTTGCATCACAGCATGCGAAAATACAACACGTGTTGTAAAAAAACTAGAAGGCCACAGATGGCAAAATTTTCAAAATGTGCCGTAAAAGTCAAAATTTCTACCACTTAGAACCCTTAGAACCACACAGAATAACAAAAATTGAAGATATAAAAAAAAAGATGAGAATACTGGAAACGCCAAAATTACGATAATGCAAATATGGTCAGTGATGCAAAGATGATGAAATAAAAAACATTAAAAAGTGACAAAAAAAAAAAAAAAACAAATATGACTAATACAAAAAAGGGGAAAAATGATGAAAAAAATTAAAACTACTATAGAACAAAAATTGTAACAAGTTTTTTGTCATTTGTCATGTTTGTTATTTTCTGTAATTTTTGCAATTTTTTTTCTGGTAGTGAAATATACCTATCTTTAAAATTTTTATAATCTTTTTAATTTTTTTTTTGAATTTTTCTTATTTATGAATTATGTCACATCATTGATCATATATGTAATTTTTGTTCAAAACTCGGTGTAATTGTCATTTAAATTGAATTTCTACCCCATATTTTTAAGAGAACTCGTTTTAATTTATCGTTGTTTTGTTTTTTTTTTAATTTTAGACCACGCTATTTTAGAATGGATGAACCATCAAAGTGAATATGAAAATTTAAGATGATTTATAAACATTTCAAACATTCCAAACATTACATCGATTAACATGTTGTTTGGAGCGATTCGTGATTTAAGTTACGCGAGGTACAATATTTCGGAACTGTATGTCCTCATAGTTTTTTCAAATTTTTTCATCATAAATAATTCAGTACTCTAAAAGAATTCAAACAATTTTAATGCATCAAAAATTCAGTTAGCCATTATTAAATCTAAAAAAGGATTTATTTATAAGTAAAAAAAGTTGTTTCCAGTGACATTTTTGTTGTCGAAGAATTCATAGTCCATGCAGTAGAGGTGTAAACCTATCCTGCTTTATTTCGAAGTTGAGCTCAAAGTTTGAGATAACTGAATATTAAATACGATAACAGTTTGATTTGAAGATGTCACACATTGACAGAAGGGCGTTTTTGATTGCTGCTCCGTCAATTGAAAATGTCCAGAAGTACCCATGTACATATAGGAAAACTAAACTAGCAGTTTCGATCAATCGATCCGGAAGCTGACTCCGTGTCGCTTCCAGTAATGAGCACATGGCCTGTCTCCGGAATAAAGAGAGAAATGATTATAACAAAGGTGGTTCCAGATTCAATACGACCACAACAATGTTCCAGTTTGAAGTTGTGGGCGGATGCAATCTGACAGCTGACGGGAGACTGCAGTGAAGGGTTCGAGAAGTTTGTAGGTTTTGATAAATTAGAGCAAGTTCACTGGTGTTGGGAAAAAATGGTAGAAATTTTGTCACTTTTTGCCCATTTTGAAAATTTTTCCATGCAAAAACATTTTCAAGATCTGTGGCCTTCAAGTTTTTTAACAACACGTGTTGTAGTTTCGCATGCTGTGATGTAAAAATAGCAATAAAGCTTAGTTCTTTTAGAAATGGGACACTTTCATTTGCTAATAGCTCGTTAACTAGTTATCGGAGGTCCAAATTTTTGACAACATTTTGTTGCCTGTAAAAAGTAATATTCGACCTAATTTTTTCAAATTTTAAAATTTACGCGTTTTTGAGATATGTACGATGCAAGAGAAAAAGAAAAAAATAATTTTGCACAGTTTCCTTGAAAATGCGTCAATATCAAATTGATAGCTGACAAAACCGTTGATTATTCAAAGAATTACTGAGTTTTTGTGGTGGATAAGTATGCAAACACTGTCAATAATGTCCACAAAGTTCAAATCAAGCATTGGAGAGAAGCACATGATCGGCAACAACGGTTAAGGATCATCAAGGAAGTCAAGTCTTATAGCAGCTTTTTTAATTTTCAATAAACAAAAAACTAAGGGTAGATCGCTGAAATGTCCAAAACAATTTTCTCCGATAAGCTGAAAGTGTTGCCTAGTGATGACTAATTGAAATCCAACCTCAAACAACCATTTTTTGATAGTTCCACAGCTCTTAAGCTATGAAACCGGTACCGAAAAAAAAAACGTTCAAAAATGTGGTCAAAAATAATCAAATCTGTTCATTTCGAAACAACTGTATCCACTAAAATGCTTCCAATTTCCAGTTTCAAGAGAAGTGTTGGACCAGAAAGTATCACAAATTGAAGAAGGAGGGTGAAGCCACCTAAAATATAGATTTTACGAAGTATAAGTTGGAGAAACTGATCAATACCATGACTGAAACAAGTGTGCGCCGGCCAATGGGTGATACCAAGAATTAAGTAGAAATTTCTTTAACAAAAAACGGTAAATATTTTTTTTCAAATTTTTTCATGAAAGATCATAACATTACCTTCTTTTTCTTCATAGAAAGTATTTCGTTCAAACAAATAGTTTTTTAGATACAGGCATTCGTAACTGTCCCATTTCTAAAAGAACTAAGCTTTATTTATATCACATACCGCTGATATAGAAACAGTGCTATAAAAAATACAACGCCCAAAGATCTTGAAAACATTTTTGCATGCTAAAATTTTCAAAATATCAAAATTTCTACCACTTTTTCTCAACACCAGTGAACTTGCTCTAAGAGCAAGAAACTACAACACGTGTTGTTTAAAAACTTGAAGGCCACAGATCTTGAAATGTTTTTGCATGGCAAAATTTTCAAAATGTGCAAAAAGTGACAAAATTTCTACCACTTTTTCAGTTGTATGAAAAGAATGGGTGTGAAGGAAAAATTTTTGAACGCAAAAGGAATTCTTCTTTCCATGCTCATTAAACTCTCGAAAACAAAAATGACTGTCTTAACGATATTTTTCAGTTTCCCCAAAATGCACAACCGGATTTTAGGTTTGAAGTGCGACCAGCATGAGTTCATTGAATTTACAATATTTTACAATTGAGATACCCTTTTCCCAGCAATGGAACAAATAAGGCAAAAAAAAGGAAACCCACCGAATGACCCATCCACGGGACATAATCATTACAATACGAAATTCCCGGATCAAACAGAGCATCAACATCAAATGAACATTTCCCATACATTTTTTTCTCCTTTTTTTTTAGCTCCAGAACACAACACATCTAATATGTATCAGTGCTGAGAATTTCTGCAAACAATCGAAAAGACCTCTCGAATTGATGGCAATTCCAATCAGCTGGAGGTGCTTCCTGGATGAAAAACCGTCGAAAATCTCTCTGGCTGGAACGTGCGTCATGGCCCCGGGAAGTCTCCGATGCTGCGGCGCTGCGTAACGGTAATCGCAAAAAGGGCGCAACGCGCAAGCTGTTGTATATTTGAACCATTGCCGCCACATATGGCGCGCGCTCAGCAGTGTGATTTGTAAAAAGAGGACAACTGCTAACAACTGACGACAGCTGCCAGATCGGTCTTTTTCCCCGGGAATCACTCATCCACACCGAGGAGAGAGGATCAAACTCAAATCAACGACTTCCAGAACGCCCAACCAGCCCGAGAACGAAAATAAATCGCACACCAACTTCCAAACACTTCCTGTTTCACCAGATTCTGGCCCATCACACGCTGTATTATAAAACTAAAATGCATGCGCCTCCATACGTATGTAGGTCTGAACCGAACGCAATGAATTCAACAACAACACTCTATAAAGCAGTTGAAAGTATACATGTTTGCCTTTTTTTCTCGCTCCGATCAAAATGAAGAGCAAATCTCACCCCTCCGAGATCGAAATCATAAACGAGCAATTTCTATTTGTACGAAGGCACCTTCCATATACAAGAGTACCAAACAGTTCTGGGTCTAGGACAATATACACGCCATCATTACACTCGGTACATGTTTCCAGATCTCGAAGACCGTAATTGCCGATAAAATAATTATAATGTGTACATTTGATAGTGGAGAGAACATCAGACCGGGTCATGCTCCTGCCTTGGTGCAACGAAAAACATAAACGGAAAAAAAATAATGAGCATACCTTTTTCTGGAGAGGCTGCCGAGGCTTGGAAGGGCTCACGAGTTTTTTTTTTCTGTGGTCCGTTATTTTCTGAAACTGGTGAAATATTGTCATGTTACAACCGTTACCAAAACGAACAGATTTTCTGTCTTTGACTTACTTCAAATGTTTTTGAGAAGTAGGCGATGACTTATTGACTCTGGTCGTATTGTATTTTTCAAGTTATTGATAACTTACTTACTTAATGTTCCCGCGCCGTTCCTCCGGTGCATAGGGCCACGGTAAAAGACCTCCACTGCTGACGATCCGGAGCCAGCATCTTCACCTGGTCCCAGTCAAGATTCTCGTCGACAGTTCGGATTTCAGCGTCTGGGCTTCGCCGCCACGAGTTTCTGGGTTTGCCTCTTCTTCGATGTCCTTCTGGATTCCAATCTAGCGCCTCTCTGCAAATCTCGTTTTCATCTTTTCGCAGCGTGTGCCCAATCCATCTCCACTTACGTTCCCGAATCTCGATTTCTAGCGCCTTTTGATGACACCGGTGATGTAGTTCCTCATTCGAGATCCAGTTGCCAGGCCATCAAGCGCGGATGATACTCCGCAGGCAGCGGTTTACAAATACTTGCAGTTTCCGCGTCGTTACCGCAGATGTTTCGGAAACTCGCAAACGCAAATCGGGTCTTTCTGATCCGGGTTTCGATGTCTTTCCTGGTACCATCATCAGGCGTTATCTGGCTACCAAGATACTGGAAGCACTCCACTCTCTCAACCTGTTGCCCAGCTACCAAGAAGCTGGAGGGATTTCCTGTGTTGATCTCCATCGATGTCAAATCTGGCCAAAATAGCGGAGTTTCGTCGTGCTGCTGCAAGAACGGAAAAAGGCGCTTCTCGAGACACTCAAATTTGTAGATCTCGCCATTTACTGTGCCCTTTGTCACGATAGGCTCACTCCTCAGTCCGCAAGACAAATGGCCTGCCAAACGAGATATTTGGAGGCGAACTTCGACATTTTCTTCTTCTTAAATTTGTCGTCCACATCAAACTTGCTCTTGCCGGTGAAAAACTCCAACCCCGGAATTTGCTTAAAATCGGCTTTTATATACGTTTCGTCGTCCATCACACACCAGCCATATTTTTTCAGCATCTTCCCGTAGAGCTACCATGCCCGAGTTTTAGCCGTCGATTGTTGCCGCTCATCGCGATTTGGGAAGTTCTCTACCTTGTATGTATGTAGTCCAGCTTTCTCCTTTGCATTCTGGACGTAGCTCTGCGACATGCCGATCTTTTTAGCCAAATCACGGCTTGGGACGTTGAGATTTGCTTTAATCATCCGCTTCACCTTTCCCTCCGTCTTTTTGTTCTCCGGTCCGGTTTTCTTGCAGCTCCTTTGCCGTGGTTCAACGTCAACTGCTCCTGGAATCGCTTCAACACTCTGGAGACGGTTGAATGATGAATGTTCAACATTTTTCCCAACTGCCGGTGCGACTGTTCAGAAAATTCCAGGTGTTTGGAATAAGTTTGTTTTCTCGACTTGCGTTGGTTCACCATTATTTTCGTTGAATCGAAAAACACGACTTCGAGTTTGACAGCATGTAAACAATACACATCAATGAGAAAGTGTGCAAAATTTGGTTGATTTTTACCCAATGGTAAACAAGTTATGCCCTGTTGAATGTGTCGCAATAATTTCGTGTTCACCCTTTAGGGTCATTAAGTTTCGAGAAATAAATTTGGAATTAGGTTGGTAAAATATTTTGAACTTTTTTTTTATTAGTTGTTAACCCAGGTGGTAAATCCATTTTACGGATTGCATTCCAAGGCACGGCGAGCCACCGCGTCCCCCCAGTTTGCTACTCTGGGTCCATGGGTGCAATTGGACGACTCATGATACAATGCTAAGGAACACTGTACCCCCTACGCCATAAAGTCCACCTGGGGCCACTGACCTTTGTTTCCACCTCGAACTGTTTGACACACTTTGCTTCAATAGTGGGAGGTCATTTCGCGCTAGTGCGCTCCAAGGCAATACTCGTTTCCGAACCCTCTGATAGCATAGCCTCATTCTAACACAACTCGATGCGCGACCCCTCCTCTGACGAGTTAGGACCCGACATCTCATCGTGTGAATGAGGTCCCCACGTAGCGCAACTACTAACTTTGTGAATCCAGTCCAAGATCCAGAAACACAAAGCGAGTTGTCGACGGCACTTTCTCTGTTCAAACACGCGGGTAGGGGGGGTAAGCCCCCTAGGCCACGTGTAGGACTCAGACTCCTCCGAACTCACAAATAGTGTTGACTTAAGTCACCACCCAGCGCAACTACCCGATCTTCAAGTCGGGCGCTTCACCACCCGAAGCGCAGATCGGGCTATAGAACGCCCTCATCAGGTCACACTCGCGGTTTGGGCGCATCAATTCCCGAAACGCGTGTCGAACCCTGACACCTCCGGCAGAATGTGCCTCTCGGACACTGACGTGTAAACACGTCCCTAAGTGATCGGCCCACCATTGGCCACCACTTTGCGCATCTACTCATTTTGCGAGACGGGTCTATACCCACCGAAGCGCAAAACAAGTTGGCGATCGCTCTCCCTCCGGTCGCATCCGCATATCAGGGTCATGACCCCCCGACAGCGTGTTGGACCATCACACTCACACCCAAGTACTGGTACCTAAGTACCCGGGTGCACCACTTCTTCCGCGCGGGTTTGGCGGGACCCGTCGACGGCCTGTAGTGGGTTTGGTGTAGTTCTCTTGGCCGTACATCTGCAATACGCCGGACTTGCAGACACGTTTCCACTCTGCACCACGGGGAGGTGGAACTACGTCGCACAGCAAAGATCACGCAATCGAGGTGTTTTAAGTATCTTGGGGTTTGGTTCGATTCCAAATGTAGCTGGAGAGCCCACATTGAGTATCTGAAAGGAAAATGTCAACAATGAATCCATTTTCTCCGATCTCGTATCCACGTGAAATCGACTTAAACGAATTTTACTTTTTGGTTCGAAGAAACTCTCCTGTCAATTGGCAGATCAAATGGGACGTGGGAGATAAGTCGGTGGCTCCACTCGATTATCCCCAAGGTGAGCCTTGGTTCAATAAATTGAACCTAAACCGGGATTTTATTGGCGTATTTTCCCGTCTCATGTCCAATCGTAATTGCTAAGACGCGGTAATCTATCGTTTTGACATTGCTGGCAGCAATTTGTGTGGATGTGGTCAAAGTTACCGAGACATCGAGCGTATTTTTTGGTCGTGTGAGGTCCATCTTGTCGCTAGAACGAATTTCATAGACTCCCTTCGGGCCCGAGGAAAACCATCCTGTGTTCCAATGAGATAACGCTGGTCGTGATAGGCTTGGACTTGCGCCGCGTTCGTGCGTAGGATGCTCCACCTTCGGGGAGTATTCGAGTTGGGCGGTTTCCAACGACAGAAGCTGCGGGGATAAGACTTTACCGTTGGGAATCGTTGGGAAAGGGTTATTCCACGATCGGGGAATACCCAAGGGTAGAGTGGCTCTCGACGCCGGGCGAACCATTCGAGTCGGAGTAGGATGACGTCTTCGTCGGGAATCATCCGAGTCGTTGCGTTAAGACCCGCGCGTGTGCCGTGACAGGCGCGAGTCTAGGATAAGCTGCTCTCGATCTGGCACACGACGGGCAAGGTGGCGAACCTCGAATCCTGGAGATTAGAGGTTGGGCTTCGAGTCGTAAGAGGAGAGGTCAGGCCTCGAACCTCCAGGCGGAGAGGTTTGTGTGGTCAACCCCGAGTCTTTACGATAGGGGGTCGGGTCTCGAGTCGTAAGAGGAGGGACCAGGCTCTGTATCAATAAGAGGAGGGGTACAAGTGGTCACCTCGAGTCGTTACGAGGAGAGGTCAGATCTCAAGTCGTTAGAGGAGATATCGGGCCTTGAATCGTGCAAAGGAGAGGTAAACCTCGAGTCGATGCGAGAAGGGGTCGGATCTCGAGTCGTTAGAGGAGAGATCAGGCGTCAAGTCGCAAAGAGGAGAGGTTTGTGTGTGAATCTCGAGTCATTGCGAGGAGATGTCGGTTCTCAAGTCGTTAGAGGAGAGTTCAGGCGTCGAGTCGTAAGGATGAGAGGTTTTGCTGAAAGTGGTCTCGATAATGAGTATTGCCTTGGAGTGCTCTAGCGCGAATAGACCTCCCACTCCCCAAAAAAAAAGGGCTTCCCATTGTACCCATGGACCCAGAGTAGCAAACTGGGGGGGGGGGGGGGGGGACTCGATGCCTCGTCGTGCCTTGGAATACAATCCGTAAACCGAGATTTAATTTAAAAAAAGTCTTGGCCAACATGTTCGGAATATAACTTTTTCTAATCTATTCGTCTATGATTCTTGTTATTTCATATTTCCCTATCTATTTTCTTTTCTATTCTAATAAAAAGTGATGAACAAGATTCAAGCACACAATTGTAAACAAACAAAACGAGTTTCGCTCCTTAAAGCCTAAAGGTATGGGCAGTTTCAAATAAAGATGTTACAAAAAATACCTGTTATGCAAAACATTCCATAAAAGGTGTGACTTCATTACAGCGAAGACTACTCTAAATCAAACAGTACAGGTACCGTGTAAAAAATCATTAAACGTTTATAAAAAAATAACCCCATACGAGTGCAACGAAAAACGGTCTCACTTTGCATCGGTAATAAAAGAGCCGTTCAGCGCTAAAAGGGCACGTTTGCCAAACAAATCAATTCAGCTGTCACGGCCACTTGGCACAACTCACTCCCCCATTCCATTCCATTTCATTCCGAGAAGCATTTCCGCGCCAACATTTTTCATTTCGTTTAGGTTCCAACTTATCGCAGCACCTGTCTGTTTAAAGCTTTTCTTCAGGATTGCCTCAAAAGAAGTGGAAAAAAAATCAACTCAAGAATACCCGTTTGAGGATCCTTAGTAGGATCAAATTCTTTCGATAGGGGTCCGCATTTTACACCTTTCGGCTGCTCGGGCCTCGTAAGTATGTATCAGCTAGCTAGTCGCGAACCTGCAAGTGGGCAGATAGGTCACGCGATTGGCCTATTTTTCGCTCGAGTATTGGAAGAAAAGTGATAAAACAGATAGGAACTCTACTCACTTGGCTGGCGCGCGGAAATCCGACCAAAATCACGCGCGTCCAACCATCCAACTCAAAGCTAATTTTTCATCGCTTTTCACGGTCTTATCGGTTTATGGGCATCGCCGAGCTATGAGGGAGCGTCTATAAATTGTGAAATATTTTTTCTATTTATTGCTACTAGGTTGAAAACCTAAACTATTCAATAGAAAGTAAGTTGTAATATTTTTTTAAATTAAAAATAACGTAGCCTATGGACGGCCCTCAAGCAAACCTTCAACCATTGTCCGTTTTGTGAACCTTAGCGGAAAATTTCTTCAACTCACTCGATGGGGCGATGAAATTGTTATCTCACCAGTCGTGCATAATTATCACGTTGCTGGTGGAAAAGTGGTTCACAGAGAAGGACTTTATTAGGTAGCTCTTTCTTTGGGAAGGATCGTCCACCCTCGCCCTTAAGCGAACGATCTGGGGTTTGGTACGTACTACGTTGTCTATTTCGTTGCTTCATCGGTGAGCAGATAATTTACATATTAGATGAAATCCGCCAGATAAAATGTTCCTTTGTGAGAAGTAGGTAGGTAGTGATATATGAAGAAAGTGCCTCAGGCTTCGATTGCTCCAATCGTGACATTTTAATAGGATGATTGAACTTCGATAAGCGGCGTATAATTTTGCCATGAATAAAACACCATTTGGGGTGACTCAATTTGTCTATAAACGTATAACAGGGGGCAGTTTCATTGGGATATTCAAGCCATTTTTATTGGGAGATATTTCTATATTTTAAGTTTGTTAGAAGATGCAATCTCAAAAGTGAACAATAAGAAAAATTTAGGAATACCTATATCTAGAATATAAAAAATAGGATTCTTAATCCAGAATAGTCAGAGTTTTTATTTGAAAATCAAAGTTTGAAAGCATGAGTTGGAATTTTTGTATGTATGTATGTGTTCGACCTACCAGTAGTTGCTGATAGGTCTTTCGACCCAAGTTTCGATCGTACATACAAATATTGTTCATGTCTAACTCATCAACAATGATTGAACCACTAGCAAGTGGTTTCTTACCACTGGCTTGGGACAGGTTTGGCTCATCTTACTCCCTTCCAAATGTTCGAAACAAATAAAATGTCCTTAAAGGGTGCCTAAGGTACCTACCTCATGATACCAAATTTGCCGAGATACCCCGGCTGTCTTGAACCCACAATCCATTGTATATCAGTTTTCCGATCGTCCAACCGCCCAATAACCCCCTTTTATAGAGTTAAGCTGTTTTACTTTAGAATCAGTTGAATGAATACATTTTTGATTGGAAGGATACTAATCTTCAAGCTCTCTAGTAGGCGTTGCGCCACGGCAAACGCACGTGTTTTTTTTCGTTCGTGATAATTTTCGGAAACTTGTGTTTTTTGGTGATTATCGGAAAATGTTTTCAATTAACATAACCTTTATAAAGCTGAAAAAGGCTAGAATTCAGTATGATCATGAGCAGCTGGAAAGAGAATTGTTAGTGCTTCTCTGGTGTTTAATTTGTACTTTCTGTAGCTTTGAAGGGAACCGAACACCAAAAATTATGAAGGAAACTCTGGTCGGAGCTTTACTTTTTAGTGTTGTGGTTGAAAATAAGAAAACAATTTTTAATTTAAAAATTTATATAGGTGCCTAGGAATGAATGAATCAATTTGTGCTGTATGGTTGGAAAAAGGATTTTAGACAGTATCTAGAAAATACAGGTTTATATCTATTCATATTCAGTCGGTTATCTAAACTATGGAACCTATGCGACGTTTGTGTTACAGCGTTACAACGTACTTACTGTGATTTGGTAAAATTAAAACGCGTTGTGCTATGTAGGAAAGTGGGCTTGACACAAGGAATCGGTTATAGTAAAAAAAATTGAGCACACTCGTTTCCAGTCCAAGTTAGTATAAGCTCGGAAAAGCAAAATATGTTTGGTGTGGTTGGGGAGAAAGTAATTCTACCATCAGAGAAGTGTTTTTTTGCTGTTGTCCCCCACATGTGATCTTGTTTTATGCTGATACAACTACTTTGGTTTTTCAAATGAAAATTGTTGAAAAACAAGTGAGGGTTGAGTATTGAAGCCCCTCAAAGCTAAGTATCCTTGAGAATTGTCATGTATCCATTTTGAAACTTTGTTGAAGGTTCTAAGTAGATCAGTTACAAAACTGAATTTTAAATTTTACAATTGGATTTCAAAGAAGCTTGTTTTCATAATTTTGTCTTTTGTTCCAGAGCATGACGTTTTTTTTTATAACGACAAATTTATGGGCGTGCTATTATTAGACCTGAAAAAGGGTTTAGACACCATCGATCAAAGGGGAAAATAAAACGAATTCATGTTTTAAAAGGAAACAGAAATTCAACACATTTTTTTAAATACTAGGTGAATTATATCCGCCAAAATTGAACAGGTACCTGCATAACTAAATCTTGATCATTTTTAAATAATTTTAATTTTCAAATCGTTTTAAACTGATCTTTCTTACAAACAGAGACATCGTTTGTTTTCCTTTTTTATAAGAAACGAAAATGGAATCATGGGGCTAAGTCTTAGCAAAAACTCTAAGTGAGGATAACATATTTTTTGGAAATCACTGGCTTCCCAGCGTTTGAATTTCCATATAAGATCATTGCATTGCTGCATGTTGAGCAATGTTATTAAAATTACCGAAAAATGTATTAATGTTCGGCATGATTTTTCTATGAAATTTCTATAAATAGCAACACAGGTAATCGTCACAAAAATTTTTGAGAGTGTTTGCATACTTTTCCACCACTCACACACAGTAATTCTTTAAATATTAAATGGTTTCGCCAGCTATCGATTTGATAGTAATAGGTTTTGAAGGAAATTGTGTAAAATCATTTTTTTCTTTTTCTCTATCATCGTGAAAATTTCAAAAACGCGTAAATTTTAAATTAAAAAAAAATAGGTCGGATAGTTCTTTTCACAGGCAGCAATATGCTGTCAAAATTACTAGTAAATTAGCTATGAGCAAAAGAAAGTATCCCATTTCTAAAAGAGCTAAGCTTTAAAATTATCATAAAACCGCAAGGAATAGTCATTTTTACAAAAAAATGTTACATGAATAAAAAGATTATGTTCGAAGATTCTATTATGGAGACAACTGTTTGACATGCACGTGGTATTCGCTATAGCTAAAAGAAGCTTAAAAACCAATAAAAACGAGAAAATTTTCGAAGTCTCAGAAAACATAGTTTCATATAGATCTTCATTCTGAAAAAAAAATTATTATGGATCCTTAAATGTAATAAAGAGGCGGAATTGATTTAAAAAAAAAAATTCATGAAAATTGGTTAAAAATGATGAAATAAAAACTTGCCTAAAAATTTTATGTTGGATAAACCAATTATTTTCCATCAATATAGTTTTTCGTAGAACAAAAGTTGTTTGTAATCACAAAACATAACTTTTGTGAATTTTTCTGCAAAAAAATATGGGTTCCAGAGGGTTAAACAAGTATGACAGTCGTCAATATCAACTATTTCCTGTTTTCGATCATTTTTTTTTTTGAAAATTGTCGGATTGAAAATAAGATTTTCACCTGTGTGTGTAAAAGCATGATTATTTGAAGGAAAAAAATTGTTTTTGTTGCCAATTTTTATAGAAGAGGGTCGTCCATATTAACTTTTCGCACGCAAATTCATACACGGTTATAAAGGTGGCAATGGATGTATGGGAAAAAAATTGTTATCGAAAAACTGATCTGCGCGAAATTTCAGCTGAATCGGACATAATTTAGAGGTGCCTAAAAGCGCTCAAAGCTTCGATTTGTATAACCCTAAAAATTATCAAAAATCGGAAAAATCGAAATTTAAATTTTGATGCCAAATGACTAAAAGTGCATGAAACGTCGAGATCTGGTGTTATCTAAAAAAACAAATTCCGAAAAAATTCAGTATTCAGATTTCAGGTTCAAAACTCAAAGAATTCAGACTTAGATTGAAATCAGAATTCAGAAAGCATTGATTGATATTCAGATTTTCATTGAGTAAAATTAATGCGTTGCCTATGATTAATTTTTTGTTTCACAAAGTCTGACAAGCCTATTTTTCAATAAGTTCCCAAATTTAAAATTCACCTCTCAAAAAATGATTGAGACCAGACCCTTTCGGAGCAGGATTAAACTTGTTTCTGGTCGGATTAGTCTGGTTCCGCTTTGATCATTCGGCAGCTCTGGATGGCGGCGGCAAGTAGCTTCTTCAAAAGCAGAATCACTCTGCAGCCAGTTATCTTTCTCCTACAATCTCGCACCTATTCGGTTGGTTTTGCTAAAGAGATTTTCATCCCAGATCCTTCACCGATGATCTCATTCAGCTGTGCCGGTGTGCTCCGGTATGCAAAAAAATCATCCTCAATTTTGCGCTTCAGATCTTTTGTGGCTTTCGGATGCTAAAAAGTTGAAACAATTTGCCCCGGCCACCGATCGATCGATGATGGGAGATTTAAATTCTAAGGGGCGGGATCATCCGGTAAATGGACCGGATGATGGAAGGATGAGAAGATCAGACTGGGAGGCTTAAGACCTGGAGAGCCTCCCGGAATCCCGTCTTAAATGAGGTTAATGAAAGGTAATGGAAAAATTGTTTTATTGTAAGAGCACCGCAATTCGTTTGAGTTTGCAAATATTTGCCGGCTTGAGGTGGTCAATATTTCCCAAATATTTGAGGGACATTTCTCTTTCTATGGAAAGGTTAGATATAGAGCAGAACACTATGAATAAGACATATGTCCCGATTTCCAAAGAGGGAAAATTCTTGCAGGAGAGCTGACCACATATCAGATTGAAGGAATGTCACATGTCCATTTGCCCTCGCTATTTGTATTCGATGCAGCAGAGCTTAAATTTGATATTTTAATAACATACCAAGGCAACATCCCAGAAGTTGCCCTAGTCCTTGCTCAGAAAACCAGAACATCGCCTTATCCTTCGATCTGTTGACGATCGGGAAAGCTTCTTTAAAATGCAAGAAAACGAGTCCGCGCTTAGCTTCATTGTTGTAAGCTCCTGTTGATGGTGGCACATTTTTCCTCGTCTATTGTTGTCCCCGACCAGCGTTCTGTTCACCTTTCGTAGATCGTCTCGATGCAGTAAATGCATTCGTCGTCTTCGTCAGAACGGAAGTGCCTGGCACTGGTTTCCCGCCTCCCGCCTCGATACACTTCCTACGACACATCCATCGCAAGATGTTCCGTTCGATATTCAATGCAGGCTCAACCTTGCCTGCCTGCGTCTAGAAAACGAATCAAAGGACGACGCGTGTTTTGATTTCCGGTTAATTATTATTATTTTGAGCAGTTGGCTCGTGCCTCGCTAGCAGCCACACAATGAATGGTTGGCTGACAAATGAAAAAAAAAAAATCCAGGGAATCTTGAAGGAAAAGGATGATTGCGATATATCACGGTTACCGTCTTGAGTTTTGATTTTGAATTTTCGCTGGTACAGGGACTGTCACAAGTTTTGATACAAGGTATCGATACTGGAAGATGAAACGTTTCCTAATATTAATATTTGAAGCTTGTTGTCCGAGCAAACGCAGCACTTACAGATAGGCTATTTTGGGACTTAGTAGACTGTGAGCGAAGAAAGTGGACGAATATTTTTTGCAAGGAAAATTGGCTGCTTTTGTGATATTTCAGGAATAAATATTTAAAGATGGAAGCTTTTATGGTGATTTAAGTTCGGAAAATTGAACCGGCCGTTTGGTTTTGGTTCTGGAATCATCTGTAAACCCTTTGATTTGGTGAGCCCGTACCATATTATTTTTAATCTGTTTTTTTTTTTCTACTTTTCTTCTTTATGACTAAAACCCTACATAATCCTATGAAGCATTTTTCTGGGAATTCCGCGCATCATTTCTCCCTTGTTCCTTGATCTTTTGCAAAATCAAAGTTCTCATTATAAAATATTCTTAATATTACATTCCACATAAAACTGAAAATACATTCTTTAAAAAAAAACTACATAGAGATGAGCCTAAGAAATTATGAAGCGTATCTAGCCCATAAACATGGAGGTAGAAGAATATGTAGGGAAATATTTCATTTGCGAATTTAAAAGTACTGTTCGTCCAGAAAAGCAATACACTATACTTTGATCTAACACAGAAGTGAGCTCCCGATTTTTTTTTTCAAAATTTAGGTTTTGAGATTTGATTGAATTTTAACAGATTTCAACTTTTGACATACCGCCTGCCAACAATCTTTTTTTTTCATCCACATCAATTTATCAAATGCCTCATAGAAATAGGAGTTTCCTTAGGAAATGTCTAGGAGCATAAAAGGTTTAGGAAAATCATGATCACATCATTTACCAAAATGGATTCAGATCTCTACCTTTCACCAACTAACACAACCTTTTTCATGGATACTTGAATATGGGTTCGTAGACGTATAGACGGTTTCCATAGTTGGTGATACTAACTCTGATTGTAATATTTTAATGGCATTGCGGCGAGATGAATTCTAAGTAGAAATTTAAGACATTGTGAAATATATAGGTGGATAGATGAATCGAGTGCGCTTCGTAGAAGAAGTGCACTGAACCCAAATTCACTCTTAAAATACACATGATTTTTCACTTAAAAACCAGTGATTTTCTTCCATTCAAGTGCGACATATACATTTCACTTGGCAGCAGGGCCGGATTAAGCCATCGGGGGGCCCAGGGCAATTTTTGTCGGGGGGCCCCTATGATTGGATTTTTTTTCAAATGCTATCCCAAAGAATACAAAACATTTTAAACGTGTTAAAGAACTGGAGATGAGTGCTGTATACTGCCTTCAAATAGCCATGTTGTCTGCGTAGAAAATAGTTTGTGGAATCTTTAAATAAAAAATGTTAATTGAAAACGCGCAAACATTGCGGAAGAGTTTAGAAATTTCTCAAAAACTAAAACTCTGATTTCAGCTGCAAAATGAAAAATTAAATTCTCACTAAAATTCTCTAATTGAAAACATAACCAGATAGACATTTTAAATGACTATCACATCATCATTGATTGTTTGGTTTGTGCTTATTCGAGAAATATTTACCTAGTGACAATTAGGAAGTATCTGGAAGATTTGAAACATAGAAACGAAACTAAAAAAAAAATAACAAAATAATTAAATCCACATTCCATAGAGATACAGATATTAAAAATTAAGAATTCAAAATTTTAATTAAAAAAAATATTGATTAAATTTAAAAAAGAGATACAAAGTTACAATCAGAGCAATAGCAGAAATTGCACCAAATGTGAATTTCAGTTCTATGTCTTTGAAACACAAAAAAAGTCTTTTCGTGAGATGTTTTTGAATATGATACTCATCAGATAAATTTTTTTTATCAAATTGTTATTCAAAATGTGACGAAAGTTTCATTCTATGCCCTCAAAGCCAAAGGGGTATTAGTGCAAAAACGGTCGGTTGAATAAAAAAAAAAAGATTAAATGTTTAAAACACAGAATCACTTATCATTGAAAAAATCAGATAAGGAATCCAAATGAGTTTAGAACCTAAAAAAAAGATCCTGAATTTTCGAAATTCAGTAAGTTATGAAACTTCAATAACTGAAGAAACAATACAGGACTTGGAAATCCCAATGAATTTAATCTGAAGGAGATAAGATTAAGATCACAGAAATATTCATATTAAGAAAATCACTCAATGATACTGGCAACTTAACTATCAGATCGTTTTTATGATAATTTGAGAATGATCATTTAGAAAATGATATGCTGAATTCCGGATATTCACTTCAGTAGATGATAATTTTTTTTTAAATCGGTTGAAAATGTTCCAAAACAAATTTCAAGTCTAAGACAGAAATTTGGATGGAAATTCAATAAAGAAACCCTGTACTGTCGCCTGGTCTAATTTAAGCATCTACAGTTTTTTTTTCAATGATTTAACTTTCAAAAATAGGGAGTGAAAAGGGTTTAGAATTTATAAACCAATATTTCAATAATAATGATTGAAAGTTATTATAAAACGAAGATTGAAATGATTGAAAGTTATTATAATACGCGGTATTAACCCGGATACTGCCCGGATAAAATTCTGAAATGTTTATCATAAAGCGAAATAAGCTGCCAGTTTAGTGCATAAAACCATAACTTGGAAACTTAACGTATTAACAAACATAATTGTTGTGCAAGACGTTTGAATGTAATCAAAATGAGGAGATTCATTATTTTACCGGTTCTGTGCAGAATATCGTAACTGATGTGTTTCGATAAAAAATGAAAATTTGAGCTGTTTTGCCTCATATTCTTCTTATTTTTTTTTTCGAATTCGGCTTAGTCCAGAAGATTTTGATATTCTCAGCTCACAAAATGTGGGAGAGCTCCTTCACTGCTATTCTAGGGGGCCCACTTAACTTTTTTTAGACTGAAACTAATCTAGATATTATTTCACGGGGGCCCTTTAGTTTTTATATTTCAAGTTTTCATTCCGATTTTCTAGTTTTGATTTCTTTTCATGGATTTGTAGTAGTTTGATTAAAGTAATGTTAAAACTTTTTTTCCCTCGGGGGGCCCCCCTGGGCCGGGGGGCCCGGGGCAATTGCCCCCTTTGCCCCCCCTTTAATCCGGCCTTGCTTGGCAGTCACTTAAATTTCAAGTGAATTCATCCACGTTCACTTCAGTCGTCACTTGAATTTGAAGTGAGAAAAAATATTCATTTCCCCATCACTTGAATTTCAAGTGAATGTCGGGTTGTAATTGTGTTTATTTTCAGAGTTCAAAATGGCAAATTCTAAAGAGCAGCGTTTAAAGCTTATTCTGGATTTGGATTTTCCCGATTCTTTACTAGGCGATTTTGGCGGTAGTTTGTGTTAAACGTGATGTAAGAAAAAGTTATTTAAAGGTGTTATCATGTTTCAGCTTGTGGATTGAACTGGACAGATTTTTCTGGTTTGCAGCAGGGAAGATTTAGAAGTCGCACTATCCGCAGTAACCGATCTGCCTTGGGATTACGATGGAAATTTCCAATCAATAAATTTATGGCGAAAGCGTAATGTAAGTATTTGAAATCAAAGTGGTGTTCTATAAATGTTCTTTTATTTAAAAACGCGAGAGATAATTAACTAGAAACTTTGTAACCATTCATTTAATGGTTACAATAAAAATTGTGATTTTGGGCCAGTTTGGACCAAAACTTTGTAAATATTGTAAATAAAAATTATTGTTCGTAAATGTCTTAAATTAGGATAAGATATCTACATGTTTGTGTGGTGTCTTGTCCTAATTTTAATAGCAATCGGCTGGTGTCACTTAGGGATTTAGTTTTTGTTTATTTATTTATTTGTTAAAATTTTTGTTATTTATTTATTTATTTATTTATTTATTTATTTATTTATTTATTTATTTATTTATTTATTTATTTATTTATTTATTTATTTATTTATTTATTTATTTATTTATTTATTTATTTATTTATTTATTTATTTATTTATTTATTTATTTATTTATTTATTTATTCATTTATTTATTTTTGCCGTAATCATTCATTATTTATTTAGTTAGTTATTTGTTAGGAATTAGTTTTGTTAGTCTAGTATAATTTGTTCTGGAATGCACGCTATAAAAAGAGATGTTAGAAAATAAGACACCAGCCCTCTACATGTCAAGTTCCTGTTTCGTTCCTGTCATGTTGCTGTCATCGGAGGGGACGAGAACATCACAGACGGGAAATGGGAACAGGGCTAAAATGAGAGGCAGAAAAGGTATAAATAGGAGGAGCTCGCAAAACGCGAGGCTTTTTGATGAAGTTCCGGTCCAGGATTGAGCAGCAACTGCGCGGTCACACACCGAAAGTGACATTCGTTCAAATCCGTAATTGGGTGGCCCTGACCCCCTCTCTCTCGTTATTAAAGATCCGGTAGTGATCTCTGGACAATTCCAACGGCCAGTTGGAAGTCTTCACGCCGTTTTTCCCCAGCTGGTCGGTCGAGGTGGTTTAGTGAAGGGAACCCCAGGACAATAGTTTTTCCCCAGTGTCGCTAATCACCATCAGCCTTTTAGAAAGAACACCGGTGACCCGTGAGTGCATCAGGTCGTGCTATTGTCAGTGCCCCGACTACGTTACAACCCCCAAGGGGCACTTTGTGCTGTGGTGAGACCGGGTGGGAATTCCCCCTGGGAGTTCAAGTGCCGACCGAACAGTTACAAGCCCCTCAATAGCCGTTAGACACTCGCGTGGTTTCTTAGTGCACGAACTATCTAGCTCCCCGGACCGTGTAGTGAACGACAGGCCTACGCCCAACAGGCCGAGTAGTTGCTCGGATTGCCCGAAGTGCAATCCGACCTGTTCCTGAAACTGCCCTGTTCCTGTTTTCATCCGGATCCCGTTACGTCGTTCCTGCATTAGTCCCCCAACGAGTCGACCACCGAGAAACGGCCGCAACGAGTTCGTCGAGTTTGAAAAAAATAAATGCGCAAGTACAAAATTAAACCCCAAAATCTTACCACATTTTCTCTTGGTTCATTAACCCCTAAAATTGAAGAATACTCACAAAGAAAAGTAAATTGAAAAGTTTTCTTAATAAAAATTATGTTTGGTCTTCCTTCATCCAAATTGTAGCGTCTTAATTTAAAGTGCATTCCCTATAATTCAAAATTATTCTTTCTTGTTGTTTGTTTCTGTAAAGTTCAAATAGGTTTTAAAAGTCCGCCCAAGAATCATAGTTTTAGTTGTTATTAGTGTCCAATTTCTCCGGTGATCATCCAAAGTTCCCCTGTTGAGCTAGCGCAGGGAAGTAGGGTCAAAACGACTCTAACAACTTACTTAGAAATTCAGATAAATTTCACTCGAACGTCATAGTGTAATTCACTTGACCGGTCACTTAAGTGAATTCACTTGACCCATCACTTAAAATTCAAATGAAATTACGTATGGCGAGAATTTACTACAGATGTCACTTATTTTTTAGGGGAAAATTATTTTGGGTGTGAGTAGGCGGTGAAGATGTAAGCGAAGGGCAAATTTTTGAAGAAAGCTCAAAGCTGTTGGTTATTCCTTTGCTGCGCACCGACTGACTATGGAGAGGGGGCCAAGCAATCGCAGCACCCCTCTACAGTCAGCCCAGAGTGGCTTAGGTGTGTATACACACCTAAGCGAGCAAAAGAATAACCAACAGCCGCGTACAAGAGCCATTTGAAATGCGTGCATGATCTAGCGATGTGTGATTTTTCGAGCTCTCGCTTAGGTAGCTGCTACTTTTGTTTCGCATTGAATCTACCTAGCGTGCCTTACTTTCGTAAAGTGTCGCAAGACATTTTTTAAGTAACCCCATTTACCCCCCCCCCCTTTTTTTGCCAATGAAATCTTTGTTTCAGATTTTTATCGCCGTTATAATTGTTGAGCTTTCTTCAAAAATTTGCCCTTCGCTTACATCTTCACCGCCTACTCACTTCTTCTACGAAGCGCACTCGCTTCATCTATCCACCTATAAATTTCACAATGTCATAAATTTCTACTTAGAATTCATCTCGCCGCAATGCCATTAAAATATTATAATCAACAATTATAACGGCGATAAAAATCTGAAACAAACGATACTAACTTTACGAAGAGATCAATCACCGTAGTTTAAATATGTTTGTCAGTGTCACTTTAATTTATCGGCCTTATCGGTGAAAAGTGATGTCCGTTTTAGTAGTCAAACAAGCTAAGCTTATCGGTGAAAAGTGATGTCCTTTTTAGTAGGGACATCTAAAGATTATGGAATTTTATAGATGGATAGAAGGTTTGATAGAATGAAAGATGGTGAAAATGAGCGGGTAGAATTTATTTACAGTACCGTTCATAATTGTATAGAAATTGGAAGCACGCGCACTACCACTTCGACTTTGAGCTTCCATAACTTTTTACTCTGATGATATTTTTTGATCAAATTTTTTGCGTTAGATAGATCAACTGTCACACTATTATACCACCAATTTTGAGCTTTCTGGAGTTTGTGTGGCCTGAGATACAGTAATTCTACGAAAATAGGGCTTTTTGGACTTTTCTCATTTAAACTGCAATATCTCTGAAACAACGCTACATTTTTTATTGAAATTTTGCAGAGTGATTGTTGAAACATAAAGCTAGCATGTCTGAAGTTTTCGTAAAGTTCTATCGATGAGATCAAAAGTTACGCGAGGTGCAATATTTCAGGCATGAACCTAGAAATGCGATTTCTACAGAACTTTGGACGATTCATGAGAACAATATCGTTTCCATCAAACAATCAGACAAAAAGTGTCTGACAAAAGCAATGAAGAAAAGAAAAAATGGAATAAATGATCCATTTGTGTTTTGAAATCAGAATCTCACGATATTGTTTAGATTTTTTGGTTGAAATAGATTTACTGGTTGTTAAACAGAGAATATGATTTTCCTATGGAAACATTCGTCCAAAATTCTATAGAAATCACATTTCTAGGTTCATGCCTGAAATATTGCACCTCGCGTAACTTTTGATCTCATCGGTAGAACTTTTCGAAAACTTCAGACATGCTAGCTTTATGTTTCAACAATCACTCTGCAATAAAAAATGTAGCGTAGTTTCTGAGATATTGCAGTTTTAATTAGAAAAGTCCAAAAAGTCCGAATTTCGTAGAATTACTGTATCTCAGGCCACACAAAACCCAGAAAGCTCAAATTTTGTGATATAATAGGGTGATAGTTGATCTTTATTATTTATTTACATAGTATTCCGTCTTACGACATAACTTGACGAACATAATTCCTAAAATTCACTCGGTCCATGGCAACCGTTCTCCAATTTCTCGGGCACCCCAAGTTCGCCAGATCACGCTCCACTTGGTCTAACCACCTCGCTCGTTGCGCCCCTGCTCGTCTTGTTCCTACCGGATTCGTGGCGAACACCTGTTTTGCAGGACAGTCATCCGGCATTCTCGCAACATGTCCCGCCCAGCGTATCCGGCCAGCCTTCACCACCTTCTGGATACTGGGTTCGCTGTAGAGTCGCGCGAGCTCGTGGTTCATCCTTCGCCTCCACATTCCGTTCTCCTGTACGCCGCCAAAGATGGTTCTTAACACTCGTCGCTCGAATACTCCGAGTGTACGCAGGTCCTCCTCGAGCAATATCCATGTCTCGTGCCCGTAGAGAACAACCGGTCTAATAAGCGTCGTATACAGGTTACACTTCGTGCGAGGGCTAAGTCTTCTCGACCGCAGTTGCTTGTGGAGTCCATAGTAGGCACGACTTCCGCTGATAATTCGCCTCCGGATTTCACGGCTGGTGTCATTGTCTGCGGTCACCAGTGAGCCGAGTTAGACAAAGTCTTCGACTATCTCCAGCTCGTCGCCGTCGATCGTGACTTTGTTACTACTGGACAAGCGGGTTCGGTCGGTCTCGGATCCGCAGGCCAGCATGTACTTCGTCTTGGACGTATTAATCATCAACCCAATCCTTCCTGCTTCGCGTTTCAGTTTGCGGTAGATAGTTGATAGTTGATAGTTGATCTATCTAACGCAAAAAATTGATCAAAAAATATCATTAGAGTAAACAGTTATGGAAGTTCAAAGTCGAAGTGATAGTGCGCGTGCTTCCAATTCCTATACAATTATGAACGGTACTGTAGAAGCATTCCCAATAAACATTTTGCCTGCTTAAGAACGACAATTTGCTGAACAAAAGCTGAGCTAAAGCGTAATTGCTGCTTCAACTTACTGGTTGAATAATGACAAACTGTGTAACCATATTTCAGCGTTTAAAGAAGTCTCAGTGCAGCCAATAATGGGAGGAGTTGAAGAGTTGCTTCTATAACACTTTTTCAGCCTTTGTTCAACTATTCGCTACCATTGGAATTTGACAGACTGTGAACTGTGGTAGAACTGCTCTGCATGATGGCGGCTTAGTTGGAATGAGAGGGGAATTTTTGTTTTCCTTATTCAATGACATTTTTTTATGATCTCCTATTTAGCTTGATATTGAAAAGAAGAGTAGATTTTCTCAAAAATTTGATTTTTGGTGACCAAAATAAAAAAAGGTAATCTGTCTCACACTTATTTAAAAAAAATCTTTGGTTGAAATGCATTTGGTCGCTTGAGATAAAAAAAATTATCCTCCCGCCGCAGACTTCATGATTGGTTTTGCGTACTGTGGCATGCGACCAACAAGCTGGAGAATTAAAGTTCGGGGTAGTTGACACGGAAAAAAACAACACAGAGGGGAAAAAGTGGGTGCCAAACATCGGACAGACATTGATCATTTTTTTTTTGTTTGATCCGTCAATTGACGTTTAATGACGTTTGCTAAATAACTTATCCAGACTGGGTTGCCAGGTGCCCAGATTTGTCTGTAAAACCAAGACTTTTGACCCTTTGTCCAGATATTGATCAGACACAGATTTTGCCCAGATTTTTGCTGAGAGTGCCCAGATTTTACAGACTTTCAAAATTGACAGATAAAATCAATATTAATGTATCAGATTTGATATGTAAGTGGCAGACTTGACTAAAATCTGACTTGTATTCTTTGATATGACCAATCAATCGTTTTTTAAATAAGATCGGCATGGTACGTGGTAGGAAAAAGTGTTTGTTATGTAGTTATCAACACGAAAATAACCCGTACACTAGAGTGCCCCAAATGACCCGACTTTTGAAAAAGTTATACGCTGCAGGCTAAAATTGATCCTTGGACTAGTACAAGATCTCATGCCAAATTTGGGCCAGATCGGATCACGTTTAGGGGTCGCTCAACGAGCCTGAAGTTTATATGGGATTTTGAGACATTTTGTTCGGGAGAAACATGAAAAACTGGTTTTTCATCAATAACTTTGGTTCCCGTCGGCCGATTTCTTTCAAAAACGGGTTTTCCTAAAGCCTAAACTATGACAAGTATTTCATGCGAAGACTGCATTTCGATAAAAGTTAAGATAAAAAAGTTATAAGGCTTCAAAAATGGGCAAACTTTTTTAATGGTGGTATTCAGCACTGTTAATGAGGCGTCAATATGTTCGACCGCCTCGACTTATTAACAGTGATGAATACCATCCTGAAAAAAGTTAACCCATTTTTGAAGCCTTATAACTTTCTTATCTTAACTCTAATTGAAATGTAATCTTCGGATGAAATATTTTTCATAATTTAGGCTTTAGGAAAACCCGTTTTTGAAAGAAATCGGCCGACGAGAATCAAAGTTATTGATGAAAAACTGGTTTTTCATGTTTCTCCCGAACAAAATGTCTCAAAATCCCATACAAACTTTAGGCTCGTTGAGCGACCCCTAAACGTGATCCGATCTGGCCCAAATTTGGTATGAGATCTTGTAATAGGCCTAGGATCAATTTTAACCTGCAGCGCATAACATTTCACAGGTTTTGAATTTCCCATACAAATTTGGGGCAGTCTACCGTACACCATAGCACAAACACACCTCAAACCCCCCCCCCCCCGCTCACACACGATTCACCAAATTTAATTTCTTGTTTAGTACCAAATTTGTGATTTTCCTTATGCACAGACACACACAGACTTTTTTTCAAAATTGCCCAGATTTTTCATCCTCAACACCTGGCATCCCTGTATCCAGATCAAGATGATTAAAGGTTGAAGACACGTGAATTAGTGAATTTGTGAGGCCTCCTTTCAGCCAGATTGCTGATTAAAAATTCAACCACGATATTTTTTCAGCGTTTATTCAGCAAAATGTGTGTGTTGGGTTATCATCACATACCAAATTTTTGTTCCGCACGATCCAACTACTATGAAATGGTAGATACAGAAAGAGTTGCATCTATCACCACACATTAGTAGGCCAAGCGTGGTTCGCCTCACAAGTAGGAAATCTTGCATTGCGAACGAACTCGTTCGTACTGACAATAATCCTTCGTTCGCTAACTGACTCTGTTGGTACACTGGTTATGCTATCGGACTGGCAAATCGAGATAAGAATGTTGCAATGAGTTCGCTTCTCACTTAACTTTTTTTGAGAAGAATTATCCAATAGGACCAAAATCCTACGAAATGTTTTTCTTGTTTCGCTTGATTGTAGTGCATCATTTTGCACGAGAGCTCGAGTATTTTTGCCAGTAGTGCTTTTCCAATCATATCATCAGGTTCATGGGTACAGTACACTTTTCAGCTGATTTTTGGCATAGAGTTAGCGCCGAGTGGCATTGAAATTTTGCAACCTCTGCTTTGGGTGTAGGTACTGTGGTATCCAAATCTTTGTCGGCCTTACCAAAAATATATTATCTGAGGAACCACACTTTTTGTGGTTCCATCTCTGCTATACGTCTGTTAAGAACAACAGTCACAAGTAGAATCTTGTTGTTCTACGTTGTTCTTAACAGACGTATAGCAGAGATGGAACCACAAAAAGTGTGGTTCCTCAGATAATATATTTTTGGTAAGGCCGACAAAGCTTGGGATACCACAGGTACATTTAAAATTATCAACAGAATTTTCATGTTACCATTTTTTAATCAATGCCATGGATTTGCGTACGTAGGATTTGAGTTTGGGAAGTTTGAAGAATTGATTTAAGACCCGGAAAATAAACGGACCAGCTAAGTGCTAAGTTGCTAAGTGTAATTGTTCTCGTGCTACAAGAATAAAAATTGCCTATGAAGTGGTGAATTTCATATAATTAATTTACTAAAAGTTTAATAATGTATCGATCGATGTAAAACTTTCGACCGGCAGTGTTGGCAAGCTGCATTGAGCTGTCTCATTATTTCGGACTACGCCAACTCAATGCCACACATCATCCCGCCAGCCTAGGTTCTTGAATCGAACTAAGAAGGGGAGGTGGCCACACCGCCAGATGCACAACAACAACCGGTAGGTACACGGTACGGTACCTAAATTGGTCTGTTCCATTGTCGCGCATCGCAGCTTGGCTGTCAAGGTAATATAAAATTGATCCCACTGTAAGAGCAGAGGGATGAGCATCTTAGACGCGATTCCGTTTTCCTTCTAGAGACGAGTTGCGAATCCGGCTGAACCTGACCCTGATGAGTTTTGTGATTTCACTTACCAACATAGCCAGGCCGGATCTGCTCAGGTAAGACGGAAGAAAGAAGGAAGGAAGCAAAAAAGTTAGAAGGAAGTATTGCGTTGAAACTTGAGTCGCTTGCCTGTATAGTTTTTTCAGCATGGCATATGTGGCCGATTGTCGAGTAGAAAAAAAAGTTGTCCTTCCAGTTGTACACTTGTTTCAAGGACCCTCAATCAACGGGAACTGACGGGATCTTTTGGGTTGATTCGGGCCCCGAAGGAGGTGTAGCCCGGCAAGCGAACCATTTGTCACGTTGAATGCCTTCGGATTGCCTGCCCGAGCTGGAGTATTCATATTAGTTAGGTTGGCTCTTTTTTTTCGTTTCGTTTCGCTTCTCTATGATAATGACTCGTGATGGGCGCTAGAGCGCACGTGTTCTTCATTGAAATGTGAGCATGACTTTCGCGATTAGGCAAAAAGTGAAGTCTACCTTTGCCGGAAGTAGGAGTTCTCGAATGTGACAGCAAGTTTACTGCCGCTAAAAATCGAGAGTTAACCAGGTGATGTGCCACCTGGAAGAATTTGGTGGACTATGGTAGAAAATGAGGGGTTATTTTGGGATGTATGTATTGTTGTTATGAGCTACTTTTTAAATTTGAGTTTTTTCAATAAAAAATACATATACCTATTTAAATCAAAATAATGTAATGAAGACTGTTTCAACCTCACATCACCCTAAACGCTAACCAGAAGCAAACAAACATCGGCGATAATTGTCATCACACCCGGAAATCAAATCAAACGAAATTCATCCATTGGAACACGACAACGAGGAAGGACAGATTGCGACAGAATCGAAAAAAAAAACAGGCAACAACAACAAAACAAACCAAGAAGGGATGCTGCGGATGCCTGCCTATTTATCTCCCCAGCAGTCAGTCGGTGTAATCTTTGTGTAAACATCGACAAAACTGTCATTCCCGGAGGAAATAAACGGTAGCAGGAGAACCCCAGAAAATTCCATTCCGAAAGCCGCACGCAATATTTGTTGTTCCAAATTAAAACTAAACATGATCAAAATATGATTCTTCATGGGACAGAGTTGTGGTCCCTCCCGGGAAAAGTGGTGGGGAATTATTTAAACGAGCTCAATTTCGCCATCGGCACTTCGGCAGGTCGGTCGGGTCTATCAGGTTACACTTTTCGGTAGGGCTTATTTTGGGTGAGGAGCACGACACCAGCAGCGGGATACAAATCTCTCATCGGCCTGAGCTGAGTGCTTCTTCAAACAGATCATCATTATTATGCTTCACCCCTTTTTTTTTCGAAGGAAAGTGTGGTTGAGATTTCTTCTTTGCTTTGTTTTTGGTATCCATTAGAGCTGATCATCTTCCGTTTGATCCATTTGGGACAACAGGATCATAATATTTAAAAATATTTGTGCTTATTAGGAAAAATAAACCTTAAAGCTATGGGCAGGGAGCTACTTAGAGAATCGTATGTCCAAAAGTGAGCAATCAGAATCTTTAAGTAATCTCTAATGTAGAGCAAAAAGAATGTGATAACCAAAAAGAGAATTTGCTTTATATTTTTCAGTTTCATTTTGTTATTAAAAAAGAAAGTTTTAGGTTTTAAATAGTTGAACGTATTTCAAACTGATAACCGTTTACCCGTTTACGAAAATTGCCCCATAAATAGTTGTAAACAACTGGTCCAACAATGCTACCCTGTGGTTCATCAAGTGGTATTCTCGGAATTTTTTGTTTGGCGCTTACAAACTAGTAAATAATGCAAATTTTTAAGTTAACGTAAACCTTTAGAATCTTTATACCACAATTATGGAAAATTTGAGAAAAATTTAAAAAATGTGAACGGATAACTGTTTTATCGTTCTCCTGAGACTCATTTAATCTTATCCAAACAGTTTTGCCTTTCCGTCGTTTTGATTCTCGTTGTAGGGGGAATTTTGATTAGTTGAATCATATCGCTGCTGGACATCGGTCAATCGGACGCTATTGACCGGATAAGTTTAATGATCCCAAACACACCGATCCGCCCCAAAAGCCTTTATGTAAACCCCTTCCCGCTTTTGGCTAAAAGCAGTTTGTGAAAAGTTGAAATTTCCCAGATTTTCAACGCCACACTTGACATGTAATGTATGTCACTGCCAGCAGCTGTCCTATTAGTGTGACATGCACAGGGAAAGTCCCGCAACTTACCACAAAACGCTTCCCACCCACCCACGCGCTCATCCGAATTGAAAAACTTCAGGCCAACCGTTTCCGGAACGTTTCATCGTCGGTTGAAGGTACGTAAACCGAAACCGTTTTAAAGCCACCCAACGCGAGCCACGCCAAAATCTCGCTTTTCACCGAAAAGGGGAAGTTTTCGCCCTATGCTTTTGCGGTCTCTCCACATAATCCTACTTTCAGCGGGCAATTCAAGGCAAGCGATGATGACAGGTTTCCACCCTCGATTTTCCTCTTGGAACGGATTGTACAACCGTTTTATTTCTACTTTTTATTTTCTCTAACCAATTATCGGTGTTAGAAATACGTTAAAATTGTGAATTTACAAAAGTTTCAACATTTGATAAAAGGAGAAAAATGAGAAGAATGGGCAAAAATTATGAAAAAAAAAAACAGAATTGACAAAAAAATGACAAAAATAACAAAAATTGCACAAAAATGCCACAATCATTTCACAAACAACATTACATAACAAAAAAATGGAGCAAAAACGATACCAAGAACATAAACATAACACAAAAATGACCCAAATGTGACTCATAATTGACAAAAAAGACAATAAACTGATGCAAAAATTACACGAAAATGGCAAATGATTAAAGATCGTCAGAAATGACGAAACTAACAAAAATGAGAAAAACGTTAAAAATATTAAAAATGGAAAATTGACAAAAATGACAAAAAAAGCAAAAATTAAAAAGTTCTGTCATTTTTATATTTATGTTTCTTTTATCATTTTTGACATTGTTGTCATTTTTGTCATTTTTGTCATTTTTGTCATTTTTGTCATTTTTGTCATTTTTGTCATTTTTCATTTTTCATTTTTGTCATTTTTGTCATTTTTGTCATTTTTGTCATTTTTGTCATTTTTGTCATTTTTGTCATTTTTGTCATTTTTGTCATTTTTGTCATTTTTGTCATTTTGTGTCATTTTTGTCATTTTGGTCATTTTTGTCATTTTTGTCATTTTTGTCATTTTTGTCATTTTTGTCCTTTTTGTCATTTTTGTTATTTTTGTCATTTTTGTCATTTTTGTCATTTTTGTCATTTCTGTCATGATTGCCATTTTTGTCATTTTCGTCATTTTTGTAATTTTTGTCTTTTAAGTCTTTTTTATAATTTTCGGCAATTTTTGTCATTTGTGTCATATTTTTCATTTTTCTCATTTTTTTTAAATTTTATGCCATTTTTGTCTTTCGCAATTGATGTCTTTTGTCTTTTTTGTCATTTTTATCATTTTAAAACATTTTTGTCATGTTTGACATTTTTATTTTTGTATTATTTGTCATTTTTGTCATTTTGGTCAATTTAATTTTTGTCATTATTGTCATTTCTGTCATTTTTGTCAAAATTTTCATTTTTGTCATTTTCGTCATTTTTGGCAATTGATGTCTTTTGTCTTTTGCCATTTTTATCATTTTAAAACATTTTTGTCATGTTTGACATTTTTATTTTTGAATAATATGTCATTTTTGTCATTTTGGTCAATTTTTATTTTTGTCATTTTTGTCATAATTTACATTTTTGTCGTTTTCGTCATTTTTGTCATTTTTGTTATTTTTGTCATTCGTGCCTTTTTTGTCATTTTTCTCGTTTTTTCCTTTTTTGTCATTTTTGTCATTTTGGTGATTTTTGTCATTTTTGTGATTTTTGTCATTTATGTCATTTTTGTTTTTCGTAATTGATGTCTTTTGTCATTTTTATCATATTTGTCATTTTGGTCTGTTTTGTCATCTTTGTCATTTTCGTCATTTTTGTCATTTTTGTCATTTTTATTATTTATGTCATTTTCGTGAGTTTTGGCATGGGATTTTTGTCATTTTTGACATTTTCGGCATTTTTGTCATTTTTGACATTTTTGTCTTTTGTCATTTTTGTCAAATGACAAAAATGACAAAAGTGACAAAAATGACAAAAATGACAAAAATGACAAAAATGACAAAAATGACAAAAATGACAAAAATGACAAAAATGACAAAAATGACAAAAATGACAAAAATGACAAAAATGACAAAAATGACAAAAATGACAAAAATGACAAAAATGACAAAAATGACAAAAATGACAAAAATGACAAAAATGACAAAAATGACAAAAATGACACAAAAATGACAAAAATGACAAAAATGACAAAAATGACAAAAATGACAAAAATGACAAAAATGACAAAAATGACAAAAATGACAAAAATGACAAAAATGACAAAAATGACAAAAATGACAAAAATGACAAAAATGACAAAAATGACAAAAATGACAAAAATGACAAAAATGACAAAAATGACAAAAATGACAAAAATGACAAAAATGACAAAATGACAAAAATGACAAAAATGACAAAAATGACAAAAATGACAAAAATGACAAAAATGACAAAAATGACAAAAATGACAAAAATGACAGAAATGACAAAAATGCCAAAAAATGACAAACATGACAAAAACGATTAAAATGATTAAAAATGACAAAAATGACAAAAATGACAAAAATGACAAAAATGACAAAAATGACAAAAATGACAAAAATGACAAAAATGACAAAAATGACAAAAATGACAAAAATGACAAAAATGACAAAAATGACAAAAATGACAAAAATGACAAAAATAACAAATAAATGACCAAAATGACAAAAATGACAAAAATGACAAAAATGACAAAAATGACAAAAATGACAAAAATGACAAAAATGACAAAAATGACAAAAATGACAAAAATGACAAAAATGACAAAAATGACAAAAATGACAAAAATGACAAAAATGACAAAAATGACAAAAATGACAAAAATGACAAAAATGAAAAAAAATTACAAAAATGACAAAAATGACAAAAATGACAAAAATGAAAAAAATGACAAAAAGACAAAAATGATAAAAATGACAAAAATGACAAAAATGACAAAAATGACAAAAATGTCAAAAATGACAAAAATGACAAAAATGACAAAAATGACAAAAATGACAAAAATGACAAAAATGACAAAAATGACAAAAATGACAAAAATGACAAAAATGACAAAAATGACAAAAATGACAAAAATGACAAAAATGACAAAAATGACAAAAATGACAAAAATGACAAAAATGACAAAAATGACAAAAATGACAAAAATGACAAAAATGACAAAAATGACAAAAATGACAAAAATGACAAAAATGACAAAAATGACAAAAATGACAAAAATGACAAAAATGACAAAAATGACAAAAATTACAAAAATGACAAAAATGACAAAAATGACAAAAATGACAAAAATGACAAAAATGACAAAAATGACAAAAATGACAAAAATGACAAAAATGACAAAAATGACAAAAATGACAAAAATGACAAAAATGACAAAAATGACAAAAATGACAAAAATGACAAAAATGACAAAAATGACAAAAATGACAAAAATGACAAAAATGACAAAAATGACAAAAATGACAAAAATGACAAAAATGACAAAAATGACAAAAATGACAAAAATGACAAAAATGACAAAAATGACAAAAATGACAAAAATGACAAAAATGACAAAAATGACAAAAATGACAAAAATGACAAAAATGACAAAAATGACAAAAATGACAAAAATGACAAAAATGACAAAAATGACAAAAATGACAAAAATGACAAAAATGACAAAAATGACAAAAATGACAAAAATGACAAAAATGACAAAAATGACAAAAATGACAAAAATGACAAAAATGACAAAAATGACAAAAATGACAAAAATGACAAAAATGACAAAAATGACAAAAATGACAAAAATGACAAAAATGACAAAAATGACAAAAATGACAAAAATGACAAAAATGACAAAAATGACAAAAATGACAAAAATGACAAAAATGACAAAAATGACAAAAATGACAAAAATGACAAAAATGACAAAAATGACAAAAATGACAAAAATGACAAAAATGACAAAAATGACAAAAATGACAAAAATGACAAAAATGACAAAAATGACAAAAATGACAAAAATGACAAAAATGACAAAAATGACAAAAATGACAAAAATGACAAAAATGACAAAAATGACAAAAATGACAAAAAATGACAAAAATGACAAAAATGACAAAAATGACAAAAATGACAAAAATGACAAAAATGACAAAAATGACAAAAATGACAAAAATGACAAAAATGACAAAAATGACAAAAATGACAAAAATGACAAAAATGACAAAAATGACAAAAATGACAAAAATGACAAAAATGACAAAAATGACAAAAATGACAAAAATGACAAAAATGACAAAAATGACAAAAATGACAAAAATGACAAAAATGACAAAAATGACAAAAATGACAAAAATGACAAAAATGACAAAAATGACAAAAATGACAAAAATGACAAAAATGACAAAAATGACAAAAATGACAAAAATGACAAAAATGACAAAAATGACAAAAATGACAAAAATGACAAAAATGACAAAAATGACAAAAATGACAAAAATGACAAAAATGACAAAAATGACAAAAATGACAAAAATGACAAAAATGACAAAAATGACAAAAATGACAAAAATGACAAAAATGACAAAAATGACAAAAATGACAAAAATGACAAAAATGACAAAAATGACAAAAATGACAAAAATGACAAAAATGACAAAAATGACAAAAATGACAAAAATGACAAAAATGACAAAAATGACAAAAATGACAAAAATGACAAAAATGACAAAAATGACAAAAATGACAAAATGACAAAATGACAAAAATGACAAAAATGACAAAAATGACAAAAATGACAAAAATGACAAAAATGACAAAAATGACAAAAATGACAAAAATGACAAAAATGACAAAAATGACAAAAATGACAAAAATGACAAAAATGACAAAAATGACAAAAATGACAAAAATGACAAAAATGACAAAAATGACAAAAATGACAAAAATGACAAAAATGACAAAAATGACAAAAATGACAAAAATGACAAAAATGACAAAAATGACAAAAATGACAAAAATGACAAAAATGACAAAAATGACAAAAATGACAAAAATGACAAAAATGACAAAAATGACAAAAATGACAAAAATGACAAAAATGACAAAAATGACAAAAATGACAAAAATGACAGAAATGACAAAAATGACAAAAATGCCAAAAAATGACAAGCATGACAAAAACGATTAAAATGATTAAAAATGACAAAAATGACAAAAATGACAAAAATGACAAAAATGACAAAAATGACAAAAATGACAAAAATGACAAAAATGACAAAAATGACAAAAATGACAAAAATGACAAAAATGACAAAAATGACAAAAATGACAAAAATGACAAAAATGACAAAAATGACAAAAATAACAAAAATGACAAAAATGACCAAAATGACAAAAATGACAAAAATGACAAAAATGACAAAAATGACAAAAATGACAAAAATGACAAAAATGACAAAAATGACAAAAATGACAAAAATGACAAAAATGACAAAAATGACAAAAATGACAAAAATGACAAAAATGACAAAAACGACAAAAATGAAAAAAAATTACAAAAATGACAAAAATGACAAAAATGACAAAAATGACAAAAATGACAAAAATGACAAAAATGAAAAAAATGACAAAAAGACAAAAATGATAAAAATGACAAAAATGACAAAAATGACAAAAATGACAAAAATGTCAAAAATGTCAAAAATGACAAAAATGACAAAAATGACAAAAATGACAAAAATGACAAAAATGACAAAAATGACAAAAATGACAAAAATGACAAAAATGACAAAAATGACAAAAATGACAAAAATGACAAAAATGACAAAAATGACAAAAATGACAAAAATGACAAAAATGACAAAAATGACAAAAATGACAAAAATGACAAAAATGACAAAAATGACAAAAATGACAAAAATGACAAAAATGACAAAAAATGACAAAAATGACAAAAATGACAAAAATGACAAAAATGACAAAAATGACAAAAATGACAAAAATGACAAAAATGACAAAAATGACAAAAATGACAAAAATGACAAAAATGACAAAAATGACAAAAATGACAAAAATGACAAAAATGACAAAAATGACAAAAATGACAAAAATGACAAAAATGACAAAAATGACAAAAATGACAAAAATGACAAAAATGACAAAAATGACAAAAATGACAAAAATGACAAAAATGACAAAAATGACAAAAATGACAAAAATGACACAAATCGCGAAAATTACAAAAATGACAAAAATGACAAAAATGACAAAAATGACAAAAATGACAAAAATGACAAAAATGACAAAAATGACAAAAATGACAAAAATGACAAAAATGACAAAAATGACAAAAATGACAAAAATGACAAAAATGACAAAAATGACAAAAATGACAAAAATGACAAAAATGACAAAAATGACAAAAATGACAAAAATGACAAAAATGACAAAAATGACAAAAATGACAAAAATGACAAAAATGACAAAAATGACAAAAATGACAAAAATGACAAAAATGACAAAAATGACAAAAATGACAAAAATGACAAAAATGACAAAAATAACAAAAATGACAAAAATGACAAAAATGACAAAAATGACAAAAATGACAAAAATGACAAAATGACAAAAATGACAAAAATGACAAAAATGACAAAAATGACAAAAATGACAAAAATGACAAAAATGACAAAAATGACAAAAATGACAAAAATGACAAAAATGACAAAAATGACAAAAATGATAAAATTGACAAAAATGACAAAAATGACAAAAATGACGAAAATGACGAAAATGACAAAAATGACAAAAATGACAAAAATGACAAAAATGACAAAAATGACAAAAATGACAAAAATGACAAAAATGACAAAAATGACAAAAATGACAAAAATGACAAAAATGACAAAAATGACAAAAATGACAAAAATGACAAAAATGACAAAAATGACAAAAATGACAAAAATGACAAAAATGACAAAAATGACAAAAATGACAAAAATGACAAAAATGATTAAAAATGACAAAAATGACAAAAATGACAAAAATGACAAAAATGACAAAAATGTGACAAAAATGACAAAAATCAGCAAAGATTTTTTTAAATATTAAATTTAAGCAAATGTAATAAAAATTCAACAAAACACGCGTCTAGTCTGATACTACTTCTCTTCCACTATCACCCCCAGAGTAGATTATTCATCACTGGACGATGCCATAATGACATATCTTTCATATTATCCCGTTATATTTATTCAACCAATGAATGAATGAATGAACGTACGGACAACAAATGGTATGGCCGCAGAGAAAAGCCACGAGACTTCTGAAGTGAATGAGATGATAAAATAAAACAAAAAAAGATGACCCAAAAAAATTAAAAGAACTCACAGTTTTACTCGGTGGCTCATCGAGATCACACATCTGTAGGCTGATTCTGTGGTATTCTGAGTTCATAAAAAAAACAGGTGAAGCTACCGTCGTCTGATGGATATCAAACTAGTTTCACTATCGTTAGCCCATGTCCGGCGGTTTCTGGTGGCTTTGCTGTGGATATTCTCAGTGATTTATGGGCAACCGACCGGAAGCAACCGACAAGGATCTTCTTCTTCGGGGAAAACGTCTGATGATAGACCGGTAAGAGTGAAATGTTTGAAAGTCGTTACACCACTTGACATGTACAAGACAAAAGTAATTATATCGCCCGTTATTAACGGTTTCAGTAGATTCAAACTCGACCCACGCGAGTTGATACGTTCTATGATGAATGGCAATCAAGCTCCTTGACAGCCGGTGAAGTGACAACCGGAGGCAGAGAACTGAACTGTACCGCATGTAGTAAGTTATTGTCTGAAAACGCGATTTAAATTATGTACTAAGTTGTCGATTTCAATAATCTGAATTTCGAATCTTCAGTGCATTAATTGAAATTACAAATGTGAAAAAGTTAATTCTGAATTCATTTGTGTGCTTTAGAATGTGGAAATAAGGAAACGGGAGCGAAAATTGTCGGTGGCATGACTGCCCCAGAGAATAAGTACTCGTGGATGGCTGCACTGTACTACAATAATAAATTTATTTGCGGTGGTTCTCTCATCTCCGATCGCTATGTCATTACCGCAGCTCACTGTGTGTTCCGTACGGATCCCGCCAGATTCAGGATTCAATTTCTGGTTCACAACCGGACCAACCCTACCTCTAGTTCAGTGGAACGTAGCGTCAAATCGATCAAATCCTTCTTCTACAATATACTGACCAACAACAACGACCTGGCGCTGCTAGAGTTGATGTTTCCGGTCAATGTGGGAGATCAGCTGGTTCCGATCTGTCTTCCGCCGGCCAATGATAAGCTGTACGAGGGTAAAATGGCCGTCGTAACCGGATGGGGCAAAACGGCAGTCGGCGGGTTGGCGGCTACCCTTCAGGAACTTCCGGTACCAATTTTTACGAACACGGCTTGCCGAAAGGCGGGCTACTGGGGCTTTCAGATCACCAACAAAATGCTCTGCGCAGGGTACTTGGAAGGGGGTCGCGATTCTTGTCAGGTATGGCATTGACATATTTAGGAGTAGATGGGTTAAACCACTTTTTCTAAATTCATTGCAGGGTGACAGTGGGGGACCGCTTCAAATATTCAACAACGATACCCGTCGCTACGAATTGGCAGGGGTTGTATCCTGGGGTAGAGCATGTGCCCAGAAAAACTACCCGGGTGTTTATACGAGAATCAGCAAATTCCTGCGCTGGATCGGGAACAAAGTGAAGGACTCCTGCATATGTAACTAAAGCTGTTCTGGTCGTCAATAAAACACTTAATGGAACGAAACGAATTTGTAGACGACACTTTTCGTTGTACTGAAAACTTTGAATTGGATATGACTGCCTGACTTACTTTACTAAAACTTAAGGGTAAAACGCCATAACAAGATGTCATCAAACATTATGGCGCATCTTACACCGCATAACTTTTCATGACTATCAATACATTAGAAAGTGTGATGTTAGAGCTTCAAATTTAACCATTTTCTGTAAAAAATGCAATGTTGCTTTGGCTGATAAAACGAAAGTTTAGTACAAAATGTACAGCAAGAATCAGTTAAAATCGCTCCCCAAAAGTAACGACGTAAGGATTCCACGGCACTTTATAGTATAAGGAATAGTAATCCGACAATTGTTTTCATGTCTGTTTTTTCCAAAAATAAGCTATTCCAACATTCCAACATTCCACAAGATGAGAAAAGTCGAGGAACCGAATCGTCTGAATTGTCAGCGGGAAAGTATGTATGGAAATAAGTTTACTTATAGTCAATTGGACTCAGTAGGCTGTGGCCGAGTAAAGAGGACGCGTTTTTTGCTGTCGTTTAAATTTAAACCAATTTTAAAATCCAGAAAATTGGGTGTAAAAAACAGGTTGCCGGGGATCTGTTTGAAGTCGGCCTTCACATATGTTTCGTCGTCCATGATGCAGCATTCAACTTTCGTCAGCATATTGAGGTTCAACTTCCTGGCACGGGTTTTGTCGGACTTGTTCTGCTTCTCGTTGTTTTGGCCATTTGGACAAAATTTCGGCTTAGGTGCAGCTTCTTAGCCAAATCCTGAACGGAGGCGTTCAGGTTTCGGTTGAAGGCCCCAACATCGGTTGTGATTTTTGGTGTTGTACGGAATACTTTTTACCTTCACTTCTGGGCTTCCGATTGGTGGTCAATCATTCCTCGATACGCTTAATCACTCGCGACACCGTGGAATTCACGATTCCCAACGATTTAGCAATGGAACGAGGCGAGAGAGATCCTTGAGAGAGAACTCCATTTCCGCGAGGTTTGATCACAGGACTTTGCAACTTGCAGGATGTAAACAATGCACTATGAACTAAATCCACTCAAATTTTCATTAAATTTTACTCAACGGTTAAAAAGTTAGAGCTATTTCATCGTGGACACCCTTTAAGTCAATTTTTATTAAAGATTAATCTTTGATATTTCTATACAAAATTTTATTACTAAAATTTGGCGTTTTATTCGAATTTCTGTTCATTATTTTCAAATTATATGTTAACTTCCCAAGTAACCATTATTCGCATAGATACTTAATTTTGTGCATCAAAAGTTCACATTTGGCTGGATAAAAGGTACTCGAGAAAAATGAAAAAAAGTGCTTGATTTGGACTTCTGAACGAACATAAAAAGTCTAAACAAGTAGCATAGAACATTTTTGTGCGTTCCAGGCACCTTAAAAATCCAGGATTCAATTTGACGTATCGTGCTTCGTTACGAACTTTTAACGAATTTTTTGGTTCCATGCAGAACTTCTTACGAACTTTTTGATTCCATGCAGAACTTGTTACGAAATTTTTGGTTCCATGAGGAACTTCTAAAGAACTTCAATGCAAACGTAAGCGTTAAGATTTTGCACCAGCGAGAATAACAGAAAATCAGAGCTACGAATATACGAACAACGAATTAAACCCACAAATAAATCAACTGTTTTGATCAAAATGGAAATTTCACGTTTAAAATTTTAACAATATTTATATCTAATAAACCGAAACAAAAAAAAACACATCTCTTTGTTGACAATCTGATTTTTCATTTATTTTTCCTTCGCGAAGTTATTATTACATCCTAATTACTACTCTGTCAAAGGAATTATTCAAAGGTTAAACATTATAGAGGAATAAAACTTTAAACTCCAGATGAGTTTAGAAAGATGCTGAAAGCTTAAAATGAAGTTAATTTTCAAAAATAAATGAAAACCCAAAACATTTTATTGAGAGAAACCGTTTTTATTAATGAATTCAGAAGGATATCAATTTAATGTTTCAAACCTCAAATCAAACGTCGTTTTTGGATTTTAGTTATTTTTCCTCTCTAACTTGAGCATGGTGAAAATCATTTCATTGATAGACTCATCTTGCAAATTACTCTAACAATACGGTCGAATCAGACAGGATAGTGACCGAGCACAGGATTATCAGTTGATAGCATAGGTTTCCCGCCTAGGACAACGGACCGTTCCGATAAGTTGAACCGTTTTATAAATTCATTTTCAAAACTGTCCAAAACTTCGAAAGTATCCTGAAAATCATTAAACATAATGGACACTCAGAAGAAACAAAAATATTTATGAAAACTTACGATTTTCTGGTTGTTGCCTCCTTTTTCGGTTGGCTTTTAGTCTTTACTAAATTTTCCGTTTTCTTCTGATTAGTCCTCCTGTAACTCTTCTTGGTTTGAGAGTTCAAATAGTTTTCTTTCTAAACTGTCGAAACAATTGGAAGAAAGAATGTGGTGCAAAACAGATTTCACAAAAATAACATTAAACTTCATACTGACGTTAGCTCAATTACGAATATTTCTGAATCTAATTCTGTGATTGTTTGTTTATCTTTGGGTAAAAAGCCTACTTTGAGAAGGGATAGTCCTTAATTTGTTTAAACTGATGTTCTGATCATCGATACCATAATAATCGCCCATGGTACAAAGGTAACATGCTCAGCTTTCACCAGGAGGGCTCAGGTTCAAATCCCCAAGCAAGAAGCAGTTTTTAGAGTAAGTATGAAATTCATTTAGAGAAAAGGGTTAAAATAAATAGATTTCATTGTTAAGTTGTAAGATTAATAACAATAAAAATGTGAACGCCTTTATTTAGTCTTTTTTCTGTTTTTTTTTTCTAAGTTCATGCAAAGGCTGCATAGCCTTCTACTCAGCTTTGGATGTAGAACTTGAAAGTGTGGATATGAGCTTAAATTTCTAGCTGAATAGAATGCTATACAGCCCTTGAGCAGGGCTGAGTAAGCTTTTAAGAGAATGTTTTACGGAACTTTTGGTTACTTGGGTTATAACCATCATGAGTTCAAATCATTAATCAGTTCGAGTTTTGAAAAACTAAAATTTCATTTTATGTGACATGTTTATTTTGAAATGTAGGGGAGAGTGGGGTATCTTGGGCCACTTTTTTTCTTTGTTTCATAACTTCTTTATTATAAAAGATAAAATAAAAAAATAATGGAAAGGTTTCCTACATTTTTGAGGTATAATTAGGCAATTTTTATTATTTCTTAAATACATTAATTTCCCGAGTTCTGACTGTTTTAAAAAAAGTAATTTTATCTGGATTTTGGAAAACTGTGGGGAAACGTAGGCCACCAAACCCAAATTGACTAGATAACATGCCAAGTTTATGAGTTGACCCAAAACTGAAATTTCATAATTCATTTAGTTATTTTAAAGCAATTTTAGATGACGAAATAAAAAAGAGAGTTGTGTGTGATTGAATAGTTCCTAAAAGCTGGCTCGCAAACGTTTTTCTTAAAATTCCATATAAAGGATTTATGTTCGTCTCTATCGCATTAGAAAAGATGGTCAAAACATTTTTCAGAACTCTTCATTTGGCATAAGAAACTTTTACAGATAGTTAGTACGTATTTTAAGTTCTGAATGTTTATAAAAACACCAAAATATAGGTGGCCCAAGATACCCCACAAAATGTGGCCCACGATTCCCCACAAGCAATGATTTGCAAATTGGTTGCGTCTGTGTGACTCATTGATGTTTCATCAAAAATTCCTTTTCCACGTGAAAGAACATGACAAAACTAAGATCATAAGCGTATAAGCATATTTTTGTTATATACTTTAGGTCTCACACGGATGCAATTTGCGGGTGCGTGTTTAATTATGTAAGTACATTTTTCCAGGCTAGTTGAATAAAAGAAGCAAATGATGCGTACATAAGTCAACAACATATAGAAAAACGTGCTTACGCAAAGCGACGACGATGACAGTTGGATTGGGATTTTTATCTCAACACACAGCTGAGATATTTAGAGTGGCACACGTTTCCCCCATGGCCCACGTTACCCCACTCTCCCCTACATTACCAAAATGCACATTACATTAAACAAAAACAATGCTGAAAAACATTTCATATTTAATTTTGCATTGTACAGAACACGTTAAGAACTATCTACTTGTTATTTAGAACACTAATATAAAAAACACATCTTAGTTGTAGAGGAATACACTTAATCGACAACTAAGAACTTACTTTTTTACTGAAATTTGTTGATTTTTCAAGTCGAAATTTTGCAGCTACGCAAAAAAAACGTGTTTCACTTTCAACCGGCAACGCCTACTCTTCACTTCAGCGAGACTTTTTTTCCTGGCTGGACTAATGCCGTATTTATTATTATCTGGTGGCCACCCAGAGGTGCACTAGCTGCTGTCATGTTCATATTAAAAAAAACGCTTTGACAGCACTTAGTGCACAACCAGTGGACCACCTGGGTAAAACAAATAGCTACGGTATAAGAAAATAACGAATTCAAATCAATTTTTGATATAAACATGCCACCGTTGTGCGAAAGGAAAATCAAAATAAGTAAAACACGATAAGGATAACTATAGCTTGTACATCTTTAATGAGTTTGCATTGAATTTTTTACCAGGTATCCAGGAAATATTGAATGTGTTTGTTTTTTTTTTTTACTTTCTTCAACGAAAAGGTTTTCCGAAACGGGTAAGTCTCGAAAAGTTGATTTTTGCCCAAAATTTTTAATTTAGGTTACACCAGATTTCGACTTATTATGCATTCCTAAGTTATTTGGCATCAAAATTAAAATTAAGTTTTTTACAATTCCCTTGGGTCCCCTCTTACGTGATTTTTTAAGGTAAAAAAACGAAACTTTCAGCAGAGGCCTATTGAGCTGAAATTTGGCAAAGCTTAGTTTATTGGACCAATCTACAAAAATGTATGCAATCAACTGGTCAGAATCAGGCCAAAAAAGTATCTAACGGCTTTGAGTTCCTTTTGGACCCAATCACAACTGTGCAAATTTTGGTGATTTTAGGATTTGAAATGGTCCGTAGCATTTTTTTAAATTTTGTATGGAAATTAGTAAGGAAAAAGTAGCTTTGGTTCAAAAATTCCTACGGCCGCATAACTGCAGTGAGCTCAAATTTTTCAAGCTACATCTTACTGCTGAAGATTCCAAGAACAACTTTGCTGAAGACCGAGAACCTCTCAGATGCGTCAATCAAAAGTTATGACGATTTCAAAATTGAATAATTTTATAATCGCACCCTTACCCTGCACTTATTGGGCGATTACCATTATACGTTGGAAACTAGCCGGCGTGTTTTCCCATATGCAGAAGTGTTTTCGTGTCATCGGTTGGTTCGATTGTTGTGAAATTTAGTGTCACAGGTTGTTGGGCCAAAAATTGTTTCTGATAAGTTACAAAACCCCTCCCACCTCGGAAAGATGGTGTCCTATATAAAGTCGACGAAAAATATCACACAAATCTATCATTTGGCAAGGGTTAGAACATTGCAAACGACAAAATAACTGCAGATTTATCTTTACTTTTGTTTATTTCCAACATGTTGATGTACATAGAGATTTTTTATACTTATATCAAATTTTTCACTTTTTTAAAATCTAAAATGATATCAATTTATCGAGACGGATTTTCAACAGTTACATTTAAAGTGCTCCAAGTATTCGGATTAAAATGCACCACGCGGACGGAATGATTTTCATTCGACTTTTTTCGTAATTCTTTTCGATTAAATGCGATCCTCTTAGGCTTCGCCACACAAGATGAGCTTAACAAGTGTTTAAGTAAGTAACACACATAATACGAAAGATGGGTATGTATGTAGGTGCTGAGACGTTCTAGAACAAACGTGTTAAAATCACAGTCATCACGAGGCCGACCAATCCGATCGAGGAAACCATCGGAACTGGGGCACTTCCTGGAATGTTACGGCACTCGACCGGCGATGGGTTGAGGTTCTTGCACAGTGCAGCGCGGAAGTTCTGGATCGCCAGGTTCTGGTTATCGCTGTCGAAGGTCTAAAATAAAATAAAGAAAATTATTTGTAAGAGGAGCAATCGATAAACTTGTTCTGTTGAAACCTACCTGTTTGAAAGCAATCGTCGGAACGTTCTTGAGGCCACCCTTCAGAAGCTTTTCCGTTTCATCTCCATAGTTCCTGAGCAAGCTGCTTCCCTCGGTTGAGTTGGCGCACGTTTCGATCGTTTCGTAGTTGTGAATCTCGAAGGCATCGGCGCAAGCCTTTCCGGGGAAAACGCCATCCTTGAACTGGGCCCGCTCCATCAGACAGTTCACATACTCCAGAACGAGCGCTTCCTTGGTGTTGTTCGGTTGATACGAGTTGCCCTGGATGTGGTACAGAGCACAGGCATGCACCTTATTGCCGTAGCACTCGTTCGGACCATGGTGGCAATCGAACAGCACATCCGATCCCTGCGTCCGGTAGGTGGACTTGCCGAACGGGATAAATTTGAGGTCCAGATTGCTGCGGAACTGCTTGGCCACCGGGTACAGCTGCTCGTTGATGAATTTGGCACTGTCCGGGCAGAGCGATTCGTAGTAGATGTTTACAGGGACCTGTGGGGAACAGAAGATGGATTAGAATTGCTTTTGGTGGGAGAGTTATGTGAGACAAAGATGAAAAACTTTGTTGTATTTTCAATCGAAAACGTTGAATTGCAATGAAAGAGAAACGATTTCTTTGACCATACCATACCATGCCGGAATTTGAGAGTAAAAAAGATAGAAATCTCCGTTTAAAGATGTTGCGACGTATTTTTTTTTTGTTTGGGAGAGGGTCCCGAATAGATCTAACAAATGGTCGTTTTGATCTATTTGGGTATTACCCCGCGCTACTATGTTTACTTTGCTATGCTATTTGACACCCCTGCACTATTGGTTGAAGTTGCAGATGTTTACCGGTAGCACTATGAGCACAAACATATCAAGGTAGGATCTCTAAGTGCAATCTAAGTTCCCTTGAAAAGATCCATCCACATTCATGTGCTGCATTATTCATTAAGGAGTACCATTCCAAGGTATACCCCGCCTAACATTTCACTAATGCTGAAAACCGCCAACCTTGATCATACTATGTGTTCTAGGGTATTTCACGACCGAGATTCGATCTCATGAGCGTTGGCTTAGAAGGCAAAGACGCTATCCTCTAGGCCACGATCTGCTAGCTACACGATACGATATGATGCATGGCACACAAAAATATAACAGCTTTTGGATGATGTCTATGCAGACTTCTTTTAATGGCGACCGTCAAAAAAATGAAAATTGAATTTCTATAATGTACACGCGTCTATTCATCAATAAATACACTTCTCAATTTCCCAGTGTAGATCTTACCGAGCTGTTCTTTGAACGGACTTGTTGTGGCCATGAAAAGCCATTGGACTGTACTCGAGAGGGCTCTTGGCAAAACTACCACTGCTTGCCCTTTCCCCTCCTGGGATTGGGCTTTGACAACCCCTGGTGATTGCCAAACAGTAGAGGCAGATCAAAAGACTGTCTGCCTGGAGGCCAAGGCCGGGTCGATGTGAGCGCTTGGGAAACTACCACTGATTGTCCGCTCCCCTCGTGGGATTAGACCTCAAGAAACAACCACGCATGGTTGTCCCATCAGTGGAGGAAGGTCCTCTTGACGCTGCCTGGCGGCCAAGGCTCGGGGGAATCTCGATCGCCTGGTTGACCGAGATCCAAACTCTTTCAGATGGAGGGGCTCTGAAAAGAGCCGATTGTGGCAGCTGGACCCGGGAGCAGGGCGTCGGAACAAAGCAGCGAAGAAGCACAACATACTTTTTCTTGACTTACATACTATTTATTTTCTCTAACTTATTTCTACTATTTACACTTTTCACTTCCGTCCCATCTTGACGGTTTGGCGGTTTGATAACGACTGACTCCTAGAGGCTTTGTTTTGTTTTGTTTTGTTGTTTTATTTGGGATTTTAAGCCTCTAGGGTTTATTCATCCCATAGACTCCTAGATGCATTAATAATACGCCCTTAAATAGGCTGACGAGCAAGCACACAACCACGTGCTCGCGCCAGATAGAACCGCCTAGAACTATGTTGCTTAAAGTGAGAGCAACTGTCTTGCTCTCTCGGTGCGGTGCTCTCGCGTCTATTCTCAGTCCGCTTGTCGGACTGAACAGGACTGAAATGTATTTTTTTGCATTGTTTCAGTACAATTTTCTCATTTTATGCATTTGAAGCCCTGGAGTAAAGGTGCATAAGAGTTCATTTCGAGAAAACACGCATTTTAAGTTGTTGTGTTTTTGGCCATGTCCCATATTTTTCGAAAATATGTATTATCTTCAGGAGGGATGGATCCGAAAACGTTTGTCTCCCGGAGGATCCGAAACGTTTTGCTGCTGGAAACTGTAAGTCTCAACACCTCCCCTGAATTTGCAGATTGAGAACGATGAACAGCTTCGCATGCCTCGCACTCGGTGATGCTTTCATGGACACATCAGCTGGCTGGTCCTCAGTAGAGATATGACGCAAAGATAGCTGACCGCTTCTTATGATGTCTCTGATGTACGCATACTTAAAATCCAGATGCCTTATCCGCTTACGGGTTCGCGCCTCTTCCGAGTACTGGATGCAAGGGATGTTGTCCTCCATTAACGTGAGAGGAGCACTAACCCTCTTCACCTAGGAAGTGGTTAGCGAACCTTCCTTCACCGCATGGCGTAGGGCTCCAATATCAGCTTCGGTCGGTGAAAAACTGACCGTCTGCAGAAGTTTTGTTGACCACGATTTCCGAAGATCATGTAAGCATAGCCTGATACAGATCTTCGATCATCGGAGTCACCAGTAAATCCGATGAATGGTTCCGATTTCACGTTTCTGCGGAATATCAACGTCGCATCAGTCGTACCTCGAAGGTATCGCAGAATACGCTTAAGGCCTTGACAGTTCCTATCCAACGAGCTGGCTTGGTACTTGCTCGCAACCGTCGCACAGATATCTGGTCTCAAAGATGTTTTGTAGACAACCGATGAATTCCTTGAACGGCGATTCGGTGATAACCTCACGATCGTTCAGCTTCGTCCAGCGAACATTCTTGTTAAGCGGTGTGCTTGCGTGTTTACAATCGGCCATACCGTATCGTTGTAGGTAGAACCTATCCGGAAATCTCACATGATGGTCATCTTCAAGAAAGTCTTAACTTCATGGAGATCCTTCTTCTGAAATAGCCTTCCAAGCTCGGGTTCGATCCAGATATCCTCTGAAACATCTTTTCCGGCAATCAGAATGTCATTCACGTACACGATGACGAAGAGTCCCCGTTTATATGATCGGTTAGTGCAGCAATTACTCTTCAATGAATAGAAACCAGCTTTCGTCGTCGAATTGCTGATTCTCAGCAAAACCGTCTTGCTTTAAGCCGTACAGACTTTTCTTCAACTGATCGACATTCGATTTACCGACGTCATCGTTTGGCAACTGCATGAAGCTAACCTCTTCTAAATTTCCATACAGGAATGCAGTTTTGACGTCCATCTGATGAGCGACCATGTCGAATTCGTTCGCCAACGCCAAAATGGTACGGACATTCTCCATTTCAACCCATTCGAGACGGAGGCCTTTTTGCGACATCCGAACTCATTATACTTTACTCTTAGATAACTTCTATGTTGTTGGATTTTCATCAAAATCAACTCACAATACATTTTGCCTAAACTTTGCGGATTTTGTTGGTATAGGGATATATTTTTTTCGAGCAATATTAAACTCACACTGGATCATTGTTCCAACAAAGGCATAAATATTCCATTGCACAAACGGTGTGCAATCGGTCTCGAGCGGGTTTAAGGGTGTCCACGATGAAATTGCCACACTATGCTCTTACTTTTTAACCGTTGGGTAGAATTTAATAAAAGTTTGGGTGGATTTAGTTCATAGTGCATTGTTTACATCCTGCAAGTTTTTAAGTTCTGTGATAAAATCTCGAGGAAACGGAGTTGAAAGCACAGCTCGTGCGTGATATTTAGCTACCGGAGCATATGTTTCCCAATAGTTCAATCCGGGTCTTAGGGAACATCCTTTCGCGACCAATCGAGCCTTGTAGCGACCATCGTCCTGCACAGTGAACACTCACTTTGACCTGTAACCCGGGGATAAGCTGACCGCTTCACAACTCTTGTTCTCCATCAACGCTGTCATCTCCTCGTTGATGGCGATCTTCCAGGAATGTTCTGGCGCTTCTGCTCAGTGATGTTCTGAGCTTCTCCTCACCAACAACAGCGGCGACGTTAGCCACGTAGCTCTGACTTTGTTTTAGAGCTGGTTCAGGGGTGACGGCATCTTGTCCATCATCGTCATCGTCTGGGAATACCGCACTGCTCTCGTAGACGCTCTCGCCGTGATCATCAACCACCACAATGTAATCCACAGTGCGATCGGGATCAGCAGGCACATTGGCTTACCGCTCAGATGTGTATTCAGTTATTTGTATATCGGCTTACCGCTAATTTTTTTTGGGATGCTCGCACATCGACTTTCTGCTCGGATGTGGGCAGTTGTTGTGGCCGGTCTTCGACAGGCTTCTCGATGGCCCTCTCTGCAACAGCCTCGTCTGGCCCTGGCTCCAAAACGCTGGGAACACGTTGCGATGAATCTCGATGAAACTGTTCGTACCATTCCAAACTCAGTACCCGTTATTTGCGTTACCCACTAATCACTAATCACTAATCGTACTTCCATGGCCAGAACTTATGTCTGAGTCCCAAAGAATAATAAGCGTGTTTTATTATTCTTCTTGTCTTTGTTCATGTTTTTAATCATTTTAACATAAAAAAACATCAAAATGATCAAAAACATAAAATGGTTGGGCCTACCATGGAGCAGAGAACGCAAAGACATCTGGAACACAGGAACAGGAAGAAACGTGGACCACCAGTACCATACGTTTCGAAGGGGATCGTTGGAAGCATGCTAAGAAAAATGCTCCGTGATGAAAATAACATGCTAAATGTAAAGTAACTACACCAATCACTAGAGCCATTCTTCATCGGCTGGAAATGATTTATTTGGTACACAGAAATCACAAAACTTAAGACTAAAAATCTTTTTAAAAATTTGATATATTCGATGAACGTTTTTTTAATTTACTTGTATTTTTCTGCTTTGAACTGTTTTGAATTTCAGTGTACAATCATTTCTGGTCTTAGACCAAGGATAAAGCGCCTTTACTCGCTCTTGAAAATAAAAAAGAAACGGGAACATTAATAGAACATTAAACCTATCGAGGTCTGTTAAGACCTCGAAAGGTTCTTCCAATATTTTACCCTTTTAAGAGGATTTGATAGTGAGATAACTTCAAAACCTCTCTGCAAATAATGAACTTTCAGTTTTAAAAGTAGGTGATTGTATTCAGTTTACTTATCAAAAATGTAAATCTTATATGATTAAAAAAACATTTTGAAAATGCATACATTTAAAAACCATCAACTAGTGCATAAATGAAAAAAATATAAAGGCGAAAGATTGGAATTGGCTCACCGGGGTTTGGCTCTCGTTGGGAATCACTATCATCTTTAGTCCTAATGATACTGCGGTACTGCTTCGGCCGGAGGTATATTCAAAAAATATCAAAAACTAACCCCTTTCCTTCCAGAAAACACGTTTTCTCACTTTTTTAACGTCCTAAACAGTTAACCAATTCACATAATCGCAGTAATCCGCGGTATGCAACAAGACAACTTCAAGACGTTTGCTTAATGAAAACTAAATCACAAATAATTCCCGCTTTCACGTCCGTTTTAAAATGATTTTTTCAGCTGCTTTCAAAATTTAAATTGCTCAACACGCACGTTCATTCATAGTTTCAAACTTTTATCTTTGGACATTGTGATTTAGAAAATATTTTTCTGTTAACCTCAACAGCAAACGAAAATCCCACAACCTATTCATTTTTCCACGGTATCGTCTTGCGGTTTCACGAATCACTTCCAACCAAAACTAAGACGACTCATCTTTTTATTAGCTTCTGTTAAAATTATTCAAAATTTCACATATTTCACTATTTCAAACAATTTAACAAACACGATTTTTATAGACGGGGGAAAAACGCGTGCGCTGCAATTTCGAAATCTCGCAAGATTCGTCCAACACAACAAAACACCAATTGCATTTCTATGCAAGTAATTTGGATGCATTTCAATCAATTTTTTAATGTTTCGATCGCTAAAGAAGTCCCGAAATAGAAAAAATTAACAGTATTTTTCAGTTCGCGAGAAAACAAACGAGAAAAACGCGACGGCGAAAAAAAACACTTCCGTTCTCGAGCACGGCTTGCTGCGATCCTCGTACCCGTTATTTGCGTTACCCACGAATATTTATTACCATTCATTCAATCAAGGATTCAGATTTAGCCAAAAAAAATTTGTTTTAGAAATACGACGGTTTGTAAAGAATAATTTGAAGAAATTGTAATAGATAAGACTACAACAATTTCTGACATCATACAAGAAGATTTTTGAGCATTGGATATTGGAGATTTTAAATCATTTATCAACTAAGTTGAAGACAGCAAAACGATTGGACTTGGACTTGGACGATTGGATCTTTAAATTGAAAATCATTATAATGTTCTATAATTTTGCCGAAAAGTGCACAAATTTATGAATTGAATTTTCTCCTATGTTAATAAGTTATGTAAAAATGAATTCGTTTGTAATAAGAGCCAACTTTTAAAAAGTTGACTGATATCAATCATCACAAAATAGGCACCAAATTCAAACTTTAGGTGCCGTACATTCCTAGCCCTCAGTGTGACCCTGACGATCAACCGGTGAGATTTCAATCGATTGTGCAACCGAGGGGTTCCGTTCACGTGATGTCGGTTAACGGTTAGGGGGGATGAATCAAATTATTACAACAGTCAGAATTATGTACCCCTAGCTGATGAGCACCTGTGCGCTGTCCTACAATAAAGGCGGTTGTCTTTGAATTGACGCCCACCCATCATCGGTTCGGCAGCGGTCATTACTCACTCATTACAATAAGTTTACATTATTGAGATGCAATAGCTAAACAACATCGGTGCTGTTAAAATATTCCGTAAAGCACACCCTTCACAGAGCGCTAAAAATTCACTTCCCTGAACAACCGATTGCAATTGTGTGGTTTCGGAGACTTTCAAGTACACAGAAATCCCGCTGACCTGCTATTAAAGGTTTTTTTAGTCGACGATCTGTCGTCTAAAGTCAATTTGGTTTAGTCAATCAATCGAAACTTCAATTGAGTCTTTTGTCAATAAAATCTGACTTACACAATTTCTTCAACAAAGTACAAAAGAAACAATTCTTCAGACTGTGATTAATTCAAAGAGTTGCAAAACTGAATTGGCTGACTTACGAATGTTAATCAGACAGCCTTCATCCGCCCACAAAAACATTCCATTTCTCTCATTTCACGCCAGTAACGATGATTAGCGTAAAAAGTGAGACGACGAATGGGGCGGTGAGATAACTTTCAAATATCGGATTGCACATTTTTAAGCTGCCACCAGAAATGCTCCAAGTTTCCGGATGCTGCAACTTCCCATGATTAGCAGCCGAGTTGAGACGAGAAAAAATAATGTTGACTTTTCCCAAGCTTCTTTGCGCGTCGACGACACCCGTAACTAGTTAACACATAAAGGGTTTAAACTTTTGACGAGGTACCACGTGGTCGATGTCAACACTTGCAGCATCGACTGGTTACATGAAACACAAATCGTCATTACCTAACGAGGGAGGCTACAACGAAAGGGAAATTTAAAACCAATATCCCAAAAAAGTTTCCGTTCAAAAGAATTCAGATCCAGAGCTGAACGCAAAAGTAGACACACCATATCAAAACCGGATTGATATTAAACATAAAACTATTGAATGAAAACTCGTAAAAAAAGCAGAAGCTATTTGAAAACCTCACGTAGGGCCCCGGTCAATATATAGAGATATATATTTTAACTGGAGCAAAACAAAGAATGTTTCGGTGACTTTGACATAGCTGAGCACATATTTTTTCGAAACGTTTCCACTTGAACAATTTAAATTTCTCCGGCAGCGAAACGTGCAGTAATGTCAATGTTTAACTTTATCAGTCTAGCTTCCAGAACTTACTTGAACAATACCTAGAACAATTTTCCATAAATGTCTCATTCCAGGCGACGACATTTGAGCAAATACCACTATGCTAACGATTGCAGTTGATGATGAATCAGTCACGTTTTGTTGCGGGAGTGCAGGGACAGTCATCCGTAGACTCTAAGATTAGGGCTTTCAAATGACATTTAAGATTCGATTCTTATTTAGTACTAATAGTCAGTAATTTGACTCGATTAGTTTTTCCCTTCCTTCTTAAAATCAATTTATAATAAATCAAACTTAAAAAAAATACTTCCTGGATATTCCGGTGCTAAAAGATGAGTATCACACATTACACATAAGTATAAATAAGTCGAAACAGAAAATAGCTTACTGAATATGTATACTAGAGGGGCAGCCATATGGGTCAAGTCGAATTTGGCAAATCGACCATATACATTTTGTCAGGGGGATGGCATCCCTATCCTTTGTCATTGAATTTGACAACCATCAAAATTACGGGCTCACGATTTTTGGGCCCTTAACAAACCTGACATTTTTCTGTCAAAGACCCAGACTAAATGTCAAATCCTAGAGAATTATGAATGATTGCACACTAACACAACAATCATTTTGGTTTTTAATTGGTAGAAATTTTGACTTTTTCAACTCCGTACTGCTTTGAGAGGAAAACACAATAAACGTCTCTCCCGAAAGATATAAAAAAAAAGAGAAAGATTCTTGATCGCAAGAAGAACCAGATTTCCATTCCCCTGCATTTTGAAGATTTGCCCAAAAAAACTGACTGGTGCAAAGTTTCAAAGCGCTCAAAGTTTCGATTTTTTGACCTTCAAAATCACCCAAAGGGGGAAATCTGGAAAATCGATAATTTAATTTTGATACCAAATGACTTAGAAATGCATGAAACGTCGAAATCTGGCGATATCTCGGAAAAACAATTTTGGCCCAAAATCGACCTTATGGAAATTAGCTTTTTTTCTAAAAACCAGCCGGTTTCGGAAAACCAAGTCCCAGAAAGTGGATTCATGGCATTTTTGTTAGTCATTTGGCATCAGAATGAAAATTTCAATTTTCTCGATTTCCTTTTTCAATTTATGCCCAAAATTTTTTTCGAGGTATCACCAGCTTCCGATGTTTTATGCATTTTCAAATCAGTTGGCTTCAAAATTATAACTTCGATAAGCTATTCCAATTTTCTTTGTCCCCCATTGGGAGATTTTTGAAGGTAAAAAAAACTGAAACTTTGAGCGTTTTGAGGCACCTTGAATCAAGTCCGATTGAACTGAAATTTTGCATAGGTCAGTTTATGAGCCAATATACAAAATGTATATGTCGATTTTTAAAATTCGACAATTTTGCCCATACATTCATTGCCACCCTAATGTACACAGTAAATCGAAATCGCCCGACTCTGTAATTCATTTAAAAGAAACAGTTCTACTATAAGAAAATTTTCGGTAATCGATCAACCTGACGTTTCTTTTTCACAGAACTTCTTTACTCGCTTCTTGAAAAATCGAAATTCGCTATTTTATATGTAAACAAATCTTTTTCCGATACAAAAAACCACCGAGCATATGGTAACAAAATCTGTCAATCAGTGTAGCTATCAGAGCAAACGTCATATTCGACTGTCATTTTATTTGATAGGTTCGTGATTCGGTCCACATAAAATAGTGTCATTTGAAGTAACATTTCGGCACAGAAATCGCCATTTTCAGAAAACTTCATATTAGACGATTAGCGTATTGTGAACGGTAAATGTTGAACCATTTAAATTTTCTATCTCTGATATCAAAGTAATGATTGGTAAGTACCAATTAGTTTAATTTTATAAAGAAAAATGTTAAAAACGCAGGTTGTGGGGGATTGGAGTTAACTTTATTCAAGTACTTAAATAGCTACACATTACATTGGCGATAGCTAATTGTCACGTTCCACTTCTCATATTCCCTAACCGGGAAAGTACTGATTTCTCAACGAGTACTTGGTTATTTCTTTTCAGAATTTCTGGCTACACTGTTGTGTTACCACTCGTTGTTGTGTAAACATTTGTACTGTCATTATCATCACTATTCTATTGTTCTCTGCACTGAACCTCGAAAATACTCAAACTTGAGAACTTCCGCACCAATCCGAATGAAACTTCCTCCCTACCGGTTTGGCTATTGGCGGCTTAGCCCAAACGTTAAGATCTTTTGAGAAAACTCATCCCCCAAAATCTGATACCACAATAAAATGAAAACCAAAATATGCGAGATTTTCTGCGAATGAAGGCGGAATAAAAGTTATCCCCAAAAAACAGTTATCCGCTTTAAATTTATCCCCCAAACCCAAATCTGCCCAGAAACAGTTCTCTGCTTTTTGATTTTTTTTACAAACTTGAGTTGTCAATATTGAACTCAGGTTTGGGGGGTGGGAGTTCTCAAGTTTGTATATTTTTGAGTTTCAGTGTGCAATAAAATTGATTGCAAATTTGCGCAAAGAGGACAGAACCACACTGAACCAAATTGGGCGATTAAATTTAACGCGTCGTTTTAATAAATCTTATTATTCACAGTCAAATTTTAGCTTTTAAATTATATTTTAAAAAATATAGGAAAATCCAATAAATTGTATCTGCCTCACTCACTTGGTAAAATGCAAAGGACAATCCAATAATTATTAAACTAAATTGGGCTATGAAATTTATAGGTCAATCTAATAAATCTTATCATTCAGTGTGTGATAGAAGCTAACGATAAATCCATTACGAAATATAGGAAAATCCAATGAATTTTAGATGCTCGTTATACCTAATAAAACATATATGAAATTCCTATACATTTCATTATTCTGAAGTTAGAACACATGTTGACGTGCCTCAGTCGTGATATCTCTGTTAATTTGTTTGGGAAATATAAACCCAAAAGAACGCTCGTTTGTGTTTTGTGCCAGTAGTAATTTTTCGCCGGAGGATTTTATCAGCTGAGTGGCAGAGATAACTTAAATTTCATCGCTGTGATATAGGCAAACATTTATGAACGTAAGTTAAAAAAGTGGAATGGCTGAACTACTTGATGTTTATATTTTAATATCTATTCTAACAGGTAAAACCCGGGTCTTAAAATGAGGGACAGCAGCGGAGGAAAACAGATCCGAATTTCAGCGAGAATGCGCACGGTTCCATTCTTCGACATGCATAGGTAATTCATTTTTTTAAACATAATTCGATTGAAACTTGAAGCGGATTTTTTTTTTCAGGAAACATAAAACCACCAGAACAATAGCACCCAATCCGCCGAATCTGGATTTATGTACCAGCCAGGATCAACATGCATCAGGCATGACACTGCGTCCCACCATCCATAACAAGTGTTTGAAGTGCAGTGCAGTGTAACTTTTTTAATATCTTGATTCTTTATAATAAATGTTTGAATCAAATAATTTTGGTTAAATTTGTTTATTTTTATAAATAAGATGAGAAATAGAAATTAAATTACAGGCATATTTGATTTCAATGATGGAACCATTCATTACACTAGTTTTAATGATAAATCGTAATAATTTAGCTCTATATAACATTCATTGACAATTCTGATAAAATAAATCATTTGTCTTGTGATAAAAAGTATTGGATTTTCCTTTAGTGCGAAAACACTAGAATTCCCAATAAACCTTATAGCCGGATTTTGTTCAGTGCAGACAAACTGTAATGGTTCTTCGACGGCGAATGCTGCAGATCTTCTGCTGCTGGATCGGGCCGATCCTCAACGATTGTTTCTGGATGATCCGAAGCGTAAGTGTCCACAAAAAAAAAAACAAACATTTTCAACATATTAACGAGCTTCTGTACACACTTAGATTGCATTTATCCCGCTCGGGACCACGATTCTCGGTATCACTGGAAAACTGTTCAATTCAAACGAAATTCGAAAGAGAACTCACTCGAATCTCGGGGCGCTTCATCGCTTCTGAAATCCGAGTCAAACTTGCTACGAGAGCAGAGGATCTTAAAGTGTCCCCGTACTATCAGGATAGTGTTCTGTGAATCACGGGAGCCCCTGTTTTAGTCAAATTTTCTCTCTCCTGTGTAGGAAAACAACAGTTTTTCCAGTCCTTTTCACTCGATCATAAAATTTAAAACCGTCAAACGTTTCAACTCGTCATATTTTGCAGTTACGTTCGTTTGTTGCTCGTGTGAGAAAACAACGATTTTTTCTGTCCTTTCTACCGTCTGGGTGTAAACAGCAACAAGATTTTCTTTAAGGTTAGTTTCAATCACTTGTTAAAGTATTAAGTGTTGGAAAAAGGAAACAAATCAATGATTTTTATCTACAGAGCCGCAGATCGTCGAACAGCCGGCAAAGTTTATTCCGGTACGTTTGGCTACCGGAAGATGCATGATCCGTGCGGTAAGCTCTGCGTAAGTAGTCTCAACCGCGCTCTAGAGTTCATGCAAATGCTCTTCATCCCGCAGCGGGATCTTGGACAGATCAACAATGCCCGCAAACAGCCGCCGGATTAAAAGCAGGAAAAACGAGTGCAGTTTTTTTAAAATAATAGTGTTATGTGTCAAAATATAACACATGTACCTGAAACCACAGAGAA